>NW_026555321.1:79007500-79607500 GCF_021234165.1 Pteronotus mesoamericanus | reverse complement strand
TCCCTTCATAATCAGATTTCTCAAATTGTCTATAGCTGTCTTGTTGCTTTATTCACCTTCTAGTTTCTTCTTAACTTCCACATGGTGTTTATAAGGGTCACTAATGTCCTTCACATTGCTGCAGCCATAAACCACGTCTCAGTATCTTCAGGTTCAAAGAAGGATGGAAAAGAAACCTTTTTAAAGAGTTAATGGCCACTCCACTGTATCAAGAGGAAAAGGAAACTGGGGCAGATACAAGTGGTAGCAGAGATTTGGTGACAAGAAATTAAGGAGGGTCTTATCTGGTATTTCAGGGTTTTTTTTTCTGAACTATGAAGCAAAGTCAATGAAGAAGAGATGGAGCATATCTGAGATTGAATGAGACAGACAATGTGTGAAACATTTTTTCAGAGGGCAGTAGAGTAAACAGATCAGAGAGACATAGTGAGATTGCCAGCAAAAGGGAGCATTCCATGCACTTGGTGATCAAGGGTGGGTAGTGACACTAACTTGCTTGTCTGGGAAACTTTCCTCTAGTAAGGCCCAGCTGCCAGTGCAAGGACAGATAGTGGGTAGAGTTCATTCAGATTCAAGTTTGCCAGTCATGTGCAACAAAAAGAGTGTGTGTGAGCTAAGAGTGCCTGGAAGAAAGTGGTTGGCATGACAGGCCCAAGAATCCAACTTCAACATTGGGCAACTTCAGAGATAAGCCTGTGAATACGGAGAAAGTGAGGAAGTGCAGAAGTCACCATAGGCAGAAGGATGGTTGTGGCAGGAATCTTTGCACAAGAAGCTGCCGTGACAGGATTCATAGCCAGCAAGGAGGATGTTTGAATTTGTGATTTTGGAGGTGGAGCAATTTTAAGAGATAACACATTTCAGACTTCACATTCTGCACCGTGAGAACGGGAAGCAGCGGCCCAGCAGAGAATAAGGTCATTGGGTCAAGGAGTTAAGAGGTTGCAGAGTCGGATGTGTCCAGCATGAAGGCAAATGTAAGGGTAAAGATGAAGAATCAGGTTGAAGAGTTTGTAATGAATAGTGATGAGCGTCTAGGAGAGGGCTTAGTGAAGCCCTCTGTCATTCAAATGTGTAAAGCTCAACTGTTTTGGTGAGTGAGAGGAGGCGCAAGCTGATCTTGAAATGTCTTGGTCATCAATTTCCCATTTAAGGAACATATACTTTTAAAAATACCCACTAAATATTTATTATTTATTGGTGACATAAAAAGGCTTAGAAGGAATAGATTTTTAGAAAAACATCAGAGAAGTTGGTAGCAGTTATGGTAAAACAAACTGTACCCACTTCACATTCTCACTGGATTTAGCTGTCTCAGACATCGTAGACTGAACTTTCTACAGGGATTGGTGTGTTAGCATTTCCACTTACATTTCTCTTGCCCAGCTCTGAAGCAAATGTGGGTCCACAGTCCCACATGTCTCAGATTTCATAAAACTGCTCAGAAGAGAGTTGCTCTGGGTTTGCACAACTAGCAGCCTGTGAGGCAGCACTCCAATAAGCTTGCCTTTCTTTGACAAGGTGGCCAAAATGGGTTCTTAAAGCCTTGAGGCAGCCTCTTGTATTTGAAACGGAATTAGACCTGTTTCTCCTCCTAAGATTTCTTTCTCCTCCAATACTATCTTCCTGTGTCCATGAGAATAACAACTAGTGCACATTGAGCTCCAGGCATTGCTCCTACTGCTTTATACATGTTATTTTATTTATTCTACACAATAAAGCAACACTGAGAAGTTCTGTTATTATCATCATCCTCCTTTCTGAGGCACAGATAGTTAAGTGATTTTCCTAGGGCCTTGGGCTAGAATAAGCTAGGTTCTATCTTCCTGCCTCCCCTGGTAAGTGGAGCCGCCATCTCCTCTGGGGATACCTAGATCACATCCTCCACTTCTCTTTCTCTCATCACTCCTCATGCAACCACCCGTCACTGTCTTGCCCATCTCCCTTGGTCACCGCTCCCTGATTGCTCCTGTCACTAGTGCCCTGGGGCTCCAGCCCCTCTCACTCTGAGTCTCCAATCTGTCTTCTTTCTAAAACACAAATCTCAGGCCTCGCAGAAGAGGCTTTAAATTCCCTAGCACACATACAAGGTTGGCCCCCTCCCTTCTTTATTTACCCCATTTTCATTCTCACCTCTGTCTCTCTTCTACAGCAATCCAAGCTCTATACTTCATACTAAGCTGAATTATTTGATACCACCCCAAAGGCAGCACACATTCTGTTCCTTCCAAGCTTGTGCCTCAGTCCTGCCTCCAACTCTTTTCTTTTTCTATCTTTGAGACTATACCACCCTCTGCAGTGTTTTACAAGTTTCTCTTTGACATTGAGAACTCAGTTTCCTTGACCCAGCTCAGAAGCATTCTTCCATCCCCAAGATCCCCATAGTACTCAACCTATTGAAGCATAATTTTCTACTTGTCTGTCTCCTCCCCTTGAGGACAAGGCCCCCATTTACCAGTGTTCCCACTGCCTGGTCCAAGTCCCTGCACCAGGCATTCAGCAACTGTTGTTCAAATAAGTTGTGAAAATGGAAGCCATATGAGTCCAATGACCGCTCCAAGTGTTTCTTTTTTCTATGTTTAGAAGATAAAGAAGAGCTCATTGGCACCCAAAAGGGAGGTGCCCATCATGTCTGTTGAGTGTTTCCCTGTTGTAGCACAAGTTTCAGACCCAATAACTTTAGTTACTGCTCCCACTAGAGCAGCATTTTTCAAACAGTGTGCCACAAGAATTTTTAAAACATGCAATACCTGACTATTTAGTCAGGGGCACTGACCTCTTTTTCCTTAGATTGTCAAGTAAAAAAATGACAACAGCCAACACAATAGCCATCCGGTATGAATGAATAAAAATGATACCTATTTTTTTGTCAGATCAGCAAAAAATACATTTTGGTCTGCTGCAGAATTATAATAATTAGTTTCTGTGTGCTGTGAGATGAAAGAGGCTGAACACCGCTGCACCAGAGTGTTAGCTTCATAACGACAGTTTGTCTTTTTTGCAGTCATACTACCAGATAAGGAACATGCCACTCATTAATGTTTGTTTCATAAAATGTATAATTAAAATGTCTCTAGTCCTCACAACAACCCCACAAGGTTAATATCATTCTCCCCATTATATCATCAAAAAAACTGAAGCTTAGAAAGGAGTAACACATCCAAGGTCATAAGAGATTTGTAGCAAAACCAGGATTCATTGCCCGCCTTCCACATCCAGGCTTTTTCTCCTCTTCTGAGCTGCCTTTGGAAACCTTTATAGCTATGAGAGTTGGTCACACAAATTAGAGTAGAATAAAGTTATAAGAAAATAATGAAAGTAGAGCAGAATGTTCCTTTTTAAAATTAGAAAATCCACTTCTTATAAAAGTAGATTTGGTGTGCAGTCATAGAAATTCCAAAGAAAAAATTGTTGGTGGACTTAGCACCTGAAAGAGAGTTAACTTTGGGCACCTAGGGAGGTGGGAGATTGAGTAGCTTGGCTCCGGGCTGATGAGTACACAAAAACACAAACTGCTCTGTCCTGAGAGCATAGTGTCTGCTGCAGGCTGGCTTCAGTGAGCTGCTCAGTGTAACTGTACTTTCTTAGCCAGCATCAAAAAAGCACAGGAATTAAGCCAGCTTTTGTGTCATGGTCTAATGGAGGAGGTTGAAGAAAGTTTTTTATTTTATATTATCACTTTAAGATCAGGAAACTCCCAAGTTTCCTCTATGATGAAATACTTCTTTTTCAAAGTTATAATTTCTTAGCAAAGATTACTCAGTGAGTCCTTACCATATTCCATGAAGAGAATATATATTTTTAGTTTCATCTTAACAAGGAAATGCACTCATTGATGGAAAATGATTTCACTAAAGCCATCCAGTGAGTCAGGTACAGGACTGAACTGGACATTAGGCATCTGGGTCTCAATTATTAATCTTCAAGTTCTTTCTTATGATCTGAGACAAAGCAAAGCAGTTTTAAGATACTTCTGAAAACAATTTTAATACCAAAGTTTGTGGTTTGTTGATATCTGTTAATCAGCCATGAGGCTGCAGCACTCGTTGCAACCCAAAAGCTCTGCTGAGTACCGTTGTGAGGATGATGTAGAGTAAGAGGTATGAAGAGCCCTGAATCACACATAGGATACAGCAGCCACTCAACAAACCTGTCCCCCTCCTGCTCTGCCCACAAAGCTCTCTCCTGTGTGAAATCTCATCAGAGAGACTGGACTCCCCTGCATTACACTTCCTCCCAGTCTGTCTTCATTTTTGACCTGACATTTTCTAAGTTCAGCTTTTATATAGAAATGAAATGTGATGTGTACCTGGGCTGGTGCTTTATCAGTCTCCTATGCTGTGGCTTATATAGACACCTGTGTTTTTCTCCTTCCTATTTCCATATGTAAGAATCTAGTTCTGCCTAAGGATATTTCTTATTAATTCACTCAGGGAAAAAAAAGAACCTACCTTTTGTCAACAGAGTGATCTGGAGGATCTAGTGAAATGAGGGGGCTGAATTTCCCGGACTCTAACTCTGCCTCCAGCACCTCACACACTGCTAGAAATGTTGCCTTGGATTAAATATGTCACTGATTGTCACTTTAGGAGTTCTAATCATTTTATGTATCTATTTTATTTTAATACCACACACATCTCTCTAGGTCAGATGGTTGTAACAATGGCAATATACGTATAATAAAAACATTTTCTAAATCATATATGGTCCATTTCCTCAAAATGAGGTAGTTTTTTTTTAAGGTTTTATTTATTTATTTTTAGAGAAAGGGGAAAGGAGAGAGAAAGAGAGGGAGAAAAACGTCAGTGGATCAGAGAAGCATCGATCAGCAGCCTCTTGCACACCCCTACCAGGGTCCTGCCCATAACCCAGGCATGTGTCCAGGAATCAAACTGGCAACCTTTGTGTTTGCAGGCTGGTGCTCCATCCACTGAGCCACACCAGCCAAGGCAAAATGAGTTAGTTCTTTTATTCCATGCTGTGTTGTTTGAAAATCAGATTACATCTGTACCTTATTTTAAAGTTCAGTAATCTTACTTAGAAAAAATATTATATAATCACTAAAAGAAGAAAACTTAGCTATTCATTTCAGAATCTCTGAATTTTAATATAACATTATTATGTTTTCTAATTTCACTTGGTAAAAATAAGGGTGATTAGATTCTCACTTCTGAACAATAGAGTAAAAAAACTATGGTACTTTTAAAAATAAATATGTTTAAAAACCTCACATTGAAAAAATAGATTGTGATTTTTTTCCTAAGTAATTTTAATATAGTTTCATAAACTAATATAAAGCATTGTAATTACGTTTTGAGCCAAATGGTATTAGGTAGTTTGTATTACAGGCCCAACGTTAGGAAATACTCTCCTAAAACAGAATCTCAGAGTGATCATGTTCTCTACCATTTTCCTTTGCTGCCCACAGCTCAGGACTCTTAGTTTTTGTTTTCTCTCTCAGAGCTCTCTTAGGAGCTCAAGAACCTCTATCCTATGGCCAGATCCACCACAGACATACCAGATCCAACACACCCCAAACAGGACCCAACATTTTCCCTTCCAGACCTGCTCCTTCCCAGGTTGGGTGGTGACACCTTATTCATCCTTTGGAAGAGCAACTTGAGAAAGGTGCCATTCCACACCCCGCAGATTCCCCACAAGGTGCATGCATACACCTCCACTGAAAAGGCCATCAGGATTGATTGTTTGAGGACATCCTGACTTCTGAATGGCTTCCCTTCTGCTAGGCATGCCTTCTCCCAGGGCCTACTCTTCATTACTGCAAGGCTGCTCTTTCTAAATGTCACCTTGATCACTTTTTCTCTCTGCTTCACATGGTCCAACTCCTGACCACAGTAGACAACGTCTATTATCATCCTTCTCTTCCCCTCAGATACTTTCACTTAGCTCATACCTGGTTCTCACCGCCAGTCATACTGGATGACTTGAATTCCCCAAGCTTGCCTGCTCCCTCTCACCTCTAGAACTCCCACATGCTGTTCCCTCAACCCTGGAACACCTTTGTCCATCAGGTTGGACACTTCTTCTTTCAGCAAAATTCCTCAAATCCCCATTTCCCAAGCACAAGCCTATAGGAGGTGCCTTTCTGAAACCCATCACTCAATGCTTACCTAGGTCATAACTATGGCTATACCACATGTAATGTACTCGGTGGTCATTTTTCTCCATCAGAATGTGGTGAAAATCAGATTTGAATCCTCATCTGCTTGGTTCTTATTTTTCTTCTCTCTCCTGCACCTGCCTTTCACCAGAATATTTGATCAGTTCCTGGAAGCCAGGTGAATCAGTGTCATTGCCCATGTCCTTTGTACCTGAGAATATAACAGCTATGTCTACTCATCCCCCGGTATCTGCAAAGTGAAGAGCTGGTGCCAAAGAAACCCTATACAGCTGGCTAACTGCTTCTTTACACTGGCTTGACTTTAGCTTCTGAACATGAATAAAGTGAAGTGTGTTCATTTGTTTATAGCATACTCTCAAATAGTGTGGCATGTTTATAAAAATAGCATTATTTAGTATTTTTAAAAATCTGACAAATTCAAATAAAAGAAAAAACAGAAATCACCAATAATTCTTTTTTCCTTTATTTGTATTGTTGACACTATTGCAAAGATCCTCATTTTTCCTGCCTTTCCCCACCTCCACCCAGCCCCATCCCTCTGGCCTTCCCCACACTGTTGTCTGTGTCTATGGGTTATGCATATATGTTCTTTGGCTAATTCTTTCCACCTTCTTTTATCCATTTCCTCCACCTACTCTTACAACTGTCAGTCTGTTCCATGTGTCCATGCCTCTGTTTCCACTTTATTCATCAGTTTATTTTGTTTATTAGATTCCACATATAAGTGAGATCACATGATACTTGTCTTTCTCTGGCTGGCTTATTTCACTTGGCATAAAATCTCCAAGCCTGTTCATGTTATTACAAAAGATATGATTTCCTTCTTTTTTATGTCCAAGTAGTATTCCATTGTGTAAATGTACCACAGCTTTTTTATTTACTCATCTATGTACCAATAGGCACTTGGGCTGTTACCAAATTTTGGCTATTGTAAATAACGCTGCTATGAACATAGGGGTGCAGATATTCTTTCAAATTGGTATTTCAGGGTTCTTAGGATATAGTCCCAGAAGTGAGATTTCTTGGTTAAAAGGCAGATCCATTTCTAATATCTTGAGGAATCTCCATACTGTTTTCCACACTGACTGCTCTAATCTGAATTCCCACAAACAGTGCACTAGGGTTCCCTTTTCTCCCCATCCTCACCAGCACTTGTTGTTCATGGATTTATTGATGATAGCCATTCTGGTAGGTGTGAGGTGACATCTTATCATGGTTTTAATTTGCATCTCTCTGATGATTAGTGACATTAAGCATCTTTTCACATGTATATTGGTCATCTGTATGCTCTCTTTGGAGAAGTGTCTATTCAGGCCCTCTGTCCATTTTTAAATTGAATTGTTTGTCTTCCTCATGTTGCATATATAAAGTTCTTTATATATTTTGGAAATTAACCACTAACCAGATGTATCATTGACAAGTATGTTCTCCCACACAGTTGTTTCCCTTTTCATTTTGTTGATGGATTCTTTTGCCATGCAGAAGCTTTTTAGTTTGATATAGTCCCATTTGTTTATTTTGCCCTAGGTGATATATCAACAAAAATTTTACTATAAGAGATGTCTGAGATATTAATGTCTATTTTTTCTAAGATTTTTATGGTTTTATAACTTACATTTAAGTCTTTTATCCATTTTGAGTTTATTTTTGTATATGGTATAAGTTGATGGTCTAGTTTCATTTTTTCGCATGTAGCTGTTCAATTTTCCCAATACTACTTATCAAACTATTTTTACCCCCTTGTATGTTTTTGCCTCTTTTTTCCAATATTAATTGACTATAAAGGAATGAGATAATTTCTTGGCTCTCCATTCTCTACCACTGATATATATATCTCATATAATATATATATATATATGTGTGTGTGTTTATACATATATATTTTAATGCCAGTATGAAGCTGTTTTGATTACTATGTCTTTGTAGTATAGTTTGATATCAGCTAATGTGACTTCTCCAACTTTGTTCTTTTCCAAGCCTTCTGTGGTTCCATATAAATTTTTGGAATATTTGCTCTAGTTCTGTGGAATATGCCATTGGTATCTTGATAGGAATTGCATTGAATCTATAAATTGCTTTGAGTAGTTATAGACATTATAACAATGTTAATTCTTTCTATCCATGAACATAATATATCCTTCCACTTATTAATATCTTCTTAAATTTTTTCTTCAGTGTCATAATTTTCCAAATACAGGTATTATACATCATTTATTAAATTTACCCCTAGGTATTTTTTTTTTTTGGAATTGTAAATGGGATTGTTTTCTTAGTTTCCTTTTCTGATAGTTCATTACTGGTATATAAAAGTGTCCCTGATTACTAGATATTTATTTTGTATGCTGCTGCTTTACTGAATTCACTTATCATTCCTAGAAGTTTCCTGGTGGAATCTTTAGGGTTGCTCATATAAAGTATCATGTCATCTGCAAGTAGTGACAGTTTTACTCCTTCCTTTCCAGTTTGTAGGTCTTTTATTTCTTCTTCTTGTCTGATTGCTGTGGCTAGGACTTCCAGTACTACATTGAATAAGAATGGTAAAAGTGGACATCCCCTGTCTTTTTCCCGATGTTAAGGGAAATGCCTATAGTTTTTGCTTATTGAGTATGATGCTGGCAGTGTGTTGGTCATATTTGCCCTTTATTATGTTTAGGAGTGGTTCCTCTATTCCCACATTGCTGAGACTTTTTATCAAAAATAGGTGCTGATTTTATCAAATGCTTTTTCTGTATCTATTAATAAGTTTGTGAGGTTTTCATCCTTCATTTTGTTTATGTGGTGTATCATGCTTATTGACTTGTGGGTATTTTATGACTCTTTTATTCCAAGAATAAATCATACTTGATAATGAAGTATGATCTTTTTAATGTATTGCTGGATCAGGTTTGCTAATATTTTATTGAGGATTTTAGCATCTATGTTCATTAGGGGATATTGGTCTATAAATTTCTTTCTTTGTAGTGTCTTTATCTGGTTTTGGAATTAGAATAATGCTGGACTCAAAAATGAGCTTGGGAGTTTTCCTTCCTCTTGAATTTTTTGATATAGTTTAAGAAGGATAGATAGTATTTCTTCTTTCAATGTTTGGTAAAATTCACTTGTAAGGCCATCCAATCCAGGACTTTTATTTCTTGGGAGTTTTTTTTATTACTACTTCAATTTCATTAGTTGTTATCTGTCTTTTCAGATTCTGACTCTTTTTACTCAGTTTTGAAAGGTTGTATGCTTATAAAAATTTATCCATTTCTTTCAGATTGTCCAATTTGTTGGCAGATAGTTTTTTGTAATATTTTCTTACAATGCTTTATATTTCTTTGGTGCAGGTGTCACTTCGCTTTCATTTCTGATTTTATTCATGTGGATCTTTTCTCTTTAACTCTTAATGAGTGTGGTTTAATGATTTGTTGATCTTATTTATTTTTTATTTTTTTATTTTATTTTTTTTTCTCAGATCCGATGAGAAGATCTTGTTTATCTTTTAAAAGAAACAGCTCTTGGTTTCTTTTAAAAATAGGTGCTGATTTTATCAAATGCTTTTTCTGTATCTATTAATAAGTTTGTGAGGTTTTCACAAACCTCTTTTGTATTTTTTAGACTCTTATTTTGTTCATCTCTGCTCTGATATTTATTATTTTCTTCCTTCTACTCTCTTTGGGTTTGTTTGTTGTTTTTTTCCAGTTTCTTTAAGTGTAGAGTTAAATTGTTTATTTGATATTTTTCTTATTTTGTAAGGTAGTCTTGAAGTACTCTAAATTTCCCTGTTAGGACTGCTTTTGTTTTGTCCTATAGATTTAGGGCTGTTGTATTTTCATTTTCATTTGTTTCAATATATCTTTTGATTTCTTCCTTGACTTCATTGTTTAGTAATGTGTTATTTAGCTTCCATGACTTTGTATGTTTTTCATTTCTTTCCTGTCGTTGATTTCTAGTTTTATACCATTATTGTCAAAGAAGATGCTTGTTACGAGTTTAATCTTCTTAAATTTATTTAGACTTGTTTTGGGTCCTAACATGTAGTCTATCCTTGTTCCATGTGCACTTGGAAAGAATGTATAGTCTGCCTCTTAGGAGAAAAAAAATCACCCATAATCCTAATGAAATTTTAAAAACCATTTGTACTCAGGAAATGATAAGACACTGAAGAAAGAAATTAAAGAAGACACAGATAAGTGAAAATACATACCATGTTCATGGATAGGAATAATTAACATTATTAAAATCCATACTACCCAAAGCAATCTATAGATTCAACACAATTCCTATCAAAATTCCAATGACATATTTCACTAAACTAGAACAAATATTTCAAAAATTTACATGGAACCACAAAAAACCCCACATAGCAATAGCGTTCCTAAGAAAGAAGAACAAAGTTGGAGGAATCACGCTACATAATATCAAACTGTACTATGATGCAATAGAAATCAAAACAGCATAGTACTGACATAAAAACAGACACATAGATCAATGAAATAGCATAGAGAGCCCAGAAATAAACCCATACCTTTATAGTCAATTAATATTCAACAGAGGAAGCAAGCACATACAATGGGCTAAAAGTAATTTATTCAATAAATGGTGTTGGGAAAATTGGACAGATACTTGCAGAAAAATGAAACTAGACCACTTTGTTACACCATGCACAAGAATAAATTCAAAATGAATTAAAGACTTAAATGTTAGGTCTGAAACCATAAAGATCACAGAAGAAAACATAAGCAACAAAATCTTGGACATTGTTCAGAGCAATATTTTATCAGATATATTTCCCCAGGAAAGGGAAACAAAAGAAAAAAATAAACAAATGGGACTACATCAAACTAAAAAGTTTTTGCTCAACAAAGGAAAACATCAGCCAAATAAAAAGACAACCCATAAAATGTGAGAACATATTCACTGATACATCTGATAAGGGATTAATATCCAAAATTTGTAAAGAACTTACAAAACTCAATGCCAGAAAAACCAAACAACCCAATTGGAAAATGGGAAGAGGACCTGAATGGACATTTCTCCAAAGAGGATATACAGAAGGCCAAGAGACATATGAAAAGATGCTCAATGGGAGCAGGGGGTGGATGGGGCAGGAGAGAGCAACAAGCAGCAGGGGGAAATTGGCACACTGTAATAGAACAACAACTAAAAAACACCACAATGAGATATCACCTCACACCATCCAGAATGGCTATCATCAATCAATAAATCAACAAATATCAAGTACTGGCAAGGACTTGGAGAAAGGGGAAAGCTTTTGCACTATTGGTGAGAATGCGGATTGGTGCAGACACTGTGGAAAGCAGAATGGAGATACCTCAAAAAATTAAAAATGGATCTGCCTTTCAATCCAGCAATCCCAGTTCTGGGAATATATTCTAAGGAACCCAAAACACTGATTTGAAAGAACATAAGCACTGTTATGTTCATTGCAGTGTTATTTATAATCACCAAGATATGGAAGCAGCCCAAATGTCCCTCAGTAGATGAGTGGATAAAACAGCTATGGTACATTTACACATTAGAATATGACTCAGTCATAAGAAAGAAGAAAATTTCACCCTTTACAACAATATGGAAGAACTTGGGGAACATTATGCTAAGTGAAATAAGCCAGTCAGAGAAAGACAAGTACCATATGATTTCACTCATATGTGGAATCTAATGAACAAACTGAACTAACAAGCAAAACAGAAACAGACTCATAGATAGAGAGCAGGATGACAGCTAAGGGGCTGTGGAGGGATTGAGCAATAAGGAAGAAGGGCTCATGGACAAGTTGTGGTGATTGTGGGGGAGGAGGGTATGTGGATAATAAAGGGACTAAATGGTAATGGATAAAATACAATAAAGAAATTTAAAAAATAAAAAAGCTGAAAAAAATAAATACAAAACAAATAACAAAAAAAATTGTGATTTCATAGGCCCCAAATAGCTATCTGATAATATATTCAGATTGTGAATTTCTTTAATTTTTATTGTGGCTGCAAGTATAGTTATGAGTTGTGTGTTCAAGACTTGTTCCTGCTTCTCTGAGTTGTTGTCTTTTCTGTTGAACTTCAATCCAAAGTTAAAGAAAAGGCATATTCAGGGTCTTTCCTTGGCTATGTGGATAACTCTTTATATAGTTAGTGCAAAAATGTTCATTTTATTAGTTATGAAGACACCCTCATAAAACAACCCACTTCTATATATCCAGGGAATTAGCAAAGGACATCTTCTGAGACAACCTACTGCAGCCTTTTGTGTCTCAATGTTTTCTTGCAACCTAGACTAAAAGAATGTCTAGTAAATCCTCACAAATCAGAGAATGGCATCCAAATAAAAGTCAAATATATTATGAGTAAGAAAAAAGTATTTTTACTTTTATTACTTACTCTTGCATCAAAAAGAAAAAAAGACCTGTTTCTTTGTAAATCTTTATGTAGTATTATATCCTTTTGTCTAATTAAACTATGAGATCTTTTATCTTGATCAGGAAATGGGAGCAATTTTCTTTCAGGTAAATAAGATAATAAAGTATGTACACTAACCCTTATGATGACAGTGTGATACTCCTGTTTAATCAAGAGTTTCTTAGACATTTATTTATAGAAACTATTTTAGGCAGGTTAGTATTGTGACACTTTCCTCATTTTTCAAGAGTCCCAAAGAAAAGTTAAATTACTTCTCCAAGAGTGAACAGTTCTACAATTAGAAAGCTCAACTATTTAAAGAGCTTTTCTTTTTTTATTGTGGTAAAAAAATAACAGGCGTTATCATCGTAATAATTTTTAAGTGTGCAGTACAGTACTGTTAAATATATTCATATTATTTTGCAAGAGACCTCTAGAACTTTTTCATCTTGAAAAACTAAAACTCTAGACCTGTTAAGTAACTCCCCATTTCCCTGCCTCGCAGCCCCTGGCAACCACCATTCTATTTTTTTTTTATTCTACGAGTTTGACTACTTTTGACACTTTACATGAGTGGAATTATGCAGTATATGTCCTTCTGTGACTGGCTTATTTTGCTTAGCATAATGTCCTCAAGCTTTGTCTATGTTATAGCATGTGACAGAATTTCTTTGTTACAGCTGCATTGTATTGCATGGATATAGCACATGTTAGCAGCACCAAGAGATGTTGCCTAAACAGTCACAAAAATGGGAGTTAATACAATAGGGCCAACTCAAGACACTTATCCAGATACTCTGGGAGTGAAATATGAACATTGTATTAGACAACTGTTTCCAAGCTTTTCCTTGTCAAGTAAACTAAAGTCTTATAGAACAGAGCAAGTGTATGCTTTCTCTTATTGGGGAGGACAGAGGCAAAAACCTCAGTTTTCCCTCTTCTGCTTCCCTCCTGTCATTGACCAAGGACATGGTGACCTTCATGGTCACTGACTGCAAGTGGGACACAAGGGGCTTCTTTGGTGTTGGCTATGCTGTGTTTCTTGATCAGAGTGCTGGTTACACAGTTGTGTTCACTTTGATAAAATTCATCAAGCTGCACCTTGAGGACATTATGCTAAGTAAAATGAGCCATGCACAAAAGGACAAATATTGTATGATTCCACTTATATGACATGCCTAGAGTAGTCAAATTCAGAGAAACATGTTGCCTGGGTTTAGGAAGAGTGGGATAGTAAGTTACTATTTAATGGGCATGGGGTTTCATTTCTGGAAGATGGAAAAGTTCTGGAGGTAGATGATGGTAAGTGTTGCGAAAACAATGTGAATATACTTAATGCCATTGAACTGTACACCCAAAAATGGCTAGGATGGTAAATTTTGTGTTAGGTATACTTTCCCACAATTTTACACAATGGAATACTACTCAGCAGTACAAAGAAGAAGAAGAAAATTTTACCCTTTGTCACAGCTTGGATGGACCTGGACAACATTTTGCTAAGTGAAATATACCAGTCAGAGAAAGACAAATACCATACTAGTTCACTCATATGAGGTGAGAAACCTCCAAAAAGGAATTTATTTATAAAAATTGTGTATTTATTCTTACACGTTTAAATATCAGTCACCTTCAAACTACTCTCCATTTGATACAATATAGCTATCAAGACTTTTTTCCACTGCTCAAAACAGTTTTTGAGCTCATCAATTTTGATGCCTTTTAGTGCTTCTGCTGTTTTTTGCTTCACCTCTTTCACTTTGGCAAAAGGTTTCCCTTTGAGGTCTTTTCTCATCCAAAGAAACAACAAAAAGTCGCTTAGGGCAAGATCAGATGAATAGAAAGGGTGGGGCATGGGGGTCATGCTCTTTTTGGTCAAAAAGTGCTGAACACAGCTGCAGTGTGGGCAGGTGCACTCATAAATCACCCATCATGAAATGGGCAAACATGCTGAAAGAGACTTCAAAAAAATTCACTGAAGCAGAACACAGCCTCTGACAACAATGCCAGCTGGTGCACTGATACAGATGGGTTCCCAGAACACTCCCCTAGTGGGGGAAGCCTGTACTGCAGGGACCCTCCCTCCAGAAGATAATTCTGGTTTTCTGTTTGGGGATGTACCCCCTTGTATATGGAATCTAATGAACAAACTGCACTAATAACAAAATAGAGACAGACTCATAGATAGAGAGCAGGATGGCGGCTGTGGTGGGGGTGGTTAGCGGATAGAGGGATTGAGCAAAATGGAAAAAGGACTCCATTTCCTTTGGACATGGACAACAGTGTGGTGACTACCAGGAGGAGGAGGAGAGGAGTATAAGGGGGATAAATGGTAATGGAAACAAATAAATTAAAAAACAAAAGAGGGAAATTAATCAAGCTATATATTTATAATTTGGACTTTTTATATGTAAAGTTTATTTTTTTCAACCCTAGACAAATCATAATAGCTTCCATCATTAATCTGTGGAAACTTTTGAGGCATGGTGTTTTTCTGTTAGTCAGACTAGCAAATGTTTCTATTTCATGAAGGACTAAGGATAGTTCCTGCTTTTTCACCTCACCTCCCTAATCAAAGAAGAAAAGAACAACAAGATTTGACAACCTTGGAGACTCCCCCTGACTGCTATTTCCTGAAATTTGTCGGTGGCCATTTATGTTTCTATTTAAATATCCCTCTTCTAAAATGGTTTGTTCTGGCAGGCATGCCCTCCAGTAATGAGGAGACTCAGTTCTCACCAGGGTTTCCTCCCAAAGAGGGGACCCCAGGGTTAAACCGTCATCTACTGGTGTCCAGAGCCAAGCTTTCAAAGATTCCGTGATTATCAGGAAACCTTCTTCAGCTGAGTGATTTTTTTCTAACTTCCCTGTCAGCAGAAATAATCCTCCTGAAAATAAATTGTTCACTTTGGGCATGGAAATAAAGGGAAAATGTTAGAAGATATTTATTTAAGATATTACTGCTGATTTATCACTATAATTTATTTAAGAAAACATTTGTGAGCCACTTCTTGAAAAATCACTTATTCATGAACAATGTAAGTATTGGTGAAGGTTCATAATTATGTAACACACACTAATCATAGAGAATTACTTATTCAGATAAAACTTAGACTTGCTACAGGTATGATCTGAAATGACACTATCTAAACAGACTTTAATTTGAGGAGATTGCATATGTGTGTGTTCTTAATTCTGTTTCTTGATAATAAAAATTAGGGGAAAAACTAATTTTAAGTGTTTAAAACACTATTTATTATATGTCAACTCGTCCATTTCTTAATTGTGTGAATCAAAAAATAGCCAGGAAGTTAGAAATTCAGACTGTTTAAAGACAAACTCCTTTTGCAGTATGTATTCAGTAAAATAATATTTTTGTGGCTTTTTATTTTAAAGTTAATTTTATATTTAAAAACATTTGTTATGTCGATAAAATAAAATATATGCTGATTTTAAATGTTAAAATGAATCCACAGGTGATTTCTGTTTCAATATATATGTCCTGAAACCAGGAAAACTAATCACATTTTCAAGACCATCTATTAAAGTTACATTTTTACATAGCATGTAAAGTTATTCTTCTCTATTTTTTACAGAGAACTTTATAGCATTATTTAATTCAACAAATATTAATTATAGCAATAATCACTATTACGTTTCAAAAAGTACGTTATATTTGTAGCAAGGTTGTCATTTTTCAAGAGAAAAGTTGTTTGTTAATTTTGATTATCGTTCAATTTTACATTCTCCCCTGTGTGTTATGATTCCACCATGATGAGCCCCTGTAATCTCTCTCTTCATATTTTTAAGTTCAATTTGACCACGGCATTGAGAAAAACCTACATTGATTTCGCATGTAATTGAATGGACCTGAATAATTTGTAAAGAGTTTAGAGGTTTAGCCAAATAACTTTTTGTGTACATCAAGAATTAATTTAACTTCCCCTGAATTTACTGTATGTATTAATAATAATATAATCACAGTTCTCTTTAATATTCATTGAGAATTTCTTATTTTCCAAGCACTAGTCCTGCACTTTACATTTGTAATTTCATTTAATCCTCACATTAGCCCTGCGGGATAGTACAATACTATTATTATCCTTAATTTACAGTTGAGGAAAACAGAGAATTTGACACAGAGCTAAAGTGTGATAAAGCTAACATGGTAAGCAGATCTAATCCAGGTGTCTACTTAATTTCATAATAGCTACTTAAGAGGCAGATGACACCAACAGAAGTTGAACACCTGCAGGACCAATGAAGTGGAACATTTTCATTTTCCTGGTCCCCCATGGTGTGACGGTTCCATATCTGGCCAACAGCACATCCACAGTAATTTTGTTACAAAGCCTAGGAAATCAATAAACATTTACTGGCTTGGAGGCAAGGGTCAGAGCCTCTCTGCTCCACACCGTTCATCTCTCTATTTGAGGAGTTTCCATAGGCAAGGTTCCACCAGCCACACAAGAGACCTGAGCTCTGCCCAAAGAGATAGTGAGTCTGGCCAAGAAAATATGGTGCTAACTGGAGTCTACCAAATTTTCAATGAAAAATAACTTTGAAGCTGAACTTTAATCTTTCACTGCTTCAGTGAAGTAGAATTTAGAAGAACATCTCAGTATTTCCTGATTCTACCTTTACTCCGAGGGAGAATGCTCTGTGGTACGGCTACATGGACCAACAAACTTTAATTAAACTCTTGAAATTTCTTGGCTCTTGAAAATTTGCTCCAGGGAAATATCCAAAGATTCTAAAGCTTAGTTTATTTTCAGAGCCTAAACTAATATCATCGAAGTCTGTGGAAGACTCTGGCAAAGAGCTAAAGCCAGGATCAGCAAGGTAGTGCCTTTGTCCTAGGTTTTTGATGAGGAGTAAATGGTATAATGAATATCTGTGAAAAGCTGAGCTTACCTTTACCTTCTATAACAGAACCCTTCTGTTCAAATACACCTTAAAAAAGCACTTTGTGGAAATTAATAATTACAACACTTTTAAGCTTTCCCCATCAGAATCCTAATTTTATTATTAATTATTTGTTTGCTTGCTTTACTCTATTGGTTCTACCTATGTGTATTAAAACAAGAGATCAACACTCATGTGAAAATTCAGTTGAAAAAAATTATTCAAATTTTAGCGCTCTCATAATTCAAATTGAAATTTCTTCTTAATCTCCTTTTGAATCAAACTCCAGTAAGGACAAAAGAAACCCTTATTTACCATTTTCTTCTTTGCATAAATATTATGTTATATTATATTGATTTAAGTATAACTTTAACAAGATATCTAGAATACCATAGTGGTCTCATTTATTTAATATTTGCCTTGAAAGCAGGGTTAATTTCAAAAGCTTTACAAGCAAAGTTAAATATGTATGACATATGTAGTACAGAGGACACTAACTTTTAAAACATCAACTCCTAAAAGACTAAAGAGTTAAGTTGAGCCACATGAAAAAATGTTGAAGATATCTGAATTATTAGCAACACAACTAAGTAAAAACTGGGGACTAAGAATGGGAAAGGAATGTATTCCGCTTTTATAGGACTTCCAGGGTCTAAAGAACTTGAAAACAGCTTATACTAATAAATTCTAAAACTTTACATTAACCAATAGCAAAAGTTCATATTAAATATTTAAAATATGCTCCACACTAACTAAAACTGACATAATTGTGATGTGACACAGCCAAATATGACTGTGTAGAGGAACCATACAAATACTCTACACAGTTATTAATATTGTTCTGCTTTTATGAGGGTCTTCAGAAATATTAATACACAAGAACATGTTATTGCCACAATTTCTTCACTCTGTGTTACATATAACAAAACAGCATCAGCAGCTTATCTGTCCCTCTCAAGCTGCCACAGTCAGTATGGCCACATTTTCAACCAGTTTTGAGATTGATTTTTACATCCATCCCAATACCTACCTACAATTTAAATGTCAAATGGTACCAAGTACATTAGCAAAGATGTCCCACCCTGAGATTTCTAATACACTTCTGGTAAGAAAAACAATAATTTGACAATATCTAATACCTAAAAAGCTATTTTCAGATGGGAATACCTGGCTATTCCACTCCTAGTTATTTATCCAATAAACACTTGAAAACCTGCTTCTGGAGACATGCACAAGAACATTCATAGTGGAAGTGTTTGTCATAGCCAAATACTGGGAATATCCCAAATTTCCATCGACAAGAGAAAGGGTCAATAACATAATACACAATACTTGTACTGTTGAGTACAACAGAGGTTGAAATTGGTTAAAATTAATGTACCAATTAATGTAATGTAAAATTCAATGTTTCTCATTGGATAATTTTGTTTTATCCAAGTTTATGAACTTAAAAAGCTCTAGAAGGCTATGTACAGCAAAGAACATTATCAAGAAAGTGAAAAGATAGCCTACAGAATGGGAGAAAATATTTGCAAACCATAACTCTGATAAAGGACGGATCTAGAATACAGGTACGGGGTGGGCAAAAGTAGGCTTATAGCTGTTAGTATGGAAAAAGATATGTAGGTTATGATTATTACAATAGTTTTATTAAAAGGACAGCTCTCACAGCTGTAAACCTACTTTTGCCTACCTTCGTATATAGAGTTCTTATGCCTCAGCAATAAAGACAAGTAATTAATTTTTTTCAAAAATAGATATATCATCAGAATGGACATTACAAAAAAAAAGATACACAAATTAGTTGATGAGCATATGAAAAAATGTTCAACATCATTTGTCATTAGGAAAATACAAATCAAATCACAAGATATCTTTTCACATGTACTAGAATGGCTATAATTAAAAACTCAGACAATAAGAAGTGTTGAAAAAGATATGAAGAAACTGGAACCCTCCTACACTGCCGTGGGGAATGCAAAATGATGCAGCTCCTTTGAAAAACAATCTATCGACTCCATTCTAGGAATATACCCCTCTCAAAGTGTATACCCCAAGTCAAAATGTATTCACACAAAAACCTGTACAGAAATATTTATAGCAACATTATTTATAATAGACAAAAGTAGAAAAAAACTCGATATCCATCAAAAGATGAATAAATAAATAAAATATAATACTTTTATACAATTGAATTTTAGACAATAAGAAGGAATGAAGTACCAGTGCACTACTTCAACAATAATAAACCATACAATGCTGCATCAAGTGAAAGGGATCAGACACAGAAGGTCAAATATAATTTCATTTATATGAATTAATCAGAAATGGTGAATCCATAAAGATAGAAAACAGATGAATGGTGGTCTAGGTCTGGCAGGTTGGGGGGTGGGTGGGAGGACGAGGAGTGACTGCTAATTACTAGAGGTTTTTCTTGGAGGAAGGTAATGAAAATATTCTAAAGTCAATTGTGATGATGTTTGTGCAATTCTGTGAATATATTAGGATGTTTGAATTGTACATTTTAAATATGTGAACTGTATGGCATGTGAACCGTATCTCAGTAAAAGCTATCAAAAAGGTTAGGTGCATTATAACACCATATATTCAAGTTTTAAAACAAAATAGTATTACATATTGTACATACAAACTCTTTTTTTGCAACAAACAAGCAAGGGTGGTATTCATATATTAAAAAAACTCGTACTGAGTCATTAGAATAGATGCCAGCCTTTACAGAGCAGTGAGTGCTTAAAGAACATCCGTCCTATGGGCAGGAGAAAGATAAATGCCAAAGTTCAGACAGCAATTGCCTTTGTGCAGGGAGAGGGGAAGGATGTGAGAGGGGACTTAGCAGTCCTCAACTGTTTCTGTAAAAGAAGCTCTAGTAAATATCATTAAATGTTTGGATGTCATCAAAGTTTGTTGGTGAGTACATGAACATTTATTATGTGACACCCTATATTTTTCTGTACGCCTGAAACACTACTTCATAGTTTAATAAATTTTAAATTTTAAAGTTTGTCTCATGAAAGGTAATGACAAATGCCTCACATCAGGGCTGTTTGTCGCTGGTTGTTAAACATTCATCAGCATGCTACTTAGTTCAAGCCAAAAAAGTCTGTGTATTGCCACAAAAGCAAGGACCAGAGGAATCTTCATGCATAATGATAAGAGAGAAAATCAATCTAGGAACCTTAAAGGTAAACCAAGAGCCCCATTATTTGGAGCTATTGACATTCAGTCCTACTGAAAGATTTGCACTGCAATAGCAGGAATTGCCAGTTTGAACACAAATCAGAGGGTTCGCACCCCTCCTCCTCCTACCCCTATCCAGCCTTGTCTAACACTCCTTAAGCAGCACAGCTCGTAGCAAAGTTCAAGGCCAGCCAAAAATTTTCTGACCCGGAAGCTGAAAGTTTAAGAACATTTCTGGTAACTGTTAGATTAAACTCTTCTTTTCTGGAAGCAGGTTGCTAAAAATTAAGTTTCTGGCATAGTCATGTCGTGGGAAAGACTGGATCAGATATTTAATAGCATAATTGCAATATTCCAAAACCAAGTGTGCCAAACAATTCAAAAAGAAGGAGAAGAACCTAGTCTTTCTTGTCCTTTGCAACGTGTTGCTAATACTAGGTAGGCTTTAATGACTTTATAAATTTCTAAAATGTACTGTAAGGGCTGTATTTGAGAGTACCATAACAGTTGAGACCAAATACAGTCAAAATATATTGCAAATAATTCCTGTATATTAAAAGCAAGCTCCTTCCTTCACATTTCCCTGAATTTTCCACTCTTGCCATAGTCTCCTTGCTTTTTTATACAGAGTTCAGGGATTCAAAAGTAGAAAAGAGGAGATGATGGGCCAAAAGGAATAAATTGCCTTGTGTGTGGTGGTCAGATTACTTTAAAGACGTTTCTGTGCTCCCCTAGTAGAAGACTCTCCAAGCATTTACCTACATTACATAAGCTGTTTTGAAAGTTAATCCTTTTTCTCAAGTGACTCATGGTCTTGCAGGTCCTTCCAGAGGGGATAAAAATACAATGGATTACGGCATTGCAGCGTCTGCAATTCCCAAGGAGTGGCTTTAGACATTTTTATTCCGAGCTTGGCGACCAAGTGCCAGTGAGTGTGTCCGAAAGCAGTTGGAAATCGGACAGTTTGTGCTGCAATGCAAGGACAGGAAACATTGCGAGGTTCTGCAGCCGCGGTTGGCTTGAGATAATACCATTGTATAACCGGGCGCAGCGACCGCTCCCACCGCTGAGAGCCCGGGGCCTGGCGTCTGGCTCCTTGGCTGCAGGCCAGGCTGAGGTCCTGCCGTCTGAAGGCAGGGTGTGTGTCCCCTCCCAGGCGGTCCACACACACAGTGCCGGCCACACCTCACCTTCCAGAGGAAATCTGGCCAGAAAGCCAGACTTCATGACTTCTCCTTTATGAGTCCTACCCACCCCCAGCCCTTGCCCAGGCTTTTGTTTTCCACTTGGGTGCAGTGGTAGTATTCACTCCGGGCTCGACTGGGATTTAAAGTCCCAGACAGCAAATGAGCTGATGACAGGGTTATTGGAAAGATACTGTATCTTGTCATGCCTAGTGGCCTCCAACATTAGCATTGAACGTCTGCTTTTTAGAGAAGCTCTAGCTCTCAGCACTTCTACCAACCGCCCTTCCCATAGGGTTGTCCCATCAGGCAGCAGCACTTACCAAGGACTATTTTAGACAGATTTAGCAGCAATATTGTTTGATTTTAACTGGACATTGTTCTAAACACACAAAAGAGTTCAAGGATGTGGCTGTTGGGTTTTGTTCTTCTCCACCCTCTCCCCTCCCCATGCTGTCAGGTTTCTCTGGGAAAATGGGATGAAAATATTTGGGGACATTTCCACAATAAAACACTCTAAAATATTTTTTTAAGATTTCCTTTCTAGTCATGTCAAGATTATAACTCAAATCTGCAGAAGTCAGGAAATTCCAAATTTATGTTGACACTTTCCCCTTAAAACCCTCAGTAGATGATAAACAGTGTAGAACTCCTGTTTCAATTCAAAAGTTCCAAATATGACACAGTTTGCCAAATTTTTCTAGTGAAAAGGTACTTCAGGGTGAGAAAGAATGGCCTTTTAGGAAGCAAATATAATCTTTCAGGCCAATAATTTTTCTGAATAATTTCTTAGTATAGAAGATGAAATGGTCATTTCAGGTAGGTTGGCTCCTAGATTAATTTTTATAAATGGAAAGTAATTATATTTAATGATGGAAGCTAATGAAAAAGTGGTGAAATTTACCCGTGAGATCAGTGGTTCTCAAGGTGAAAATGAGTACATGGCACTAACCGGGGGACTTTTCTGGACTGCCCCACACCCACCACGTCAGTTAACAAAGTGTCTACCAGCCCCAGCAGAACCCTCAGGGCAGTGGCCTGGCCTCACAGCAGCACAGGCACAGCTCCCACCGCGCCCAGCAGCTCCCATCACTGCCGGCTGTGAGCTGAGGGCTGAGAGCACATTATTTGGCATGTCTCACTGCCAGTTTCCCCATTTGTAAATTGGACAATGATTCTAGTATCTACCTCATGGGTTATTTAAGATTAAATGAGATAATGTATGCTAGCACAAGAAAGTTCTTCTAAAAATTCCCTCATAAGCATTAGTGAAAATACCAATCATCCAGGTAGTAGTATTTGTGGTGCTACGGAAAATAAGCATTGTCAGCATGAGTGTCTCAGGAGCACCTTAAAATACGCTTTACGTAAGAGCAGAAAGAACCTGACCGAAAAAAAATCTTAGGGATAAAGTTTCACAAGGAAAATGGAACATTCCTTAAACAGACATTTGTAGGGCCACAGAAATGACTAATTATACTGACAGATAAAGTGTAAAAGCAAAACACACACCTTCTCTGTGAAAGGCCCATTGGGTTGCAGATAACAAAAACAGAAAAGCTTGTGGTTTGCACATCATAACCAACAAACCAAAACACACACGAAAAATAGGCCTTCTAGGAGACACAGAAAGTAGCAGGGAAAAGATCTGTAGAATAAAGAAAACCAGTGAGGAAGACCAGGTAAAATGGCCATGGGAAAAAGCAAGCCCACATGCAGGAAAGCATGGTCTCGTTCCTCTTCACCCACCTTTGTAAACCTGTGATCGCTTGGCCGAGGCCTGGGACTGGCGAAAATGGTGGCCAAGCTTCAAGAGGGCCAAGCTCCAACAGAGCCAAGTATTGATACCACATGTCTGCAATTGACAAAGTCAGATGACCCAGGAAAATTAAGTTACTTTTTAGACTATGGCATGATAAGGAAATCTTGGAAGACTGAAAATGGTAAATGGTTGTCTTTCATGTTAAAATAGAAAAAAAAATAAACAGTTCTGGCCATCAAATGGATAGACTGGCTTCATTTTCGTATCTGTAAGGATATTATATTTAAAAGTCATCTGTCAATATAGAACCAAGAAGACTGTGGGAAGAGGAAATCATTCCAGGCCAATTTCATTTCCGTCAATGATAGACAGTGAGACCATGTAATAAAGGCAGAACAATGGATGTGAAATCTGAGGAAACGTGTGCCACCATCTGCTCACAGGACAGGGCTGTCTGCGTGGGAGCAGGGCTGCCAGCGCCTTGGCCAGCCTTCCTCCTCGTCTTTCCCAGCCCCAGGTCCCTTCTCCCCAACCACCTGCCAGCTGGGGCTGCTTCCCCCTGAAGTTCACTTGCCTCCTGTTGTGTTTGCTTTTAGATTTGCCTCCAGCCATGTCTGTTGTTTTCTAGATTTAAGTGGCAGTAAAGATTCCGTGGAGAAATGAGGGTAGGATTTAAGTCAGAGCAATAATGGATGCCTATCCCTGTCCTTTACTTCTTGTGTGGACGTAGGCGGGTCACTGACCCTTTCTGACTGAGATAGCCTCTCTTATCCAAAGGGGATCAAAATACCATCCTTTCATGATGACTATGAGGATTAAAAATCAAGGGCACCTGTAATGCATGATTCAATAAAGGTTTTATTTATTCCTAACTTCTGATCTCACATCTTTTCCAGCTCTGGGCATTATCTGTGTCCTAGATCCTTATTGAAAGATAGGTTTATCCTTCCAAAACCAGTCTAATAATTCACTTTGTTAGGCATTTGATTCTCTCCACAGAGTCCCACCATTCCCATATTTTAACTTGGATTGGGAAAGCAAGCCACAGCCCCAGAGGTTCGGGAATGTTAGCAAAAGGAAATGTAACACTCGGCCAGCCACCCATTGCAGGGACCTTCCCTCCCTTTCTTTTTTACATTTTTCTTCTCCTTTCTTCCTCTTTTTTTCCTTCTTTTTAATTCTTAAGCCTTGGTGTTTACAGTAAGGAAATTCACAGAGTCTACATACTTATGCCTGAGACCAAGATTATTTTCAAGACTGATTACTGGGATTCAGACAACAGTATTTAAATGTTGATTTAAATAAGTTGGAGTCGCAAAGAGTGCAGCGAGGAGAAGCCCAGCCCCTGCATACCCCGTGGTAACTGACGCCAGGCTGACTTGGCCACACATCACCATTTGCCTCCTTAAACCTGATACACCTGGATATCCGCAGTGCTGGTAAATATTTACATGTGCAGGAGGGAGGACATGGCAGTTTCTGCACAGGGTAGGTGACGAGGAAGCTCATCTCTCTGTGTCAACAGTGTGAAACAAACAATGGCACTGTGCAATGATGGCACACTATCTGTTAGGTTCAGAGAAGAGAGCTACCAATGGCCATGACCTCCAGACTCCGTCTCTGCACCTTTCAGAGCGGCCAGCTTAGAACAGGCTGCTTTCTGCCTGGTTGTCAGCTCTTTACTTCCTCATGACAACTTTAGAGGTCACTGCAGGGATTTTTCAATTTTGCCCAAAGGGTTTAAGAATTAAATGTGACCATTGCTTTTATCAGTCTGCCTGTACCTTCTGTCTGGCAACTTTCTGTTAAAAGAAAAGAAAGGAGATGGGGGAGAAGATGTGCTAAAGAAGCAAATATGCTGAGGAAGAGGCAGCACTAAACTTCTCTCAAATGCCTAAATGGACAACACAAACTTGAAGAAACTGCCCCAAAATGGTCTGTCTGAGACAGGGAGGAAACTTGGCTGCTGAAGAGAAGGAAAACCAGCACAGTTTCCTTGATTAACTCTTCAGATTTCTCTTCCACTATCCTTTAAAATTTGGGTAAGTAGAGTCTCAGAAAACAATTGGAAATGACAAACTGAGTTTTTGGCATGACTGAGGGAGTTACCCCCTTCAGGCACATTAAGCTTTGCAGGAAATCACAATTACTAGTTTATACTAAATGACTTCTGATGAATTTGGGTAAAGGGTAGACAAAGGTTCTTTGTATTATACTTAGAAATTTTCTCTAAGTTTGCTATTATTTTGCAATAAAAAGGTCTAAAATATAAAGCTAATACTTTGGCTGCAACAGTTACATAGCCATAGCACAAGTAAATAATTTATATGATACAGAAATGATACCTTTCTTCTTCAAACACTCACTCAGTCAACAATTACTGAGCCCCTGTGAGAGCCAGGCGCTTCTCTGGTGGAGAGATGTGGCTATGAACAATAGAGAAAGGGAGAGACAAACACAAGTCTTCAAGATCTGTAATGTGATTCATTCTGTGTTTGGACGGTGACATGTGCTGTCCCAAATGAGCAGAGAGGAGGCAAGTGGACTCTCTGCAAGTGACAGGCTGTTGGGAAGGTCTCTGGGAGGCGCTACCATCAGAGTGAGTCTTGATAGAGAAAAGAACCTGCTGTGTGAACACCCAGGGTGAGCACACAGGTAGGAGAACAGTACATGCATGCAGAGTTACAGAGCAAGAATCAGGTTGGGAGCTGGAGGAACAGTTGATTAATTAACATATTGATTAGGTAATGGGGAAAAAATCTAAAGAATATAACTAGTTCAAACTCATCATTAAATAAGAGGGTAAACATGCCTAGGGCATCTACTTGTTCATATCTACTTTTTTATTAGCTATGTAAATAGCTAATGAGAGAGTAGGACTAGTTCTGCTTTTTTGGTAGATGGATCTTCTTTCATTGTTTTCTAAAACCAATTTTTCTCTTTATTTCTTGTTTCAGTTTTCCCAAGGACACCTTCCTGGCAAGCTTCCAGTCCTTGGATACACAGTCATAGTTGGGCCAGTTGGCCCAAATTTCATCTGTAGTGAAGATCAAATAAGAATTAAACAAGAAAACAATAAACATATTGACCCAAACACATCAGGTTAATTCTGAAGGGCACCTATTACTAGCTGGTGACATGGTGTAATGGAATGAGTTTAAATTTCATTATATTCTCATTGGGCAAGCAATGTTCACATGCCTAAGTGTTTGTTAATTAGTGATCTAGAATTGCCAGACAACAAGAAGGAGTCAACCTGCAGCAGAATTTAGGAGCAGAAAGGTACAAAGTGACAATATCTTGATTGACATTGCCTTCAAAGGTCTGCTAATCCCAGTATCTATGTGAATTGTTTTATGACCCAAGCTGAGTTACCAACTGGGTTGGATGTTGATGGAAAATACTCTAAAACAAATAGCACTTAGTTTTCTTGCTTATCATGATAAGATTAGAATTTGCAGATAGGCTTCTGAAAACCATTCTGTTTCTTTTATGACAGAACTAAATTGACACTGGAGGAGTAGAGAGAAGGAAAAATTACCTTAGTGAGTCAAGTGTCTGTGGCTCCTGTTTTTCCTATGTCAGGCTAAGTTTGATTTTCACAATCTAAAATATGGGCAAACAGAGTCAATTCAAAAAGTGAATTATATTTTATTCATGACTGAAATATTTTTGAAAGGTAGATGTACACATGAAAAGTATTTTCAAAGAAAATTAGCTAATGTGAATTTGCTTCTCAGGAGAGCTGAGATTTTCTTTCCCCACCAGGGCTGCCACCTTTGTCCATAGAGTTGATCACTGAGCCTTGACACAAACACACAGAAGGTACTTTGTGTTTATAGTTAGTTCCATACAGCCAGTTGTGGGAGTTCCAGTTATATTTCCTGCACACAAGGGTTCTAAGTGGAGTGTAAAGTAATCTAGTGAACATTCTCCTAGTAAAAAGGTTGTAGGTATGGTTACGCACAGTCCAAATACACCTGCTCTTTGGCTTTTGTGTTGGAATTTGAGAAGATTAGAATATGAAGCTTTTCATAGGGTCAAAAAGTAGTGTGGACATATTTGGGAGACAACTTTATAGAGTCTGGAAAAGGAGGTGACTGAAAGCTATTGCCTTGTGACCAGAGGAATCTGCTTCTCTTTCTTCCCTCTCACAGGAAAAAGAACATAGAAGAGGAGCAAGGAGAGGTAAATTGGGCTTCTCTTGGACCAAATCCCAAAGGCATTAGGCGAACCTACCATGCTGCACCCTAACAATTACATGAAGTGTGAAGAGTCACTTTGATTATTAAACTAAACTGCATATTTTTCCCTTCTTTGCAGTTTATTGAACATATTGTTTAGTCATATGTACACAACTCTAGAAACTAGAGACAATTTAGGAAATATGCATGAAAATAGCTTTCGTTATTTGATAAGTGAGACTATAAGCGACTAGGGCATGGCAAGAGGTTGCTTTAATTCAAGAGGAGAATATTGACAAAATTCAAATGAGAAATTTATGCCTGCTTTAAGACAATAATCTAGGACTGGAATCTAGGAGAAAATCTGTATGAAATATTAACAAAGAATTACCAGAATTTTATGACATGACCTTGTTTTTAAAGGTTAGTCATTGAGTTAACTATAAGGGGGATGGATTAAGCCAAGGCCATTTTAGAAAACTTTTGTTCTTCAGGTGATGGCTCAGAGTTGCCCTCCTGAATTTTAATTGGCCATTCCATGACTTATTTTTTTTTTTTTTTTGCATTCCTTCTCTCTACTTTGTGAAACTCCTTTGACCCTCTCTGCTCTGGCTAAACAATGAAATCAATGGCATAACTGCAACTTGAGGAGAGAAAAAGGAGTCCCTCAGGGTCTGCATGCTCTTCTCAGAGGAAATTAATTTGGGTGTTCTTTAGTCAATGCCTAAAAGCGTTGAGATCCCCATAACTAATGAAGTCCTGGCAGTGTAGACGGCAAATAAAAGGCCCAGGAAGCATAAGCTTTTCACCTAAAAAGGCAAACCGCCTTCACAACAAACAATCCATCTTTCCCAATAAGAAACTGAAAAAGATAAGGGTTCTGCTTCACCTACAGCCATGCATGGGCCTGGGAGTAAAAGTTTTCCATCTTAAACTCCAAGGACAGGTGTAAACAGAGGCCCAGAGCTTCCTGGGAGGCTGATTACAAAGAAGAACTAATCAGAAGCCTTTCATCTCTGACCCTTTACCTCTAGTTCTATTCTGGGGCATGGAGGTGACAGGGCTTGTTTCTTTGTGTCCAAGGAAGTGACAAGCAACCTGCTGATCAATATCCCTCTTTGGTAGTGTCTTCAGAAGTTAGAAGAGGGGCCAGAAAATGAAGCACTAATCAATAACTCAGGTCTGGTAAGAAGGAGGTTATCGTCGCATTAATTTCATTTCTAAAAAAGAAGAAAGCAAAGGCAAACCGATTACCTCTGTAATAATTAGAACATGAATGCACTTTCTAAAGAAGTGAGGAACTGAGAGTCGGGTTTTAGTCAATTTAATGCCCAAATGGGATGCAACTAAATTTCTCAGATTCGATATTCTCTGTGCTGTTCACCATGTTAGATTTTCCAGTCATCACTAGTTGGACAATAACTTGTAGCAGAAAAACATGGAAGAATTGCTGACAACAAACCTAAGGCTTTAGAAATAGTTTCTTCAATAGATAAATGGGGAAGTTTGGGAGAAATCAACAAAGCAATTAAAGGCTAGAGGGGTTGACTTATGGGAAAAAGATCATTCCTTTGATGTTTAGCTGGGCTAATCAATGATTCTTTTTTCCTTTGTGACATGGATTTAGGGAACAGGAGATAAGTAAAGGATTAAGATTAGTAACCTACAAGTACCTGAAAAAAATAATTTTACAGGAGAGAAATGGTCAACATAATTGAATAAATCTAATAAATTAATTCAAAAAGTATTTATATCACAACCTTTTGTTCCTCCCTCAACTCTTATTACTTCTTATATTGAATATACACTTACTGGCTCTTTGTTCATTTAAAATAGAAAAAATTACAATTTAAATTCTTAATAGAAGGATGTTTGAAATATGAAAACAATTGCCTTTAAGAAACAATAAAAACTCACCCCATGAGATATTTAAAATTACATCAACATATATTGTATCAGAAAGAGATGAAAGAACTGAATCTTTCTCTTCCATCTCTGCTATGTAAAATTTCTTGTGGGAAATATGTTTTAAAATTTTTTAATGTATTTTCTTTTCTTTTTATTGCTGCCAGTGCCACCTAACTTATTTTCTTTTTGAACTTAAAAATTTAATATATTCACTCTTCTAATTAACACTGGATTAAGATTTTGGGGATCTAATTCAGACAACACAATATCTACTCAATTCTTATTTGATTTTTAAAAATTAAGAGGCTTAAGCTAGAGGCTGGTGCTCAGTGAGAGTTACATTATTGCAGCGAGTACCAACAAACACTCTGCTCAGCAGGTATTTAGTGCATACTGGCTATGTCTGTTATGCAGTGGCAGCCCACCTGGTCGTCCTCTTGTACACCCTGGACATGCCACTTGCCAACTTAATCATATCACTTGTCCTCTAAGGGGCTTGTCATTATACTTGGAATAAAAATACACGCTCCTAATGCACATTTCGAGACCCATCAAGACCATGATCTCCTGCTTGCCTCTCTGATTTCACTTCCTCCCACACCTCCTCCACCCTGCTCTGGCTTGCTTCACCCCAATACACCAAGCCTAGTCCTGATTCTGGGGCTTGGCTGTTCCCTTTGCCTGGGTTGCTCTTCCTGCAGGTCTGCTTAGGGCTGACATATTCCTTTCCTTCAGGTCTTGCTCAGGTATCTCCCTTTAGAGGGGATGCCCCTGACAGAACTACATGAAGCAGCACACACAATTCCTATCATACTTTTTGATTTTCTCAAAGTATTTATTGCTCTCTTGAATCATACTATTTATTCACTTATGCATTTATTATTTGTCTTCTTCCTTAGTGCAGTCTATGAGAGAGTGTCTGTCTTGGCTGTTGCAGGGTCCCCAGCATTTGGGGCAGTACGCAGTACAGGGTAGGCAGCTGATACGTGCTTGTTGGAAGAAAGGCAGGAAAGAAGAAAGCAAGGGAACAAAAAGAGAGAAGGAAGGAAGGGAGGGAGAGAGAAAGAGTAATGCATGATGCTACCACCGTGGGGCTCTAGAAAGGAACAGAAACGTCATACTAGGAGCTCCCAAAGAGCAGAGCCAATGTCTTTCTTTTACCAGTATACTCCTTGTGCCAAGCACATTTGAAGATATTTTAGAGAGAACAGAAACTTAAAAAAATAAGCTAAAATTTATAGTTAAAGATAATCACATAAAGGTAAATGCAATAATACAATAGTCTCCCCTCATCCATATGGGATATTTTCCGTGACCTAAAGTAAGTGCTTGAAACCTTGGATAGCACCAAACCCTATATATATGATGTCTTTTCTTATATACATACCTATGATAAAGTTTAACTTATAAATTAAGCACAGTAAGAGATTAGCAACAATAATACTGAAATAGAACAAATATAACAATATACTATAATAAAAGTTATGTGAATGTGAATTTGTCTCAGAGTACAAGCTAGTATGTATCAGAGATGCGGTCTGAGGACAGGCCATCTAGCTCCAGGATTTGAGCTCATAACCACATGTGATCTAGTATCCAATGGACAGGAGTCCCACTTGCACTGGGAGAAAAGGCTCTCAGAGTGGGGTGTGAAGAACAGACATGGGGTATGAAGAACAGAGAACTGGTGGTGGGTGGCACAGACGTGACGAGGAGAGGGGAGGGGCAGAGGTGAAGAGTTCTCAAACCGTGCTCCAGCTCACTAGGGTGAACTTGTCCACTGGAGCCTTTCCTGATTTTCTGTTTTATTCTGTGCTCCAAACACAGTACTCATCCAACAAATGTTTCTTTATCTGATAAGTAAGGTGACTCTGGGGACTACTAATAAAAGTAGTGAGACGAGGTAAAGTTGGTTAGGCCTAGGTCATTGAGATGCAAGAATTTGGGATACGTAGGAGGATAGAGTAATTATTAGAAATTTTAAGTAAGTTATTTAGATGGTGCATGGGAAATACAGGAAGGAATTTAAGATAAAGAGACAATTTAGGAATTTAAGGAACTTCTGTGTCAATGAGAATAATGGAGTAATGATAAAATAGTAATTAATAAGATTAACAAACTATTAGAAGTGATCATTGACAGATAAATAATGAAAAAAATATGGTATATACATACAATAAAATATTATTCAGCTTTAAAAAGGAAGGAAATTCTGACATGCTGCAACATGGATGAACCTGACAGACATGAGGCTAAGTGAAATAAGCCAGACACAAAAGGACAATTATTGTACAATTCAGCTTGTATGAGGTACCTAGAGTAGTCAATTTTATAAATACAGAAAATAGAGTAGAAAGGCTAGATAGAATGGGGAGTTACTGTTTAAAGGGTATAGAGTTACTGTTTGGGATAATGAAAAAGTTCTGGAGATGTATAGTGGCAATGGTTGCACAACAGTGTGAATATACTTAGTACAACCAATCTTTACACTTAAAAATGGTTAAGTTAGTGAATTTAATGTTTTGTGCATTTTACCATAATAAAAACAAACAAACTGTTAGATATGGGACAGAGAAAAGTGAGAGATGGAAGATGGTTCTGCATTTTGGAATTGAATAAATGGAGAATGACTGAAAGGAGAGGTCAGGAAGCTGGCTGAGATGCCTGTGAACATTTCAGTTGACTGACAGGCATTGGGTCTCCATCATCTGGCCCTCAATTAAGGAGAATATGTGAGAGGGAGGAATTCACAAAGGTTGTGCTGAACATATCAGGCAAGGGGCTCATGACACAGGCTTGCTGAGGTGCTTAATTAATTTATTCACTACATGCATACTTCTAAGGGAAATAATAAACTATTAAGACGTTGTCTGGGTTATAACCTTTGGGGATACATCTTTAAGACTGCTTTGAAAGAATTCATACAGAGAAAATTTATTAGTTCCTTCTAAGTGCCAGGAACTGCCTCGGTTTTGTTTTTTTGTTTTTTTTCTCTGTGGATAAAATCTCCTTCTTGAGGCTGAGTTCTTTCATCCTACAGCACATGGCCTGGGGATCAGGCCATGCAGATTCACCACAGAGCAGTCCAAACCAGCCTTCACATACTCACCACAGGACCCAGCGGGACCATGCCCTTGGAACCACCCTAAGCAACCTTGATAAAATGAGTGACCATTTCTGTGGGCTCATGGAGAGATTTCCAGATGCCTTATCTAGGACCTGGAATCAGGCGCTCAGGCCTGACTCACCCCCATGTTTGCCAGCAGATCCTGGAGGCCCACAATGTGAGGAAATCAGCAATACACAATTGGGGAGGGCTTTTGTATGGCAACTGAGCTTCACTTTTCCTGGCTCGAAATAGCACCCATACTATGGCAACATGACGTGCAGGGGCACTTCTATTTCAGCTGTTCAATGGCAACCTTCTACAGTTTTATGTTAAACTGACTGACAATGGATGCTGTCTTTAATATTATGGTTTCACCTACAAAATGATTAAAACACCCACTCACTGTGGAGTACAGCATAGGAAATACAGTCAATAATATTGTCATAACTATATGTGGTGCCAGGTGGGAACTGGAAATATCAGGGGGAACATTTTGTAAAGTACACAATTGTCTAACCACTATGCTGTACACTAGAGACTAATACAAAATAGCATTGAATGTGAACTCTAATTGGAAAAAAAATCACACTGTAACATAAACATTACACTGAAAATCCTTTGGATTTTTATAGGGAATACAGTCAGTAACATTGTAATTACTATCTTTGGTGTCAGATGGGTACTAGATTTATCAGGAAAATTACTTCATAAGTGATATAAATGTCTAATTACTATGTTGTATACCTAAAACTAATATAATATTATATGTCAACTGTAATTCAAAGCTAAAAAATATATTTTATTTTTAAAGTTTTTTAAAAGTTGAATTTATTGAGGTGACATTGGTTAATACAATTATATAGGTTTCTGGTATACAATTCTATAATACATCAACCATATATTGTATTATGTTCAACACCCCAAGTCTCCCTCCATCACCATTTATACCTCACTATATCCTCATCTACCTCCCCTCACCCCCCTTCCTCTCTGGTAATCACCATGCTGTTGTCTGTCAATGAGTTTTTTTTCTTAATCCCCTCACCTTTTTCACCCAGCCCCACCATTACCCTCCCCTCTGATAGCTATTAGTTCTCTATCTATGAGTCTGTTTCCATTTGGTTTGTTAGTTTATTAGATTCCACATATGAGTGAAATCATATGTAATTGTCGTTCTAAAAATATGTATTTTTTGAATTCTACTTTAAGAATTTTGAAAAACTACATCCCCCCTTTTATATTAATGCCTTATCATCCAAAAATCTTATCTTAAATTTAAATAGTTGCATAGGACGTGACCTCCAGTGTACTGAAAATATTTAAATTTTTAAATAAAACTTTATCTCACTTTCAAATGCATCCAATGGAATACCAGTAGCACAGTTATTTATTAATTACTATTTTCTGTTTAAAATACTTAGAACAAGATTTTCATAAACAGCCAGAAGTTTGACATCAATCCATTTTCTCCTCAAAGTTATATTTCCAGTCCACATCTCTTTCAGAATATTATCCTAATGTAATAATATATAATATATTTACATGCTTGAGAATTTATTTTACTGATCACTTACCATTTGTTCCTAGAAAAACACACATAATTAAAATTTAATATTTTTAACAATTCCTGTGATGAAATGGTCCTAAATGGTAAAAAAAATTTATTCTAGATGGAATAACTGATACAACTTTTGATAGTATATAATTGAGCACTTTTTCCGGTATTGATAATTATTAAATATGAAGGTAAAATTTGGTTGAAAGTATCTTTTCATGAAATGTAGAGGTAGAGATTGTTAATTTGGTTAAAGGAGACAACATTTCAAATGGTTTCTTTTTCTGATGCCGAGGAGATTTTTGCACCTGGAGGCCGTGTATCACAGTGGAATGCCCTTATCTATGGGGATCGGGCTTCCTGCGAACTCAGACGTGGGAAGGACATTGGGCCTTCAGGTCAGAGCATATATGCAAGTTGAGGATAGGAAATTGGCTCCTTGAGACCATTCATGCTGAGAACCTCCGGGACAGTCCTCATATACCTTGAAGAAAATATAGAAATATAGACTACTTTTTTAGAAAATCAAGTGAGAGCACTGAAAAGAAATGTGGTATTGCATGGTGCATTCTCCCTACTCTCTGCTGCAGGCATTGACCATTTCAAACAGATGACAATTCATTGCACTACTGAGCATGATCAGCATATGAAATTTGTCAAATACCTTAATAATGTCATTCTTTTATTCACCTACTGTGTCAGGCACTGTGTTACTAGGCACTGAGAATCCAGTGGCAAACAACTGTGGCTTTGGGAACTGAGGCAGTAGGACATGGTATTGTAAGACAAGGAATAATGGAGGATGGGGGACTTAGAACTATATAATGTTATTAACAAATATCACCCCAATACATTCAATAAAAAATTAAATTTTATATGTGAGTGTGTATGTATATGTATGTGTGTGTGTGTTTGTGTGTGTGTGTTTAAAGGATGAGGGAGGCAGAAGGTCTAGGATGATCCTCATATTTTAGCTTTGGGTATCTGGAGTAAACTCAGAAAAGCCAGCTTGGATAGAGATGGTGGTGAGCTTCTACAACCTCTGGACTGGGGTGGCTGGGGATGCTACAAGTAGAAACATTTGGTTCTATGGGCCTCATGTGTAATCAGAAGATACAACCAATTATATAGTTCATTATCTTTTTTTTAATTGAAATTCAAAAAACACTCATAGTGCATATATTTTATACCATGTACTGTGCAAGTTTCAGGATCTTCAAGATGAAGAGACAAAATACTTTGTCTCAAAAAACTCACAATCTAATGAACAAGATAGATATATAAGAGAAAGGAAAAGAGGTAAGTCTCAAAGAACAGGTTTGGGTTTGGCTCTTATGCTGGACCTGGGCCTGGACATGGAGCGGGCTCTGACCTGGATCAATCAAACTCACTAGAATCCAAGAGCTGTTATGCAGTAGAGTTTACCTAATTTGAGCCTCTAGCTTTACAAATAAATATTTAAGCAGTTTCTTCCAATGCTGACATTCAAACACTACTAACACCAAAGGACACTCTTTGCATGTACTCATATTCCTCATCTCAGAACTCCACTAGAGCCATGAAGAAGTATTGAAGGTCCATCTAGAGGCATGCTGTCCTGAAATGGGAGGTCACTTCTCACCAGCTTCATAGAGAGGTTTGTGGAGGTCATCCACTAATAGTGGTAGAACCCAGGATATTTTCTGGAAAAGTATTGAATATTACTTTAAATATTCTCAATATCTGGCAATGGGAATTCTAAAAAGAATATTCTTTTTTTAAGTGCCTACTTACTTTTTCTAACAGGAAATATGGAAGATTTTAAGGGAGGTAATGAACAGATGTCTGAATCAAAAACAAAAAAAAATGGCTAAAATGGTCAAAAATGCTCTAGTTCCTCGTTTTTCACTTGGCTTGCTCTCTGATAGTTCTCCAGCCCAAGTGGCTTACCACCACTAGCAGTGGGTTAACATATTATCCAGCTCAAGGTATTCTCCCTTAAACACAAGGGCTCTGTGGGCCCAAGCGACTACTTCCGTTATCAGCAACTCCTCCCTGATTCACTCACTAGAGTGACCTCGCCAGCACACCTCTCCAAATGTGTATGGTCCATAGGGGGCCCACATACTGGATTCCCTCTAGAACGGTTTTGCATGGGGAAGATCTGTCAAAGATTCAGTTCAGGCAGAATATTTCCTTCTATTCCCCACAGGATTGTCCAGCTCTTGGCACCTAAGGCTGGCCTCAAGGCCTAAACTTCCTCCTCTAACAAATGGGTCCTCCATCTTGCACTGGTTTGAGTGTCTGAAGAGACTGTTTTAAGACTTCCTCAATTTTTTGCATTTGTTTTTAATGTCACTAAAAAACAAGAATGTAAACCTGAATATGTATATACTGACATAAAATAGTTTTATTTATATAGTTTATTTATATACTGACATAAAATAGTTTTATTTTTTGAACTCCTTTTTTTTTTGTATTCTCTTCTTAAGAACCCAGATTATGAATCAAGAGTTCCACACTCACTGACTGAGCTCCAGTGGATGCAGTCATCTTAAAGAAGGGAAAGATAAGATAGTAGGTTCCAGGATGTTTGCAAGGTATAAGATGTATGGATTCTAATATTCAGATACTGAGCCTCTTCAGTGGCATATTAAACAACCAACAACTGATAACTCTTTTTATCATGGTTTCTCATCAGAGATTTTGACAGGATTTTTCTTATAACTATACATACTAGAAACTAATTGTTCAAATGTAGAACTGTGTTTACCAGATCATGTATTTTCTGTTGATTTATACTTCTCATAAGACCAATTATGGTAAAAATGTAAAATAGTGCAACCACTATGGAAAACATTATGGTGGACCCTCAAAAAGTTAAACATAGCATTGCCATATAATCCAGCAATTCCACTCCTGGGTATATACTCAAAACAACGGAAAACAGAGCCATGAAGAGATATTAGTACACTCAGATTCATAGAGCATTAATCACAATAGCTAAAAGGTAGAAACAATCCAAGTGTCCATTGACAGATCGATGGATAAACAACATGATAAACAATGGAATATTATTTAGCCATAGAAAGGCATAAAATCCTGACGTGCAACAACATCGATGAACCTTGAAGACATTATGCAGATTGAAATAAGACAGTCATTAAAGGGCAAATAGTGTATAATTCCACTTATATGAGGTACCAAGAGTAGAGCAGTCAAATTCATAAAGATAGAGAGTAGAAACCAGGGCCTGGGGGAGGGATAACAGAATGTTAGTTTTAAGGGGTATAGTGTTTCAGTTTGGGAACATTAAACAGTTCTAGTGATTGGTCATGCAAAAATATGAATGTAGTTAACACTATTGAACTGTACACTCAAAAATATTTTATAGTAAATTAAATATTAAATGCATTTTATCACAATATCATTAACTTTGTGTATATACTAAAATATCATGAATTGTACACTTTAAATAGTTCAGTTGTGTGAAGAATTATATCTCAATAAAGCTATTAAACATTTTTTAAATTCACAAAATCATTATTTACTTTCACGTTTTCTGCAGGTTAGAATTTAAGAGAGGCTTGCTCTGGTTTGGAGTTTCTCCTAAGGCAGTGGTCAAGGTGCCAGTCAGTGCAGCAACTGTTTAAAGGCCTGGCAGGGGCTGAAGGATCCACTAACAAGACAGTTCATCACATGGCTGGGAGTGGGTTCTGGCTGTTGTTAGGAGGCCTCAGTGCCTCCTCACATGAACATCTCCCATGATAGCTGCCTTTTCCCTAAGTAAGAAACTCAAAAAGAGAAATTCTACCACTTTTTAATCAAATAAATGACAGAAATTACAAGACTACATAGAGGTCAGTCTGTATACTCTAAACCAGGGGTGTTCAAGCTTTTGGTGTCTCTGGGCCACACCGAAAGACGAGGTGTCTTGGGTCACAAATTAAATACACAAACACTAACAAAAACAAAAAAAACTCATAATGTTTTACAATTTTTTGTAAATTTACAATTTTTTGTTGGGCTTCATTCATTGCCACCCTTATCCATACTTTGCAAGTGTTGATGGCTCCTAAAGATTGGTAATTGGATGGTATAGTAAGGACACAAAATTCTAAAGAATCCCTGGGAGGTCTGATATGTTGTTAAAGTGTTCACAAATGCTTTAGAAAACCAGACCTCTCAGGAACACTTGGGATACGTTTCAACTTTCGCAACAGCCAAAGAGGAAGCTAATGTCCCAGTTTCAACCCCTAGAACTAAAGGAACCAACAGGGAATCAGAACTATTTCAGCCTCAAGGAGTGACTAAAGTAAATGTCAAATGACCAGGAAATTAGTTATATTATTGTATTTATGCAAACTAGAAATATAATGGTCTTTTTCCTAGGGATTGTAGAAGAATATTTTAGCAAAGAAAAATGTCTCATTTTTCTGTCTAGTAGACTGGAACTGAGATTTAGTCTAAATTACTCTAATTTTTAGTGTTATCCAGAGGTGAATTTGGTTGAAATTAATGACGTTAGGTTTTAGGATCTCCATTTACGTTGGCCCATTCCAGCTCTAGGAAGGGCCTCGTGTTCAGTTGGTCTTATATTTTTAAAAATTTGAAAAAATAAGATGTTTCACACACACACAAAAAGAAAAAATTAGACATTTCACAATAGTTAGTTAAGATTTCCATCCTTCCATTTAGCGTTTTTCTCCATTGTATTTCACCATAATATTGATGCGGTCTTAAACATTTTACTTCTGGCAATGATAGTAGCTTACACAAAATACTGATGTCAGTAAAAGTGATCTACAGTTCGTAAGACAACAGTACAAGAAGACCATCAAAGACAAACTGAATGTGTGTTGTCCATTCCAAAAGTATTTACAAATAGTTACTTTACAAAAAAATTTCAAATGTCTTAAAATCTTATACTAGTATGTAAAAGAAATGACAATAATTGTTAAGAGTTACATGATATTATCAATAACAAGTTGTGAAACTGAAAAAAATATATGTAGGTAATGTAGTCAATAATATTGTAATAGCTGTGTATGGTGCTAGCTGGATACTGGAAATATCAAGGGAATTACTTTGTAAAGTATATGATTATCTAACCACTATCCTGTACACCTGAAACTAAAACAAAATAATATTGAATGTCAACTGTAATTGAAAAATAAAATTTAAAAAACTTTTTAAAAATCTGTCAACCATGGTAAAGGAAAAGCTATATTTTCTTTAAGGAGAATTCTGTTATAAAATCGGTGTTAGAGAGGCACTTAAAGAATATGTCACCAAAAACACAGTATAAGTGTAACAGAGATATGTAACACAATTAGTTAATAAAATATATTGGTTTTTTATGGATTTGGTGATATTTTGGTAACTTGTTAACTTTTTTAAACTTGTATTTTATAGTGCTTCTTTCTCGTTAAAAAGAAAAAACATTTATATATAACACACTCATACAGAGTACTGAAATAATGAAAGTACAGATGTAATATTGGGTATTGACTTAAATATTGGTAGTGTTTTACTGTAATCATTGTGTTTTTAAAAAATTCTGACAAAATAAGTATATTAAAATATTTATTTTTGCTCATATTTTAGCTATCCCATTGTTATGTTAATAGATCTGATTTGTTAATTTACAGTTAAGATAGCATTTGTTTCATCTGTCATAAATCACCTTTCTAATTAAAAATATTTATTTCCTTTAATATTTTTAATTAACAGCTATATGCTTGTGTTTATACCTAGACAAAGTATCTAAAATGGCTAACTAAAAATTATGTTCATCAAAACAAAAATATCCCTATGTATTATTAATACCATGGCATCATAATAAACTTCTGAGTTATAATTTCTATAATTTAAGTTTATGCCAGTTGCCTGTGCTCTACTGGTGAAAAAAAAAGGGTTTACTAAACACGCAAATTAAAATGTCAACCCTAGAAGAATATTATATATTCAAACTATCTCAGAAAGATAACTAATACTTTCTAAAAATCATTGATTAGTCAAGACTTTTCAGATTGCAAATGAGAGAAAATCCAACTGAAACTAATGGAAAAAAAAGCATCCTGGTCATAAGTGGGAAGTGTAGGGAGAGGGACCTGGCAGGCAATCCAAGCCTGGACTACAGCCAAGTTACAGCCTTGCTTACCTCTGTGTTGGCTCCATTCTCAAAGAGACGCTCCCTTCCAGTAACTCCAAGATTACAACTCACAGTCCCATACCCAGCTGAGGAAAGTCAGTGTGCCTTGCTCTCAAGAGCTGGGTCTCCTTAGCTTTGATAAACCTACTCAGGTACCCAGCACTGGGGCCAGAAAGAGGCAGCATGCCAATGAGCCAGGACTGAGATGGGATGCTGTGTTATTAAAGAGACAAGAAAAGACCATGGGCAGAAAATGAATTGCTCAGCATTATTATGAAGTGTAAAAGAATCCATCTGGTATTAAACTTAAAAGAGAAGTTTTATAGATGCTGCCTCTGAGACATCATGTGTGTAGGGTATGTGGTGTGTGGTGTGTGGTATGTGGTATGTAGTATGTGTTGTCCATGGTGTGTGATGTGTGGTGTGTATATGTGTGTGTGCATTGGTGTGTGTGTATATAAATACATACATGTGTGTGGTATGAGGTGTGTGCTGTTTGTGTGGTATGTATGTTTGATGTGTGTGTTTTGTGTGCTGTGATGTGTGTGGTGTATGTTGTGCATGGTATATGTCTTGCATGTGGTGTGTGTGGTATGGTATGTGCAGTGTGTGCATGTGGTATGTGGTATGTGATGTGTTATATGTGTGGTATGTGCTTGTGCGGTATGGTTGGTGTTGCATATGTGGTGTGTGTGTGTGTGATGTGCGTGTGTGGGCGTGGTGCCTACATGGAAAACAAAATATTCCCAGTAAAACATCCATGGTGCTCAATGGCATTAGTGAGATCTTCCAGGGATATAAGGAATAAAGCTCCAGTAAGGTCATGGTTAAATGCTGAAGCACTATAAATTAGATTAGAAAGAAACTACCTGGCAAAGCAAACAGTATGGGTGGGAGTTGGGACAGAGAAATAAAGATTGTTCAGTCCAAAGTGGACATGCTGACATTTCACGCGGTTCACTAACTTTACTTTGTGGCCTTCATAAATTTCACTCAGAATTACTGTCAGTGAAATTAATGAAATCACAGGCTGTTCAACAAAAGAAGTATCAATCTGTAGTTTTCCATTGGGTCAATGAGACCTCAACTTATCATAGACATGCTTCATATAACCAACTGCTGGGCACTGAGTTTGCTTAAAGCACCAGTCAGGAATTCCACACAAATTCTTTGTACTAATCTTTCTCAACAAAGTTCAGGTAACTTTTGGAGTTGGAAAGCCTGATTCAAAGACAAAAAAAATACCTGGGTCTAGCAAATCAGTTTCAATCCCTACTTTTCCAGAATAAAACCCTCCGTCAAATTTCTTAAAAGATATTTGTAAAAAATATTTGTTCTTTTATTGTTTCAATAGAAAGAGAAAATGGAGAAAGCAATGGCTCTTTAAAACACATCACTTCCAAAATTCAAGATAAAAGTAGACACTATAGAGATGTTATTATATGTGTTTCTTTCCTTAGGCTAATGCACACATATCGAAATGCATATGTGAGTCTGAGTGTATCAATAACAAACTTAACTTGAAGACATTTTAAAGAAAGTTTCTATATCATATCCATTTTCCACAATATTACACAGAAAAACAGTGCATACTTGTTCTAGATCAAAAAACAACAAAAATGAGATTAAATTTACACTGGAAATTGAAATTTTCATTTCTTATACCAAGTCTACAATTTACTGCTTAGAGATATAATTCAGGTTATTACCACTTCTATTTCTCTATGTGAAAATGTTTGTTCTCATTTAATTATTCTAGGACAGTGATTTTCAACTGATGTGCCATAAGAATTTTCAAAACGTAATACTTATTTTGTCAGGGACACTGACCTCTTTTTCCTTAGAATGTCAAATAAAAAATGACAACAGCCAACACAATAGCCATCTAGTGTAAATGCCCTGTCTTGAACCATAAATATATAGGTTATATAATAAAGTGCATCTCATTGGTCATGTCACATAATAAGATTGCATTTGATTGGTTAATTCTTGGTACCAGAAATCTTTATATACAAGTATAGGTGCCTGGTTTTTTTAAAAGTCATTTTAGAGCCAAAAAAGTAGGTAATTACTATTATTTTTTGTAAATCAATTGAAATTATATGCATTTCTTGTCAGATGAGGAAAAATATAGTACTTTTTTTATGCACTGCCAAATGTTAGTAATCAGTTTATGTGTACTATGAGATGAAAAAGGTTGAAAATTGCTGTTCTAAGATATGGAGAGCTAACAGTGATCCTAAGAAAGGAAGAATTAATGTTCTGTTCTCACTGTTAAAGAATTTTAAATTTTCTTTCCATTGGAGTTTCTTTCTCTGAATTCAGTTGCCTTGGTTTTGCCAGAGTGAACTCCTCTTTCCATCTAAGTGCAGGGGTTTCTCTAGGATCGTCATAGATTTTTGTCTGTGCTTCCAACTCATTGTTGAGAAATAGTCTATCTAGCTTCCCTAACACGTGTCACCTGTTCTGTCTTGAGACCACCTTCACTTCTCCCATCAAGGAGGTGACAGAATATTTTTTCTCAAAGTGAGGTATCCCATGTTTAGCTTCAGCAACATCGATGGCAAAATCTCTCATCTAAAATGACATTAAAATCGCACAGGTTGGAGCTGAGGACCACAGTCCAACACCATTGCCAGTAAGGCCCTAATTAAATATTCAGAGGCAATGTCAAAATTCCCATTTTCTGAGAGTAAAAGACACAGGCCAGCACTGAGTGTTTTCTGATAAGGACTTTGCCCAAGGTATGGTCCCCTGAGGCTGGCTTTCCCTGGTTGGTGCTGCATATGTGGTATGCATGTGTGTTAATTCAAGTGCTCTTTAGAGATACCTGATTTAAAAATAAAAATAAATAAAAAATAAAGGCTGAGAATAAGAAAGTGGGAAGAGAAAATGCTAAGGGCTACCATTTGCCAAGAACTGTAAGAATATTTACTGCCTCTCAAAAGGCCTCTTGACATTCCCAAGCAACTAAGGAGAGTAGCATGGAATGTAGCAGTACAGATCCTGCGGGTGTCCTACTGTCAGCTGCGAGGTACAGTGTTGGAAACTGATATCATGAGCAGGGTTAGGACTTTTTGACTAACGTTGTGGCCACATCAGCACCCACAATATACCGTTACTTTTGTTTATCCAGTATTTCATGTAAGGAGTGATGTCATGTGAAAGAGGAATAAATGTTTCCATGACTCTTTTAAAGGTAGTTAAATTGAGACCCATGAAAATAAAGAACTCAAAGGGGTCAGCCTGTGCTCAGGTACAGAATTTAGGTTTCCTGAGGTCCAGGCCTTTCTCCACTAGGCTCTGCCTTCTTGGCTGGATCTTCCACTTGTCATCGATTTTGCTTCCACCTCATCTTCCCATCTTTCAAAACAGGCATCTAATTTCTCTCAAGTTAGGTTGTTTCCAACTTTAATATTATATCAACTTCTCACTTCCAGATAAGATCACAATTACATCTTTGTAGTGTCTGTGTGTGTATGTACACTTGTAGAATAAAGAAATATTTCCAAAATGGAAATAAAATATGTACTAATAGAACTAGTAAAAGATTCCATTCTTAAATAATAATCACCTTTTTTAGAAAAAAAGTCTTCTTATATGTGGAATATAGTCTTTACTTATATGTGAAGTCTAAAAAACAAAACAAATAAACAAACAAAACAAAAAAGAAACAGACTTGTAGACACAGAGAATGAACTGATGATTGCCAGCAAAATGGGCAAAGAGAGTGAATTAAAGAGTACAAACTACCAGTTATAAAATAAGGAAGTCACAGGGATGTAATATACAGCAAATAGAGTAAATAATATCATAATAACTTTGTACAATTACAGATGGTTGCTAGACTTATTTTGGTGGTCATTTCATAAGATATGTAAATGTTGAATAACTATATTGTACCCCTTACACTAATATAATATTGTATGTTAACTATACTTTAAAAAGATAAAGAAAATTGGCAAAAATAACTAACTAAATACATAAATAAATAAATAAAATGGTGTAGCTGCTATGAAAAATAGTATATGATTCCTCAAGAAGTTAAAGGTAGAGTTACCATATTTTCATTCCTAGGTAAGTACCCAGAAGAACTGAAATTAGGGTTCTTCATCATGTTATTTGATGAAATTACTACAGAATTTTCCTATGGTTTCCGTGAAGCATACATAACACAATAAACTTGTAACATTTTATTTTAAACTGATAATAACAAATATAACTTATAAAATTTATATTTTACATCTCCTCTTTACATGTTTTTATTGTAATTATGGTTATTTTAACATTTTTAACTTTTATACTAGAGTTGTGAGTTATGTACCACTATTACAATATTGCAGAGTCTAATTATGATTATGTATTTACCATGTAATGTAAGATTTAGACTACTTTTTTATGTTTTTAATGGTGTTAATTAGTATTCTTTTATTTCCACTCAAACAACTACCTTGGTGGTAATGAGCTCCCCTAGCTTTTGTTTATTTGGGAAACGCCTTATCCCTCCTTTGTTTTTGAAGCACAGCTTAAATGGGTATAAAATTCTTGGCTGACAGTTATTTTTTCTCAATATTGTAAATGTCATTTCATTTCCTTCTGGCTTGAAAACTTTCTATTGAGAAATCTGCCACTAGTCTTATGTGTTCCAAATCACCTGTTTTTATTTCCTTGTTTTCTTGCCTGGTTCTTACCCAACTGAATAATGACTTGATACACCAACTACTCCCTTTCTTTGAACTTTTGTGTGTTCAAATTAAAGTAAAATAAAATAAATAAATCCTAAAAAAAATTAAAAAGAAAGAAAGAAATTAGGGTCTTGAAGAGATATTTTGTAGAGCAGTGCTCATAGTAGCATTATTCACAATAGCCAAATGATGGAAGTAAACGAAGTGCCTATGAATGGATTAGTGGATACGCAGTAATACAATGTAATATTGTGTGGTATGTGGTACATGCCACAGAAAGACATCAAATTCTGACAAATGCTACAACTTGGATGAACCGTGAAGACATTATGCTAAATAAGCAGGATGCAAAAGGACAAATACTGAATGATTCTACTTATATGATGTACTTAGAATAGTCCAATTCCTAGAGGTAAAAGTAGAATGGCAATTGCCAGGAGCTGGGAGGTGGGATAATGAGGAATTAGTCCCTAATGGGGACAGATTTTCAGTTTGGGAAAATGAAACCATTCTAGAGATGGTTGGTGGTGATGGTTGCACAACATGAATGTATAAATGCCATTTACCTATACACATAAAAATGGTTAAAATGGTAAATTTTATTTTACCGCAATTAAAATAAATAAAAAAGACTTGCCAAAATTATACCTGCTTGTCATAGACAGTTCATAGTCACCTCTTACTAAGTCTCAGTTAAGGCTTTTCAGGGTTATTTTAGTATGCAATCCTGATAATCCTAGATGTTATGTGCTAATCATCATAACTCTCATTTTTATTATAATGTAGTTTGTGAATCTCTGCACCACTTTATCTCATGAATCTTACTTTAAGAGTATATTTAAAAGTAATATAATGTCCCCGCCCTCAAGTGGTTTAATAGCATACAAGCTGACACCACACTCTAAAGCAGATAACAGCCACATTAGGGAGCACTAGCCATTTGGCACAAAGTCTTCTAAATACTTTAGGTACATTAGTTCCTTTAAGCCTCCAAATTATTTTAGGAGCTAGGTTCTACTATTATATGCATGTCATACTGAAGTCATATCACAGAAAATTTAAATAAGTGGTCTAAGATCACAAAGCAAGTAGCTGCAGAAGCTAAAAGAGAAACAAGAGACAAAGGTAAGATATGACAAAGTTATGGGAGTGTCTTCCAAAAAGTGGATGAATTTAGAAGCACTGGAAAAAGCATTTTGTATGATAATACTGCAAGTAAATAATGAATGTGAAAGAAGATAAAACTTCAACCTCAAAAATAATGAAGTAGGGTATTAATTCCAATTTTAAAAGTCTAGATCCTCTGACTCATGGACTTAGATCAGTTACATTTTCTAAATATTTGTAAATAAATAATATAAACACAGAGAAATATAGAGAAAATAAAATAAATACTCTTGTACCCATTACCCAGTTTGTTCAATTCTTTGCTTTGCTTCATTTATAAATAAATACATATTCTATATATGTGTGTTTATATACATATATGTACATATATGAGGTATGTCCAGTAGGTATCCAGCCATGTAATATGAAAAAGAGACACTTATTAAAGAAGATACAAGATACAAAAAACATTGTACACAGGACAATGATGCTTCAGTCCCCTTCAAAGTAGGCATCTTGGGACCTCACACAGTTCTCCCAATCACCAGCAGCTGCTCTATCTTATTTTCCTGAATCTCACTGATAGTCAGAAATCTCTTCCCTTTCAAAGGTGATTTTAGTTTTGGGAAAAGCCAGAAATCTCAGGATGCCAAATCTGGGCTGCAGAGTGGATGAGTCACCTGGGTGATTTGATGTTTGGCCAAAAAACTCTGTACAAGATGTGATGCGTGAGCAGGTGCATTGTTGTAATGAAGCTGCAAATCACCAGTTGTCCATAGCTGCAGCCTCCTGAATCATCCAAATAGTCACTGCAGAAGAATGTTCAAGTTTAATGCAAAATTTGATGCAGATTCATTGCTCTATTTGCTCAGTCATTTTGAATGGGATAGCCACACAGTACACATGTTTACTCACCAGCATCTACTGCCCCAAATGACTAGTACAGTGAAGTCATCATTGTTCATGTATGCACATTCCAGTCCATTCTCCTTGGCTGCCAGGTTACATTGATGCCATGCAAACCATTCTTGTTATATTAGCAATGGCTGGACGATTTCTGGACAGATTTTGTATGTTCAACTGTACATACATGTATATTTATAAACATACATGTATGTATAAAACAAAGTGAATATTGTATATCATATTTCTAAAAACAGAGAGATGCTAAATTGCTGACAGTCTTCTGGTAAGTTACCATGCTTCCTATTCCTCTTGAAATTGTCTTCTAAACTATATTCTATAATTAAGATTTAAATTAGTTGTTATCCACCTCAGAGCAGATACAGTCCTAATTGACAAAAATATGATGCTACAGTTTAGTTGCATCAGATCTGATAAATGGCAAAAGAGGAAATCAATTTAGAGATCCAAAAATAAGGTAAAGAGAATTTGAAGAAAAGATCTCACCTCCAAGAAAAGAGGAAAATGGAAGAAAAATATGGAAAAGTGATACATGAATTTTAAAAAGATGATCAGTAAGAGATACAAGGTTAATTTTCAGAGGTGTACCCAACACTAGACGTCTAATATGCCATAGAAAAAAAATTAATGTACACAAATTCTTTTAATATGTCACTTTTTTGGAAGTATTGACTAACATTGTAACTAGAACTCTGTAATTAACCTATAAAGAAGAAAATAAGATTGTCTTGCAAAGCTACTAGTTAAAGAGAATGGTTGCAGGGTATTTGCTGATACAGCAATACTTTGGGGTTCTGATAACATAAAGTTTGTCATGACTCACTGAAATTTAACTTTACATTTCCTCTGAGAGTATTCGCTAAGGAAATTTTTTAAAGTAACCAAAGGAAATGGTAGCTTGCTTTAAAGTGAAGTCAATAAGCATGGTGCTTCTACATAATTATCATATATAAATATCACTCTTAAACCAATGCTGTTCATGTGACAATCACTAATGATTTCTCTCTTATTATTGAGTAATAATAATAAAGAATATTACTGTAGATTGATATCACCTATTTACACCTATATTTTTATTAAATAAAATAATCTAATGTGTGTCTTCCTTCTCTTTTATATTAGTAGAGACATTCTAGGAACGTGAAAGTAATACAATTTTATTTTTTCAAGTATTCTACATGTCAATTATTTTACCTATATCTATACACTATGTACTTTCCTGAATCTCTTCATAACAGTTCATATCAAAGAATTCAATCAGATTAAAGTTTCTGTGGATGGCTGATATATAAAATAGATGCTTTATGAATTGATTGCTGCAGTCATTGGTTGATTAAAATTGTTTTGTTTATGAGTCAGACAGAATCTTGACTTTTTAAAAGGAGAATGTAAGTAGAGTGATCAGAATATTGTAGAAAGATAGTGAGGATGGTTATACAACATTTTAATTTACTAAGTGCCACTTTGCAGTAGTTGAAATGATGAATTTTGATGTTATGTGTAGTTTACCACAGTAAAAAAAAAAGTGTATTTTATTCTGTTTTCATCACAGAGGACACCCTGTTTAGCTTAACAGTAACTCCTTTTTTAATGTTTATCTTCCTTTTTTTTCTCTGATAGTGGTATCTGATTGGAGGTGGATAATGCCAAATTTAAATCTTAATTATAGAACATAGTTTAGAATATGATTCCAAGAGGAGGAATGACAAGCATAGTAATTTACCAGAAGATTGTCAGCAACTTAGCATCTCTCTGTGGAAATTTGGCTTATAATATTTACTTTGTTTTATAACATTGAGCTTCCATCAGGCCAAGAAAATCAAAAAGGGAGACAAGATACACTCTGGCCTATGATCCAGACACATTACCCCAGGCAAGCCACCCCTCCCTCTAGGCAGTGGTTGGCTTCCTAGACAACACATAAACAAGTGTCTTTAACAGAAAGGCCAAGTGGCTCCAGGTTCTGATGATAGCACACACTAACAAAGCAGGGAAGTCGAGACTCCCAGTCTATTTACAAAGCCTACGTGCTAGAAAGACAGAGATAAAGCCTTTCCCAGCTAGCACAGTGATGCTCTCCTTTCTCCTGTTTCTGGGAGAGTAACCAAACTTAGAAGCCAACAGAAAAATGGTGGAGGAGCATTGCTTAGCCATGGCCACAGGGCAAGAAATTGTCAAATTCTAGCCCCCATGGAAGGAAGCTACACAAATTCAGGGAGAGTCCAATCTCCTCTCCTCAACCCAGTCCCAAACATTTCTTCAATATGAACCTGTTAAAATATAATAATCTAGGGGTGTCAACATCTTAGACTTCATCAAGTAGGCAAAGAATAGGATGCTGCTGTGTCTAGGTTAACAGTGGAGAACTACCTGGTAGTTTAATGCTCCTTCTGCCTTAAAACACCTCTATTCTTGTAATGGAATATCTATTCAGAAGTTTTACTGGAAAGGACTTGAGAGACTAGCCTGGAAAAACCAGAGGCCCCATAATTTCTCCTCCTCATCCAGTTTCCAATGCTACAGCAGTTCCCCCAAGGATTGATCTCCTGTATGCACATGTCTGAATACCCAGTTCTACATGGTCCAAAGTCTTCGCAGGAAGTACTGTAGCAGTAGACTTATCTCCACCCACATCACACACACACACACATGTACACACTTGCTCTTCAGTCACTCACTAGTGCTCACCTACTTTTGTGGTAGGTGCTGGAATAAAGCCATGAATAAAACAAAGCCCCTGCTTTTGAGGTTCAAAGTTTACTAAGGGAAAGGAGAAGCAAAGAGGTATTTAAATAATACTGTGATTTCCGATGTATGATTTGGAAGTACACAGAGTCCCAAAGAGCCCGGGAGAGTCTTCATGCCTCCCTCAAAGCTGAGCACATGGAAAGAGACTTTTGGGAACTCTGGTTCCAGCTTCTGCAGGATAGAAGCCTCGGTAGACTGGAGTAGGTGAGCAGTAAAGGTCTGGAGTACCAGGCAAGGGCTTTGCCCAAGGTTCAGTATGAGCAGATAGTGTAGCATCCCTCCACATGTGCTTCCTCTTGAGTCCTCTTAGTCATTTGGGCACCACTTCTCAAACAATGAGAACCAAAGACCTGAATGATAAGATAGAAATTAAAAATTAGATGAATTGAGGCAAAGGACCAGTATAATGGTGATTTAAATATTGAAATTTAAATATCAATTTCTACAGTAAGCTAAATTCTAGACCCACAAGTCCAGAAACGGCTTATTCATCTCATTTTATTTACAAAAAAAAAGCAATAATTAGCTTCTCTGAACTACAGAATCTAGCTAGGAAAATAAGAAAAAGGTGAAGGAGGAGAGAAAGGAAAAGGGGAATAGAAGTAGAAAGGGAAGAAGAGGGAGGGTGGAGAGCAGTGAAGATGAAAGAGAGGAAGGCAGGGAGGGGAAGAGCACCCTAGCCACCCACTGACATCGCTCTCCATTAGTCATAAGTCTTCCCCTCAAAGAGAACTAATATATACTAACCCAATTCTCTATTGGGTCATGGCTGGATTACTCATATATATTGTAAATTGAATTCCCAATTCTATAGCAATAGATATTATTCCAATTTTATCAATGACAGAATAAAGGCTCAGGGAGTGGATGATTTGCTGAAGATGACATAGCTAATAAGTGATAGAAGCAAATGGTATGAGCTTATCTTTACAATGTGATACTGTAAAAGACAAACTACATGATTTCAAAACAGAATCAGAGTTCTTGGAAATGGTTTCATGCCTTTACTGAGTTTAAATTCCACAAGTAAACCAAAATATGTATAGTTATTATACATAATATACATAATATACATATAGTTATTATACATAATCCACAAGTTCAGTAACTCTTGGTGTCAGCCCTCAATTTCTTCCTCTCTTTCCCCTACAGCCTATCACCAAATCCTAACATTCATGCCTCAACTCTGAGTGCATCTCTCCATCCCTATATCTTCCTTCCACTTTGGGGCCCATCTCTGTGCACTGTGTCCAAGACCTTCTCAGGACACTCTGACTCTAGTGCATTCTCCACACTGTTACCAGAGCATCTTTGTGGGCAGGCTGCAGGAGGAATTGTCATGTCCCTCTTTTGTCAAACCTCTGCTGGGTCCTTACTACCCACAGGATGAGTATGCACTTAAACAGATAGTACTAGATAGTTTTTGGAGCCAGCAGTGGTCAAAGGATATAAGCTTTCCAATATAAGATAAGTTCTGGGGACGTAATGGGGACAATAGTTAATCATACCATATCGTATCCTTGAAATTTGTTAAGAAGGTAGGTCCTAAGTGTTCTTACCACACACTAAAATAGTAACTATGTGAGGCAATGATTATGTTAATTAACTTGATTGTGGTAATCATTTCACAATGTGATTAAACCATCCTATTCTACTGCTTAAAAATCACATTGCACAATCTTGATGTCAATCATACCTCAATAAAGCTGGAAAAAACTTAGCTGTCTTAAAAATACTAGCTATTTACTTATTTCACAGTTATTTTGAGAGTTAAAGGAAATACTAGGTGAGGTAATATATATAAAGTTATGTTTATACCTTGACAGGAAATTTTTTTCTCTCTGCTTTCCTCTTTTTTCTCTCCTGTTTTTTAGTCATCCAGAGTACTTGTACTCTAACATGAAATGGTGATACTAACAGCCTGTGCTTATGCAAATAAACTTGTTTAGAGCTGACTCTGTGATAGGCAGTATTATAAGTACTTTACAGATATTAACTCATGTAAGCCTGCAAAGGAAGCCGCTAAGGACCTTTTGAAATATGGCTATTCTTATCCCATTTTTATAGAAACAGTGGTCCCCCTTATCCATGATTTTGGTCTTTGTGGTTTCAGTTACTCATGGTCAACCGTGTTCTCAAAATATTAAGTGGAAAACTCCAGAAGTAAACAATTCATAAGTTTAAAATTGCCAGCTGTTCTCAGTAGAATGATGAAATCTCATGTTGTCCCACTCCATCCCACCCAGGACATGAGTCATCCCTTTGTCCAGTGTATTCACACTATAGATGCTGCCCACCTGTTAGTCACTGAGTAGCCATCTGGGTTAGCAGACCAACTGTTGCAGTATCAGAGTGTTTGTGGTCAAGTAACTGTTATTTTATCTAATAATGGTTCCAAATCCATTCATATAACTTCCATTTCAGTATATTATTATAATTGTTCTATTTTGTTGTTGTTGTTACTCTTACTGTGCTTCACTCATAAGCTAAATTTTATCACAGGTATGTATGTATTAAAAAAAACATAGCATATATAGGACTTGGTACTATTCCCTTGGGGTCTTGGAACATATGGATACAGTTGCCCCATGGATAACAGGGGGCAACTGTATGTCACAACTGAGGTGACCATCTTAACGCTACCCAAAAGTCTTAAGGCTTTGTTTATGTAAGCAGACTGACTACTTAGCCTAGGACTTCAATTTCAACACTGAATTTTTCTACTTGGTTATTGGAGGGTAAAAGAATTAACTCCTTTGATGCCAACCCTTCCTCCCTAATTAAAACTAGTCATTTTGGTTTGCCCAGTTCCAAGATACTGTCAGAAATGTTCAATTGCTCTTCCCTGAGGAAGCATGGCTACACGTTTTAATTGAGCTTTTCATCCTTATCTCCAAGAGCTTTAATTATAATCCATAAACAAATCTGTGATGACTGTGGATGAGCTTGTTTCCTGGGGATTGAATCTGATGGCTCAAGTGAACTGGAAGACAGTTGGTCATCTACCAACAGGAAACCTGTCAGACGTAGGTCAGCACAGGTACATAGAGACAAACTAGGTCCAAAAGCACTATTGTTCTTTCTTTTCTTTCAAGAATTGAGCAACTTTTGCGGTGTTCCCACAGGGTGGGAGAGGTGAACCATTGAAGTCATTCAGAGTCAGGACTATGAAGTGAAATTTCTGGGTCCTGGCAGAGGATATCTGTCCTTCCTACCCCATCTCTAGACCCAGTCAAGCCCTAGCCCTGTAGTGAGAAGAAGCGTCCATTTCAGATAGAGAGCCACTAGGAGTTATGGCTGATGCCATCTTATTATCAATACATCTAGCCTCAGGACTGACCCTCTTCACCCAAAGAGGAGCTTAGCAGTTGGCTCACTCTCACAGGCTCTCCTCCAGAGCCCTGGCTGGAGGGCTAACTCACAGGAGAATGAACAATGGACCCTTTTTAGCATGTAGAATTGTAATAAATCAACATTCAAAGGCACAGGAAGGTCTATACACACCATGTGTTACTACTGTCAAGGTGGTTTGGAATTTGGGGTTACAGTCAGTGTAAACTGAAGAATCGTTTTATAATTTGTTTATCTGGCTTTAAGATTCCCATGGTTACTAAGGTTTTCTTACAAGTAAACCTCCTTATGACTTCAGTGACAAGATAAGAATGATTTGTAATTGGGCTCCTCAGGTGTCATACACGTGTGTCTAGGAAAAAGCAGACTTGCCTAAGAAGAGTAAACTTTGTTATCTTATGATGCTGTTAAATTGTTTGGCAAATCCTCTCTCCTAGACTGATAGGTTATATACAGAAAATTTTGCTTAGTTTCCTACAAACTCCAAAGCCTCCAAAAGAATGGGATTTTAATTAACAAATCTGTATTATATTTCTAATGGTCTGCTCCCAGCCATGATCATGATATAGAATGAGTCTGGATTTGACTCTTAGGTCAGCTTGTTCTTTGAGATCTAAGGACAGTAGTTGAAAACTTTGAACTTTTCTTGCACAATATCAGAGTAGATGTTGAATAAATATTTGTTGACAATGAAGAGAATGCAGATGAAGAAGAAGAGGAGAAGGAAAAGAACAGGAGAAAGGGAAAGGGGAGTGGTCACTGTATTTTCCAAAATACAATTGAAAATAGTAAAATTATTCACCAGTATTTTGAGCAAGCCACTTTTCTAAATACCAAAGACCCTTCAGAATTGAAAGGAATCCTAAAAGTATCTTTAAATTCAAGGTATTTAAAAATGAGTGCTAAGTATGCATTTTTGATTAATGTATATAACATAATTATATGGTTAACACAATTACTAGATAAGATCATTAGAATAAGGCTTTATAATTATTGAATAGAAATATAACATAACATTACAATTCTGGAATGTTAAAAATCTGTAAAATAATTATTTTGATGATGTTCACCAAAATTTTAACCTTAGAAATCTAAGAGAAAGTAAGTTTTAAGCAGAAAGTTATTTAATTTGCACTTTGGAAAACATTTTACATAAATATAAGTGTTTCTTTTCAAAAATCTTGTAAAGAAAAGATGAGAACACTAACAAGTCTTACAAAACCAGAATAAATTTCTGATGACTTTTATTTTTACTATTTTTTTTTAGAGGCATGCTGCTCCAGATATCTGGGAGATTACATACCCACTAATGTATTTCCCCTTCATGTTTATTTTGGAAAGATGGCAGGTTATTTTGAAAGAAAGGAAGAAAAAACAGACTACAGAGGAAGCAGAGTTGCCTTGTATCTCATAGGGCAAGGGATTACTAAAATTACCAGACTTTACGGAAGAGAACACAGGTTCATTTCTCTTGCATATTTTCTCATTTTCTTAAGTTTCAACAAGATGGTATGCCCATAGCATTTAGAAGTGCTCAAGGACAAAAAAAATAATAAGGAAAAACTCTAATTTTGGAATTTTCCCTAAAAACCACTAGTGATGAGGTGACATTGTTCCTTAGCTTTAGCTATCAGACAAAACTTCCTTTCAGTACTTCCCAGACTAATTCAGTTTTATAGGTGATTATAGCACTGATAAATTGGAGATTAGATATCAATACGAAAAATACAGTAACACTATTGAAAGTCAAATTTTAAGTGTTAGTTAATATTCCTGCCTAATAACCTGATTTGTTTCAAGAATTCATCCAGTCTTTCAACTGCAACTTACAAGGCACTTACTGTGTACCACAGAACTGTATCAGGGATACAAAAGTAAATAAAACAGAATCCTTGCCCCACAATGCTCACAGTCTGCCCACATGACCTTGGATGTGGCAGAGAAAGTCATCACAGACAGCATTTGGGAACTGATGCATGTAATAAAGCCTCAGCTCTTCTATAATTCATTGAGTGAACTTCTAAAATTATTTGTTTTTATCTTCTTGAACAGAAGATAGATTTTACATTGATTTACTTCTGAAAAAAATGTCCTTCCTCCAACAATGAAAAATTTCTACTGTACAACATTATTTTAATTGTGTCTCTGCAGGAAGGAACATGTCCAGAATGATCAAGACACTGGTTGTAATCAATGACCTCTTTCAAGATACCTTGAACTTTCTTTTGTTGATCAGACTTTCTAAAAGTGTGCTGGGAGTCAAACTCTTCTGGCTTACACCCATTTTAAACATCGCTTCATCGCATGATGCGACAATTCGTTATCAGATGACCCTGTGCTCATACACAAACATAGCCGCTATCAGACACAGACAGGCCATAATCTGGCAAAACCTTGATGAAACAGAAATAAACACAATGTGTAGTGAATATTAATAAACTCAGGCATTTTGGCACACACAAACATTACAAACACCCTCAAAAGGAAAGTGCTGTGAGGCTATGTTTCCTTATATGAACCTTACCATCTATATAAACAGGAGAGATAAAAAGGAAAGAGGTGAATCTTTTGAAATAGTATATCTCTTTTTCAATCTTGGAAATAACAACTCTCCTCTTAAGAACTAATAGTTTCCGTAATGTGTCATTTTCTCAAAGGGAGGGGACTAAGGTACAGCAAGATTCTCATCCTCCTTCCTGGAAGCTTACTCATTTAAAGGTAATTGGAAAGTACTTTAGGGTCAATTATTAGTATGCAGGAAATCTAACATTCACTGGATGGAGCAAAATTAAGACATACACTACCAACTCAGTAAATAAATCTTAAATTTTATCTTAAAATAAAAAATAAAATGTTTCAAAATAATAAATACAAAAAAACTCAAAAATTAGTTGAAAATAATTGAAAAGTAGTTTGAGTGCATTAGGTCAAGCTGAAACATAAGGAGAAAATTGAATACTTTCTTAAACATTTCAGTAGTTTTGAAATCTTTTTGGTATAAGCAGTACTATATCTATATCTGTAATTTATTTTTTAAAAAATCTGTGTTTATATAATTGTTAAAACAGTGCCTAAAATTTGTGGCAATTTCCAAAAAATAATTTGATCAAATTTAATTTGCTGCAGGTCCTTCTCAAAAGACTATTCTATTGATGGTAGCCATTCTGGCAGGAGTTTTCTCAAAAAATTAAAAATGCCTCATGACCCAGCAAATTCCACTTCTGGGAATATATTGTATGAATTCTGAAACACCAGTCAGAAAGAATATATGCACCTCTATGTTCATAGCAGCATTACTTATAATAACCAAGGTCTGGAAACAGCCCAAGCACCCATCAGTAGATGAATGGGTAAAAAAGATATCGTACATTTACACAATGGAATACTACATGGCTGTTAAAAAGAAGGAAATCTTATCCTTTGCAACAGCATGGATGTACCTGAAAATTATTGTGCTAAATGAAATAAACCAATCAGAGGAAGACAAATACCATATGATCTCGCTTATACATCTGATAAACAAAATAAGCTGATGAACGAAATAAAACTATAGGCATGGATACATGGAACAGACTGACAGATCTCCAAGGGGAGGTAGGTGGGGGGAACTGGAAGAGATTAACCAAAAACCATATTTGCATATATGTATAGCCCGTGGACACAGACAATGCAATGAAGATCAACATGTGGGGCAGGGGCTGGGTGAAAGGGTTAAGGGGGAGAGAGGAAGACATCTATTATAGTGTCAACAATACAAAAATAAGTAAATAATAAGTTAAAAAATAAAAGATAAAAAAATTTTTAAAGATTACTCTAAATGTTTTCTTCACCTGCCAAGACCTCAAGTTAATGGCCCATCTCCCTTTAATGTGAAGATGAAACTTTTCCCTCACACTCTGAAACAGGTACTCTTGAGTACAAGCTCCTGGGAGCTGCCAAGGGCCATGACCTGCCCTTCATTCTTAACCTCCTGGTAACTCCAGGTAACTGTCATCTCTTGGATATGGTAACCCAGCCCCGTTCTATATTCTGAGATGATGGATTTCTACTTCCCGCTAGTGTTGTTGGCTCCTTTTTCTTCTCCTATTTCATGATGTAGTTGGTCTCAAATTCTGACCCCACAGCATTCTCTGCCCACACTCTGCATCCTCATGGTGACCCAAATACCCTCTGTCTACCTTCCACTTACATGCAATAGACCACCAGGATATATTTCAATTCTGGAACTTCCCACAAACCCCAATCCCCACTTCTAACGACCTGATGGTTGCTCAGTGACTTCAAACTTATCACTTATTTCTCAGCCCAGTTCTCATTCCCTCAGCCCCTGCCCCTCAAGACAGTGTTGGCCTTTCCCTCCCAATCACCCATATGCCATCAGTACCCAAACCATGCCAACTCCTGCTTTATGTCCCTCTGCCCTTTGATTTTAAAAATTGGGCACTGCACTGGGTCCTAGGCAAGAGAGAGTCAGGAAAGGTCAAGCTGCTACCAGCCGAGCAAAAGGGCATGTATGCTTTTCACCAGGAAGCCTCAGTACAGTGTGGAGTAACCTCTGTGAGGAGCAGTGGAAACCTTCTCATTGTGACAGTCATTCAAAAGCAAACCAGTTAAAAAGCTGAGAGGAGCTAAGAAAGCAACCACACAAGTTCTGGCAAGAAACAAGCTGAACTCTTCACTCATTTCCATCTGTAACTTCTATTAAGGAGGGTTATAAATGGTCAAGGAGTTATTTTAGGACACGGACTCAATAGGGAGAATGACATCCCTGATTTCTCCAAGCTTTCATGGAAACTTTGATGGCCTGTGCTCAGTGCTGTTTTGTTTTTTCTGTATCCTTTCACCTGGGAGAAAAGCATAATGAAGATTACAAGAGGAAAAGAAAAAAAGATAGCTATCAATAATAGCTACCATTTATAGAAAGCTAAAGCTGAACCCAGCTATAACTAACCACTTTTCATGCCTTACAAAATCCTATGAGAAGAAAATCATTGTCTCCATTTTACAAATGGAAAAAAAGGTACAGAGAGGTTAGGTAATTTCCCCAGGATCACACAGCTAACTAAGAAGCAGAACTAGAATTCACACCAAGGTCTACCCAGGACCAAATCCAGTACTATTCTGCCTACACTTCTCCAACCTCCAGAAGGAGGATTCCAGAAAACATAACATTTGTCCCAATGATGCATTCTATGCTTTTAAGACTGTAAAGTTATTAGCTGATGCTTCATAAGTCATTAATAATGTGGGAGATATACGTAGAAAAATGTCTAGAGTGTTTTCCTAATTTCCTTTCTTGGCTCTCCTTAGATTTTTAACTGGTTTGTTTTTGAAAGACTATCACAGTCACAAGGTTTCCCACTACTCCTCACAGAGGTTACTCCACACTGACTCATCTTTATTACTAGAGATTCTTTCCAAGTAGATAAATGTAGCCATTGGTTCAATTCCTGGAGACTGAGCTACTTGGACTGGAAGGCAGCAACACAGAATGGGTAAGACCAGGCTTCATAGTCACACAACCCTGGGTTTGCTTCTTGATTCTGCCACCTGCATTCATGTTGTGTGACCTTAAGTTACTGACTTACCTTGACTGGCTTTTCAGAAACAGTTTCTCCAGTCTCCATGTTACCCAATCCAATTTTCTGTCTCTTGATGCTTCCATTGAATATTTTATAGCATTTGATTTCCAATCCTGATACCCTCCCCACACACACTCAGTCTTCCTTCTCTGTGAAAATACGAGCAACACAAAATCAGTTGTTGTTTTTTTTCAGAAACCTCAATACCTTACCGATTTTTCTCTCTTTCTCTCAGATACCCCTACATCAAATCCATCTTCAAGACCAATAAATTTTGCTTCTAAATTATAGCATAAATCTGCATACCTCTCTTTAAAATTATTATCCGGTGGGGGGAAAGCAGAGACAAATGTATTTAAAAAGTAAATAAATTAATTAAAAAAAAAAAGAAAAAGAAAAAGAAAAAGAAAAGAAAAAAATAAAATTATTATCCTGGTCCATGCCTCCATTGTCCTTTTCCTGAACACTAAAATATTTTCATAATTAGCCTGCCCAGTTATTCTCTTCTCTCTCTTCAATTCCGTCTGCACCAAGTAGCCAGAGTGACAGTTTTGAAGAAGAGAGACAGGTTTGTGTTACCACCTATAAAATTATCCAGTGGATTCTAACTTATGACTTCCAAACTCTTCTTCACATCCATTAGGACCACTATTATTTTTTTAAAAAGTAGAAAATAACAAGTACTAGCAAGGATGTGAAGCAATTGTAACCCCTTTGCATTGCTGGTGGAAATGTAAGAAGCTGCAGCTGCTGTGGAAAACAGAATTAAAAAGAAAATTACCTCATGATCAGCAAGCAATTACACTTCAGGGGACATAGCCAAAAGAATTGAAAGTAGAGTCTCAAAACTGATATTTGTACATTGTTGTAGAGCATATTACAGCACTATTCACATGTCCATGGTTAAAGACAATGTGGTATGTACATTCAATGAAATATTATTCAGCCTTAAAAAAAGTAGATCTTTCTATTTGCAAGAACATAGGTAAACTTGCTAAGTGAAATAAACCAGGCAAATACTGTGTGATTCTGTTTCTATAACTTCTACATTCATAGAGACAAGGTACAAGAGTGGTCGCTGAGGGCTGTGGTGAGGGGGGAAGGGGAATTGTTGTTTAATGGATTTAGAGTTTCAGTTTCAAAAGATAAAAAAAATTATAGAGAAGGAAGGTGGTGATGGTTGTACAACAATGTGTGTGTACTTATGTTATGTATATTACAGTTCTTAAAAATCCAGAACTTTTACCATGACCTAGGAGGCCTTGCATAACCTAGCCCTTGCCTACTACTCCACCTTCCACCTTCATTATTCCTACCCTTGGTGCACTCCAAGGGCTCTGTGAACCCACAGGCCTTTGAACACAGCGAACTGCTTCTCTCCAGTCTGGCAGCAGCTTAAATACAATCTCCACAGAGAAGCTTTCCCTGATACTCCAGCCCTCAGCCAGTCCTCTACCCTTTATATACAAAGTCTTTCCAGAAGATATCCAGCCAATGTAATATGAAAAATAAAGATATTTACTGAAGAATACACAAGATACAAGAAACACTGTACATAAGACAAGGATGCCTCAGTCCCCTTCAAAGTAGGCACCTTGAGACCTCACACAGTTCTCCTAATAGCCATCAGCTTCCCTATCATATTTCCCTGAATCTCATCGATGATCTGAAATCCCTTCCCTTTCAGAGGTGATTTTAGTTTTCAGAAAAGCCAGAACTCACATGGCTCCAAATATGGGCTGTAAGGGGTATGAGTCCCCTGGACAGTTTGATGTTTTGCCAAAAAAACTCTGCATGAGATGTGATGCATGAGTGGGCATATTGTCATGATGAAGCTGCCAATCACTAGTTGCCCATAGTTGGGGTCTTCTGAATCATCCAAATAGTTTCTGAGAAGGAATGCTCAAGCCTAGTGCAAAATTTGATGCAGATTCATTGCTCTACTTGCTCAATCATTTTGAATGCAATGGCCCCACAATATATATGCTCACTCAACAGCATCTACCACCCTCACTGACTAGTACAGTGAAGTCGTCATTGTTCAGGCATGCGCATTCCAGTCTACTCTCCTTGGCTGTCAGGTTACATCAATGTCACAAAAATCATTCTCATTATATTAACAATGGCTGTACTTTTTCCTGACAGACCTCGAATTTCATATATTTCAGCTTCATCGCATATCACAGGGGAGTTTATATTCACATGGAGAAGCTATGTTAAAGCTGCCTTATTCTTTAGGAATCAATGAAAAACCTATGCTACCCTAACCCAAGTGGTCCATCAGTCTTCCTGAAATGATTGAAGTCATGCGCTTTGTAAATAATAACTCAGGATGATTGTGAACTCTGAAGAATATTTTTGAGTACTTTGTACTTGTTTAATTTACTCATCCTAAGAAAGAGACTGCAAATTGTTCCCTCTGACTCTTCCTTAAGTAGTTTACAAAGAGGTGAGGGGAGGCTTTTCAACTTTCAAATTAAAAAAATAAATACATTTCAAAAGGCTTCCTCTGTTCCCTGCCTTCCATCGTGGGAGTTGTTCTTCAAGGGGGAATTCCTCTGAAATAAAATTGGGAAAGGTTCCAAGAGAGTTCATGCTTCCAATATTAAGTATTCTGACTCTTAGGACATGGTCCAGCCCACTCTTTAATCATATCTGAGGAAATTCCCCCAGCCTGGATAAAAGATCATAATATCTTAAGAAGGTTGATGAGCTCATGACAAGCAATTAAATTTAGAAAGCCAAGACACTCCCAGGAACCTCCTCTAAGCCACTTTTCTTCTCCATTAACCCCTTGAAATTTTCAGATCAGCACCTTTCCAAATTTTAAATTATTTTCAAAGTAGCTTTTTAAAATGCATTGCAAAGCAGAGAGTTGTTTGTGTTCTTTGTCTCTGAAACTTAATTAACCTTTAAAATTTTTGTAGTCCCCCTTTTCTTTGATGGATTTGGTGTTCCAAATTTTAATTCTCAGTGTGAGGATTATTTTGTATCTACCTTGAAATTTATGGAAGAAAGAAAGAAGTACATTAGGATATCTCAGATAATGGGAAACTTAAAGGGCTTTCATAATTACTAAAACACTTAAAATTTGCAAGGGAAGCCAAGGATGTCAGTACTAAAAGATTATTTTTTATATAACAATATTCAAAAGCAAACTATCCACCATTCTTATTTAAGGTGGAGATGTAATAAAATGAAAATTAAAATATATAATTGTGTCATTCACTTTATGTGGGAAGCCATTTCCCAAATCCCCTATAAATACTGGAGCTTCCCACCACCTCTCTCTTGCTTATATATATATATGTATAGGTCATACTTACTATTTATTTCTTTGGCTCAGAAAATAAAAGATTGAAATTTCAGTTGAAAATGAGTGATGGAGATGGAAAGTGCTTTTTTCCTTGCTCTTTCGGAACTGTATTAATCCTACCCTAATAGAGTAAAGAAAATCTGGGGGGAAAAAAAGAAAGCATTTTGTAGATGACAGTTGTTTGTAAAGGTAGAAAGCAAGAGATTTCCATGTATGGACTTTAAGTGCATTCCAGTGCAGTGTCAAGTTTTGTGTGCGATAAGGCCAGAGCAGGAAGCCACTCGAGGTCAGGAAGGAAGTGCTGTCAAGCTTTGGAGCGGGCAGAGTCATGCAGGGAGCTGGGCAGGCTCAGAGCTTCAGCTGTGTAACCACTGCCCTATTTTTAAAAGATAAACAGCATGAATAGCACAAAATCCACACAGGGGCAATTTCAAATTCATCCAAATCACACAAGGAGCTCACTCTTCACATATGTCAGGTTTTATACACCTCCCAAAAATGTGAAATAACTGTTTCTCCTAGGACCTGGATCGGCAATGTTTCTGAGGATTTGATTATGGCCTTTTATCCAGTATCCACAGCTGGCTTTGAGGGCCTCTTGTTATCCTAGCAAATCTCCAAGTGTCTCCTTTTTCTCCCATCTATTCTCAATCCACTACCAGCATCTCTTTGTTAAGAAAGAGATCCTAGTAGTTATTAGTGATAGTTAAAAAAAATTCTCACCTTAATAGTGAGCCTGCAAAAATGTCTGAAATGTCCCTTGTTGATGTGGTTCAGTTGGTTGGAGCATCATCCCATACTCCAAGCACTTGGGGGTTTTATTCCCGGTCAAGACACGTACCTAGGTTGTGGGTTCAATGCCCAGTTGAGGTGCGGATGGGAGACAACCAAATGATGTTTCTTTCTCACATTGATATTTCTCTTTCTCTCTCTCTTCCTCCCTTCCTCTCTCTCTAAAATTAATAAACATATTTTTAAAAAATACAAAAAAAGGAATGTCAAAAATGCAGACAGGCCCAAACCAGTGTTGCTCAGTTGATTTGGCGTCATCCTGCAAAGTGAAAGTTTGCCAGTTCGATTCCCTTTCAGGTCACATGCCTAAGTTGCAGGTTCATCCCCAGTCCAGGCACATATGCCACCCAATGATGTTTCCTTCTCTTTCTCCCTCCCTTCTTCTCTCTCTGTAAAAATAAATAAATAAATAAATATTTAGAAAAATAAAATGAGTAAAATAAAATGCAGTCAACAGACTCATTGGGTTGATGACCTTGACAATGTTTTCAGAGTTAATTTCCAGATCAATAGGCATTCATTTGGTGCCCATCGCATGCTAAGCATTGTACTGGGCATGGGCTCCCAAGGATTAGTCAGCTGCCCTGGTCATTGTGGAGTACACAGTATAAGGCAACAATTTTCAACTGATGTGCATTTTTAGAACATTCAATCTGATTATTTAGTCAGGGGTACTGACCTCTCTTAGGTTGTCAAAATAAAAAATGTCAATAGCCAACACAACAATAGCTCTCTAATGTGACTGAGTCAAAATTATACATATTTTTGTTAGTTGGCAAAAATCATAATATATATTTTTGGTGTGCCACAGAATTTTAGTAATTAGTTTATGTGTGCTGTGAGATGAAGAAGGTTAAAAATCACTGGTATGAAGTATTAATATATTCATTTCTTTTTAAAGATACTAATACTTTGTATGTATTGTGTCAGAGCAGTTGAGAATGGTGTAGAATGGGCCCAACAGGAAGACTGATGAGGGAATCCTAACCCAAGCTCAGGGTTAGAGTGGGACTAAGGGAGGAGACTCCAGAGTGGATGGGTATTTTCCAAGGGAGGTGGAAGAAAAGCAAGAACAGTAAGGAAGTGTGTTTCCAGGAGGACAGCAGCGTCCACCATGGCATGGAAGCCAGAGAGAGAATGCAGCATGGCTAATCACACAACAGCTCAGAAAGCAGGAATGCACCAGTTGGCATTTTCCCTGGGAAAACCAGGCCCATGTTGGTAGCCCAGGTTCTGACATCTTGAACACGTACCACCTATTGTACAGAGATAGGATTACAAAAAGGAAATCAGAAAAAGCACAGCTTCATGCAGAAAAGACTGATAAATCAAACTACATAATTTTAATTTTGTTAATTAAAAGGTGCCACTAAGAAACACTCCTAAAGAATCATTAAGAAAATAAGCAAAGTGAGAAGTCAAGGAACATATAGCAAGGACTCATGGACAAAACCAAAGGGGAAGAGCTGAGGGAGGGAAGGTGGGAGGGGGCAAGGGAAAGAGGTGGGGGGAAGGCAGAGACAAATGTATTTAAAAAGTAAATAAATTAATTTAATAAAAAAATAAAAAATAAAAAAAATATTACAAAATAAAAAATAATAAGCAAAGTGACACAGAAATGGACAAAAAACTTGAACAGGAACTTCACAAAAGGGGAAATTCAAATAGGCAGTATATATGAAAAGATACCCATATGTTTAGCAATTGAGGAAATATAAATTAAAACCAACATAAGGGCAGTTTTTTAAGTATGACCTTGACTTCCTCAGAGAGGCAGAAAGTCCACCCCAATCACCCTGTTTAAAGGAGCACCTCACTCTCAGTCTCTACTTCCTTACTATGTGTTTTTGTCCCTTTTTTTTTACCACTTGAAATATGATATTATTATTTACTACATGTCGCCATCCACTAGAATGTAAATGGAATGAGTTCAGAGATTTTGTCTGTTTTGTTCATTAATTTTTTTCCCTCAATATCTAAATCATATAGTAGGTGCTCAAAGGATATTGATAATTTGGTGGGAGTATAAACCTCTTTAGAAAAAGGTTTGGCATTATCCTTCAAGGCAAGAGATAAACATAGATGATGATCCTTCAATGACAATCCTACGGATAGAGTTGGAAGAAACTGTTGTATACATGTGTACAGGGCCATGTATGTGTTCTTTACAGCCTTGTTTACAGTAACCAAAAATTTTAAATAAAACAAAAACCATCAAATCTAGAGCAGATGAATAAATTGTGATATGTTCTACAATAGAATATTATATAGCAATGAAAATGAATAGCCACTCTCAACATGGATGAATCCTAACACAGAGTGAGCAAAAGAAGCAAAGACATAAGTGAATACATATGTAATAATTCTATTTACTTAAATTTCAAAAAGACCAAACTAAACTTCAATATTTATGGTACAACCAGAGGTAGTAAAAATTATAAAGAAAAGCAAGGACTGTTTATCCCAGTCTTTACTTCTTCACATTAGGATATTGGGAACCCAACAACTTCTTATATCTTGGCTTGGGTGGTATTTTTATGAGTGTTGTATATAATTACTTGTCAAACTACATATAGATGTTTTATGTACACTTAATATTTGTTTTACTTTATAACTGAAATCTTTAAAGAATAGAACACTAGGTTTTAAAAAATTATGGGATTCAAAATGTAAAAACAATTACCTTAGAAGTCAAAAACCAAAAATGATGTCACTAAAAACTGTCCAGATCCAGACATAGGTGGGTATGCCCAGTCATCTCTTCATTTAGAGTTGCTCTTCTATTGTTTGGGGTCAAAGTTTCTACATGCAGAAACATCCTGTTGACCTGCCACAGGAAATGCAAAATGCTGTCAAAAAGTTGTCCTCATTTTTTTGTGTATGCTTTTCTTACAACAGAGATGTCTAAGGGGGAGAGGAAGCACAACAGAGAGCTGGTGCAGGGAGGAAAATGTCTTCATCTACCATGTTTACAGGGTAAAAAAGGAAAGCCTGCTGAATTTGAGCAGTAATAGAAAATTTTACTTGCTCAGTAGTATGTACTCTGTGTTCATTATCTTGCAGCTTTTCAGAATATTATGAAGAGACCTCCTGGCTCACTGGGTTTAGGTAGGAATGCAGGCTTTGCCAAAGGAACTCACAGAAATCACAGGGCATATTTCTTGTGGGTCACCGTCATCTGGTCGATGCTGCTGCCTTTTTGTTTTGGGTGGTTGCCTCACCTTGTAGGTAAATTTTCTGCTCAGGCTAAAAGTGCCTGACCAGGAACAAACTGAGTCCCTGAAAACTGCTGGAAATCATAAATCCAGCAATTGTTCTCTGATGAGGACTGGACCATAACTTACTCTAACCCATGTTAGGGCTTCCCATCTCCAACCCGCAGTTCAGTCTTCAATCTTCACCGTTTTTATGTTCTGCTGTCCCTGTTAGGGGGCACTCCCTTTAGGGGATACTCCCTTTTGCACTGCCTGGGAGGACAGCCCTGTCTCCCTTGCCCTCACTCCAATATTCTCCCTTCCATTAAAGGTATTGATTTTTCTCTCTGATCAGGACTATCATTATTTCTGCAAGAAGCTTCCCTCACAGCCACCAATCCACTTCGACATTATAGTTCCCTGCTTACCCTCCCTTCAGCACATTATTTTATTTGCCTGGTAAGTTGTATATTAATTGCAATTACTGCTGCTAGACTGAAATTTCTGTAAGGATATTTACCAAATCTATCTTGTCCACCATGATTCCTCACCTCTTAGGGTAGTGACTAGTATTTGTTAAATGACAAATAAATGAACATGTCTAATTCACCTACTGATCTTTATAAGACTCAGGAGCCCTTTGGGAACACACATACATAGACACTTCACCCTTCGGGTCCAGGCATGTATATACAGGTCAGCCTCATGGACCAGAGGAACTGGAGATGAGGAAATAGTGACAGGAACAACAAAGTTTCTAATAGTCTAATTGCCACCAGTAAGGAAAGGAGGGGCACTCTGGGGCAAATTTAGTACCAGAGAACAAATATTCCCGTTAATTTGGGCAGAGGGCAGAGCCACAAACAGAAGACACCGTCCCCTGTTCAGAGACTATGCAGAACAGCAGAGAAGTGGAGGCACATGGAACAGAAGCTTCAGGTACCACTCTAGGGACCCATACAGGTTGAGACACCACTTCTGAGTAACTAGTCCAGATCAGCCTCAACCTAGTTGAGTAGGGTGGCCAAGGACAGCAGGGCAGAGCTGTCTGTAGAAATACAGTCCACTGTTCAGCTTACGTGTGAAACAGGGTTCCCAGGAACTCTAGAGAAAGACAGGTGGTGATCTTTTCATTGGACAGATGATAGACTAGGATACTATAGATTTAAGGGCAAATTTAAGGGACATTTGGGCTTTAGGTACCTTAATCCTCTCAACAATCCTTAATGTATTAATTCTATTTTACAGATGAGTAAATTAAGGCCTGGAAAATTTAAGACACTAGCTCACAGTCATGTACATAGTAAGGACACAGCAGAGCCAATATTCCAACCCAGTCTGACTTTCAAGCCCAATGTTCCTAACAATCCATTTCTCACAGGCCACAGGCCCCTATAATCAGCAAAATGCTATAGGTTTGTCTAAAAACCTAGATTTTACTAAATTTTTATTATCACTCAAGAGAATATATAAATAAGAAATATCAGATTTGGGTGAAATTGACACACCTATACTTTCTCTCTCTCTCCAGTAGGTGTGGAGAGAGAGAGAGAGAGAGAAATGTGTTCTAAACTGATATCAGTGTAGATAAGAGGTCCTGAAGCCAAAGGAAGCATAAGAAGAGAATGGAGGAGAAAAAAGGAAGAGATTGCTTTGACATTGAAAAGCAGGCACATGCCTTCTGTTTCCACAGATATACCCTTACTGGATATCAAATTTCTAAGCCCTGCTTAATGCACCATGCAGGAGATTAGAAATGCAAGGGATTTTCCAGAAATTGTCTTCTGAAAAACCCTCTGCCCACTGAGATTTACAATTTTGGTCCCTCTTTCTATATACACTTCATGGTCCTACTGCCTATGTTTATAAAGTGTAATTCTGGCAATATTTCCATGCACCGTCATTTTGTTTCAAAAAATCAAAGTGGATCTCAGGTTTCAAAGACCCAAGGCAAAAGAGGTCACTATTGAAACACACCAGTATTTATTGTTCGACCAACATCGTTTAAGTTGTCAAATTAAGCTTTGATTTTAATATTCCTCGGTGAGGAAAGTACACATTTTTAAGTAATGTTCTTTCTTTCAGTGTGTTTTTGGTGCTTTAGCCAAGTAATTTAGTCACAGTCCAACACAACACATTTTAGAAGCAAGGGGGGTAAAATATATGGAGTCAGAATTCTGCCTTCACTTCCAACCTAAATTGTTAATCACATATTTACAAGTTGGTGTGGATATATAGCATGTTCACAAGGATTTATGTAGTATTTATATTGGAGTTTTCATGAAAAAAAATGGAAGGTACTTCAAAGATTTGTGTTATTTTCTTCAGAACATGCCTGAAAAAAGAAAAAAAATGAAAATGGGTGCAAAAAAGCCTAAAAATCAAATTAAATGGCAGGTCAGAAGTTGCACTGCTACACCATTTACTACAGAAAGGAGTTACTCCATATTTATTTTTCCAATTTAAATATTACCATTTACTTTTTTTCCCAAGATTTATTGAGGTATAATTTACATAAAATAAAATTCCCCCTTCTTTAGTGTAAAGTTTGACGAATTTTGGCAATACACTTGTACAACTACAGACACAGACTACTTTGCCTTCTGGCACATTAGTTCTTTTCCATTTCTAGGATTTCATATAAATTAAATCATACATTATGTTTTTCAAAGTGGCATTCAATTTTGCATTCCCACTGATGATGTATGAGGGTTCCAGTTCCTCTATATTATATCCACACATGACATTGTCAGTCCTCTTAATAAAAGCCATTCTAGAGGATGTGCATTGGTATCACTGTATTTAAATTTTCATTTCCCTGGTGATCACGGTTGATGAGCATCTTTGTATGTGCTTCATGGTGATTCATATATCTCCATTTTTTGAAGTGTTTGTTTAAATTTTAAGCATTATTATCAACGGCATAAGTCATATAAAACAGTATGCATTGCAAGTATTTTCTCCCAATCTGTGGCTTGCCCTATAGTTTTCTTAGCTATTTTTCATTAAAAGAATAAATATTTTTAACTTGATAAACCCATTTTATTAATTGTTTTATGCCAGTTTACTTTTAAGGACACCAGAAGTAAAACTACCTGTAATGAAATGGTATTCTCTATTGCTATTCATTCCTCTTATTTGTCCTTTTAATCCTTTTGGGCATCATGATTGCTAAACTAAAATTTGTGACCATAATATTCTCCTAGGTACTGGGAAATTTTTAAAGATGCAGTAGCAAACCAGGATAAGAAAATACAAAAAGACAATATAAATTCTTCATTAAGCAAACTAAATTTTAAAGCCAACAGCAGGAAAATCAAAGTTCCAAGGATTTGAAATTGAAGAATAAGAGAAGATATGACAGCAGGGGCTATGCAATTTTGAGAAACTACTAGAAAAAGATTTATGGACAGGTGCTGAGAATCCTGCTTCCAGCCATGATGGTTTAAGAGGGACCGAATCTACCCTCCAACTGGAAACAGCTAAAAACTGGATAAAATATATGAAACAATAGTTTTCAAGGCATTGGCTATCAGGTAATGAAGGACAGTGATCTTTGAAAGATTCCACCAATGAAGATAAGCACACCAAAGAAGATAAGCATGCAAGAAGATGTTTGAATTTGTTATCATTAGGGAAATGCAATTTGAAATGACAATAAGATAGCATTTCACTACTATAGAATGGTTGATTATATCAAGTATTTGCAGGGATGCTGAAAAACTTGAACTCTAAAATGCTACTAGTGGGACCTTTCAACCACTTTTGAAACTATTTGGCAGTTTTTTAGAAAAATTAAACGTACATCTGTACGACCTAACCTTTCCACTCTTATATTTATCCAAGAGAAATGAAAGCATATGTTTAATACAAAGACATACTTGGATGCTCATAACAGCACAATTTGCTGCCCAGTGATTCTCAATTAAAGGGGATTTTGCCCCCAGGGAACATTTGGGAATGTTTAGAGACATTTTTGGTTGTCACAGCTGGGGTGGGGTGCTATTGGCATATGCAAAGACAGTCCTCCACATCAAAGTATTATCCAACTTAATATGTCAATAGCACCAAGTTGAGAAGCCATGTCCATCAACAGGCAAAGGGAAATTGTGGCATACCCACACCATGGACTACCATTCAGCAATCAAGAGGAACAAACTGCTGATCCAAGCAACAGCCTGTATGAATCTCAAAAAAATTATGCTGAATGAAAAAAGAGAAACTAGAATAAGTACCTACTCTGTGATTCCATTTAGGCAAAATTCTAGAAAATGAAAACTCATATGCAGTGACAGAAAACAAATCGATAGTTACCAAATATGGGAGAGGGAGACAAAAAGGGATCAAGAAGGGATGGGAGGCAGGTATTACAAAAGGGTTCAAGGAAACATGTGATGGATACTTTCATTTTATTGCTTTGTGGTAATGATTTAATGACTGCATACATATGTCAAAATTTATCAAGTTGTATGTACATTTTAAGTATGTACAGTTTACAGTAAGTCAATTAATTATACCTTAATAAAGCTATAAAAAAACATCTATTTGGGAGGAAACTGAAAATGATCGTAAAAAAAAGTAATTACACTAATTTACCATAGTAATTAATGAAAGACGATGATTAAATTTAATAATAAAACCCAAATATGCATTTGCTCATCATTGATTAAAGTAAAGTTGGGAACTAGAAGTTCATAGGCCTGAGTTACGGTACTAATTCTTGTATAATGGTTATAAGTAAATTTACTTGTAGAGTGTGATAGCTGGAGTTAGTGCCTTCAATCCTTACATCTTTGAGGGTCCCTCTTTTTTGTCCTATAGACTATTTTATAGATTTGGGTACTTTTTAGAGTAATTTGATCAGACTACTATTATAATCCTGAACTCACATAATGGCAGCCAACCACAGAGAAAATTGTGTAGGTTGCTCTTGACTGTGGCTGATGGTCTTCTTCTCAGGCATGCCAACTGAGGCCAAGGGCATTTAACAATAACCAAACTCAGATAAGCTGTTCTAAATTCTCTTCATCCTACCTGTGGGTCTGGTAAGACAAATGCTCTAGTAAAAGTTAAGGCCAAGTGATCTTATATGGAGATGGGCTCTCACCTAGAAAAATGACTTTGAATATTGATCAGAAAGAGCAGAGGGGTCACAGAGAAAACCTGAAGGAAATGCAGGGTTCATTGTTCCAATGTGAAGATACTGGATGAATCAACCCACTGAGAAGGGAGCGGAGGGGAGCAAGAGGAGAAATAGATAGCCAGCCAAGGGAACTAAGATTTGCTTCTGCAGAAATAACATGAATAAAAGACATGGAGAAAGAAAGAGAAAGGAAAAAGAATAAACAATTTAGAGCAGCGATTTTCAACCAGTGTGCTGCAAGAATGTTTAAAACATGCAGTACCTAACTATTTAGTCAGAGGCATTGACCTCTTTTCCTTTAGATTGTTAAATAAATAAAAAAAGTGACAACAGCCAACACAATAGCCATCAGTGAGAATGAATAGAAATTATATCTATTTTTTGTCAGATCAGCAAAAAATATACTTTTTGGTGTGTTGCAGAATTTTAGTAATTAGTTATGCATGCCATGAAATGAAAAAGTTTGAAAATTGTTGATTTAGAGTTTTCCTCCATAAACAAAACCTGTGGGTCCACTGGTCACGTCCAAGACACTGTAAATTAATGGACTTAATGTATCATCATTCGTCAGCTATGGCTTCTCCCTTCTACAATTCTCAGGTGTGAAAAATCAAGAAAGAAGTTGGGAAAAATTGGGCCTTGGTTGAAATTCTGCCAAAATTTCCGAACTTACTTCAAGCCTTTTCACATCATGTTAGGTGACAGAAAACCTCCAACTGAGGCAAATCTCTCCTCTGAGAATGGGCATTTTAAGTTAACTTTTTCATCTGATAATTACAAACTTTGGTTTTAAACTCCTCATAAGAACACTTAGGTCCATTGCTAAATAAGAAAAACAAGACTTGAAACTTGGCAGAAGTACAGATTAGATGCAGATTACAAACAGAACGATCTCTCACTTTCAGGGAACATAAAACAGAGCAAAGAACACTAAACAGCAGTTTTTAATTCACTGCCTGATGGCAGGAAGAGCTCAAAGAGCTATGTGAGAAAAATGAGAGGAATTACTCTTTGAGGAAAAGTCTGGGGTAAAATTAACATGGATATGTTTATCCTAGTTTTGAATACAGCTTTGTTTGTACTGAAAAATAAGCAGCAACTAGCTGAGCACTGGGTGTCATTGCTCCATTTTATTGGCAGGAAAAAGCTTTACTTGGATACAAAGATTTCAAAAGACTAACTCATTCTCCGTTCAGCTGTCAATTATACTTAGTCTTTAAGCTGTCACTCAAATGCTTCCATTTGTATTGCCTTTATTTATTTGTATATTTTCCCTTCTCAATTAGATTTACTTTCCCTGAAGATAGTTTTGTGTGTGTATTATGTAAACATGTGCACACATGCATGTCAATTCTCATTATCACAGTAGTTGGGTTCTAAAAACTCACTATGAACACTGAATTAGTGGATACTGTAGTTATTCTTTGGGGACATACAATAAGGTTCTTGCGAGACTCTGGTCACATTTTCATCAGCTGACCAATACACAACCTTAATCTGTGTTTCTGTTTAAATACTCCTTATTTAATATACTATATTGTTGATTCATTAACTTGAACTCATGGACAATGACACAGTAACTCATGCCTGAACGAGGCTCCTCTAACACACATATTTTCTACTTAAGACACATCACAGCTTTCTTGTGCTTAAGAACATTAGGCAGCACTTCAACCCTATGCTTGGGAGCCATTTTAAACAATGAAATCACCAACAAAAATGTGGCATTAAATCGAGCAAGAAAAGGACACTTGTTTACTTACAGTTGGAGGGCCGAAACAGAAGACAGAGCATTGCCTAGTTCCTCCTCAGCTGGGAACAGGCCAGTCAGGCAGTTCAAATTTCCCCTGCTCTATGCACGTCCACAAATGACTGAGAATATGCAGCAAATACTCATCTTGAGGTTACAAGGAAATTTTAGCAAGTATACAAATTTGCAAATACACAGTCTGTGAATACAATAAGTCCTCACTTTGTCGACAGGTTCTTGGACCTGCATCAAAACGACTATTTGGAAAGTAAGAATTAAGTTCCTACAGCATCTCATCAACTTTAGAACCAAAGGGCTTTAAATTAAAATTTCATGTGCTTGTGTATACATAGGAGAGGAGGGACGATAAAGATGAGAAGAAAATCTGGAACACAAAAGCCTTACCCAGTGAAGGTCCTAGCGATGATGGGGCTGAACTCAGCAAGAGCAATTGCTGCCTTGGTTTACCCAGCCTACATGAGAGAACAGGTGCACAGGATGTCCACCGGCCAGACGCACAAGCAGGCTGAGGCTGCAGACAGTGGAGTAGGCGAATCTCACTCCCTCACGTATGTCGGATTCTCTTTCTGATCCCAGCCAACAGAAGTTCCCAATCCTTTCCTGTTCTCCAGAGCCCAGCTCTGAGTAAAGCACCTGTTTGCTTTTCAAAATTCAAACATTGGAGTTTGTAAAAAGGTCTGGGATAGATAAACCTCATTCTACCCACAAGAGAAGGTGAAGCTAGGCAGGGCCTGTCTCTGTGCTGACAGCAGACCCGGGCCAGAAACTTCCCAGGTCCAACGCACTTCCAATGTCATCCTACAAACGTAAGATGGACTGCTTCCACCCATGACTTCATTTAATCCAAATATTCTCTTTTCTTTTTATAAAAGAAAATGTATACAAAGTGTCACAAAAGCACATGAAGTGTGTGTCTTCTATAATCCCCTGGCACCACACCAGAAATAGCTTCCTGAATTACCTCCCATTCATATTGCCATTGCACAAATGGAGGAACTGAGTTCCAGAAGACCTTGCCTTACAAGAACTGAGAAGCAGCAGAGCTGGCGGTGGAACCAAGGCTGCTATAAGCCCACTGCAGGGTACACTCTTATTCAGGAAAGTATCCTGAAGGCAAGGTGACCATCAAAAGTGGTGACTTCTTTAAGACATAAATTTTGGCTATTTTGAAACATTTTACTCATGATTTTGTTGTTGTTGTTGTTGTTGTTACTGTTTTTCAGAGACTAAAACATAGAGAGCCCCACCCTTGGAAAACATTTGGCTGAATTTAAATAGCTCCCAGAAACGACATCTTAGAGTCATATTATTATTTTAATTTTTTTCCATGTTTACCTTATTACCACGCTAAGGTTTTAATGCTTCCAGAGTGCAGAAGGAAAACTTTTTAACCATTAAAAAAATTGTTCTGTCACTTTATGAGCTCATTAGCATATATTATTATTCTAAAGGAGTTGGCTTGCTCCTACTTCTTATCAGATCCTCTTTTTTACTGTATTATCTCTGTTAATTCACAAAGAGCAAGGAATGTATATAGGAAATTTGCTTGTAGGGCTTTTACTTTGAAGGAAAAGGGCTCAAATCAATTCAACTCTGTTTGCAAAGAAAAACTTCAAAGCCTTTAAGAAAATACCTCCCTTTAATTCAGTTTGTTAGACTTGTTCCCCTATTTAAAGGTAAAAAGATGAAAGAAAGTTAATCCTCCATAAATTCTCCCTCCTGTTATGCCCAGAGATTCAATACAATACCTTTTTGCTTAGCAATTCTAACAGAAGGAGATAGGCAAGAGCCAATAATTAGGAGAGCTGCAAACTGCCATTGTTTGAAGTGGGTCCCCAGACATATCTTACTTAACCACAGGATCCATACCAAGTCCAAATGTATGCTCCTCCCAATTCCATGCTGTCTTATTCTTGGGTTATTCTGACTTTTCATGAGCACTCCAGAAAGTGCTATGGAAATTTTTAAAAATATTAATGTAATCTTTCGTCTCTGGGAAATCATTTCAAAGCAAAAACTAAATTTTTCTTTTCAGTTTTCTTAAAATTGCTACCACTTAGGTAAATTACACCTCATCGATATTTAGGATTATACATTTCATCTACAAAAAACAATGAGAGCGCCTCTGCATCTTATTTCTAGTTTAGGATAAACTTCTAAAATCCTAAACATGTTGTTCTTTGCTTATTTTATATTACTAGATGAAAAATTGCTCAGACTGATTGAGGAGCTCTTGAATATTACAAAAGGATGCTCTTCTCAGTCATAAAACCCTAAGGGCTATCTATTCTATGACATTGTGGGCCTGAATATTATTTTCTCAAAGCTCTATTCCTTGGCATAAAAATATAGTTATTCACCCATATTCCCAGTAATTGGCTTAATGCAGTATTAGAACTTTTAAAGAACTAACTAACATTCCTGTTGTTGGATGAAATGGCAAAAAACACAAAATTCCTTCCCAAACCATGCAAATAATTTCCTGAAATAACTGAGAAGGGAATGGGGGTTATTGCGTAATAGGCACAGGCTTTCTGATTGGGATGATGAAAAGAAGTTCTGGAAATGGACGGTGGTAATGGCTGTACAATATTTTGAATGTACTTAATGCCCCTGGTTTGTGCATTTTATATCATACATGTTTTACCACAATATAGAAATTAATAAATAAATGAACAAGAGCTTATACCAAATTGTTAAATAATTCAAGGCTGAGAAATAAACACAAAAATGACACAATATTCCTGGTAGATAAATTATCACTATTAAATAATAAAAATCAAGTAACATGAAAATTTTGACACAGCAATTTCACTTTCATCAATTTTAAATTCTAAGGACATAATTTAAAATGTGCACAAAATCTTTGTGTAGAACAGCATTTGTGATCACATTGTAATAACAAGCACTAAGAAAATTTTGGGAAGACCTAGATGTACAGCAATATTTGTTTAATAAATTCTATTTAAGTTTAGTACAATCAATAAGATGGACTCATAGATAGAAGGCAGGATGACAGCTCTAGGGGTGAAGGCTGGGGCTGAGCAAAAAAGAAACAAAAAAGCAAGAACTCAGAGACACAGACAACAGTGTGGTGATGGCAGGGCCAAGGGGAATGTGTGGAGCTGGAATAGGTTATGGGAGGTTAAATGGTGATGGTAAAAGTAAGTAAACAAAAGTTTAAAAAGTTACCCTTACCTCTTGGCCACACCTCCCTTAGTATTTTCTGCTTCTAACTTTACATTAAATCTCAGCATTCCTCTTCTTTCTAGGTCTGTCTTTCAATTAGCAATGGTTCATGCAACAATTACTGATAACTTCCTCAGTGTCAGGTCCAAGGCAAGGGTTGGGGATAAAGCTTTCAACAACTCATAAAATCCTTTCTTTCATGAAGTTTATAAACTTTGGAATGAACACAAAGATGAAAATCAGCAATTATCACATGACAAGTGCTGGGATATGGGATGGCCTGGGAGTGCGTTTGTCAGGCCCCTAAACCAGATCCAGGTGCATCTGAGGTGACTTCCTGGTAGAAGTCATGTCATCACTATGAGTAGAAATTTAGCAGGGGAAGAACAGAAAGGGAAAAGAAGGATGTTCCAGGCACAGAAAATAGCATGTATAAGGATTCAGAGATAAAAGAGAAAAAAGTATATTTAATACTGTAATTCTTTCAGAACAGCAAGAGAATACAGATGCCAGTAAAAGATAGCAAGAAGTACATCTGTGACAATGCAGCTTCAAATCAGACTTAACCTCAAAACCAAATGCCTAGTTGACTTACCTACTGGTGTCTCCACAAGAATAAGCTATAAGGACCCCAATTTCACATGCCCTGTGCTAAGCTCACCATCTGCATCCTTCTCACCATCCCTGGTTCTTCTGTTTGAATCCTCAATGACAATGAATAAGGCCACCAGAAACCCAGAAGCCACACATAGTTCCTTCCAGTGCCCTTGGGGTAGACTTCTGCGGGGAGGAGAAAGTGGAGGTAGGACTAGGCACAGAAGGGACCTGAGCTGTGACAATGTAGGCCCAATAATGGCCTCATGGAGCCCACAAGGAATGTGGGAGCTGAATGGTCTGTGAACATTGCCCCAGGTTCAGTTGATTTTTGTGACTCCATGTCAGTCGGTCACTGGATATGAGCTGCCTAATAGAGAGAGGCCTTGGGAAGTGGTTAAGAGTGACAGACAGCCCTCCCTGCAATGGGACAAGTCCTTTCTTAGCAGGATGTGCAAGCCTATCTTCATGCCAGTTACAAACGCAATGAAAGTCCTCTCCTATCTGCTTCCTAAGTATTTCTGGAATCAACCTTTTTTCTCTCTATTTCTACTTTCCAAACTTTGTATCAGCCTCTTCCTTGGTGTCATTGTCACATTCTGGGGCCCTGCCAAGCCCTTATCCACACTGAAGTTCTGTTTCTAGTAATCTTCCCAAAACTCAAATCTGATTGTCATTCTTCTGCTCAAAACCTTTCACAGCTTCTCAATGTGCTTAGGGTACAATCTGAATACCCAGTTATATATCACAGTGCTTATCTCACATTTGACCTGGACTCAACAGTGTGGTTACCCATCTCCCCAACTCACTGGCCATACTCGTACTGTCCTCCACTTGATTTCCTGAGCCCCCAATGCTTTTTCCGTCACAGAGCCTTCAAACCAGTGTTACCCCTCTGCTCTTGGTCTGGCTAATTCTAACTTATCTTTCAAATTTCAGCTTAAATACCTCCTTCCACAAAACAATGGTTCTATCATATACCTGTTCTTCTATATCACTGTGGGGTGTATTACAGTTTCCTGCCTCTTTCTCACTAAACTATCAGCTTCTTCACAACAGGGACTCTGTCAATCTTGCTAATGTTAACAAACCAGCCCAGAAACACCATGATTGGCTTTGAATGCAGCCCCTAGTATTGCACTGCACTGGCAATACACTTCAGACCTGGAAACATGACCAAGATACATTGTGCAGTGAGAAAAGCACATCCCCACATAAAATTTATGGTATTATCTCATTTGGTAGAGGAAAATGTTCTCAGAAAAAAATCTCAAAGGACAAATACCAACATGATCACTGAAATAGTCAACCTACCTAATGAAGGGGTAAGGTCATCAGGCTTTTTATTTTTGTTTTCGTTTATCTGCGGTTTCTGAAATTATGGGAGACATGAACATTTTTTGCTTTGATAATGATAATGGAAAACAAAGCAGACTTTTAGAGAAAAGTAATTTAGAAAACTCAAGATTTTGACCTGCAAAATCTATTATTTCAGAATGCATAGCTTTGCCAATAACAGACTTCTGGGTTAATTTGTTAAATCTACAAAAATACAAGAATTTACTCAACTCCTGACTCTTAAGTTCAAGAATTGGAATTCTCAACGTTCATTGTTACATTCTACTTCTATTAAAAAGGAAAATATTGCTACTTCCTTAGAAATAGGCTTTGTTTTTCAATGTTGCTGTTATCTGCACTAAATTTTTCCTCTTTTCATTAAATCTGTATATTTTGGAAGAATACTTCGAGTACTATCAGAAAGCACTTCACCTTCAAGTTATTTTTCTTGCACTGATTGACTAGGTCTCACAATATTTCTAACTGCAGAAAGGCAAGAGCAAGCATACCACAGCCCTTCTTTCTATGCGGATCTATTGTTAGAGCCATTGGGATGTTAATCAGGATGGAAAAATCATATATTTAGTCTACATTTGTGTTTGTTCAATGCCAACATCTTAATTTCAGGAACAGCATGATTTATCAGTTATCTGTGAAAAGCACTTCACAGCACATTGATGATCTTTGCTCTTTTTCCAGATCCTCTCAGAAATCTCAGCTTCCTGGTTTCTTACCTTCTGCCACCCCTGATGGAAAACAGCAGGTTTTTAGGCAGCAACTTCTTTGGGGGTGGGGGAGGACTGGGAAGAGGGTCCTGTAGCTACTGACTGCAGATGACTAAGAAGGTTAACCAAATACCCACTAGCACCATTAACACATTAACCCTCTGGCCAGTTTATCTTGGCACCTAGATGAGAATGGTATTTGTAAAACTGGAACAGAAACCCAGCTAAGTTTTGAAAAGGGGGAAGAAAAGGAGGTGTAGGCAATCAGTGTAGGGAAAGGGTCTATGAAAGATGATTTAGACTCTCAAGAGTGGCAAAATGCAAGACTCAGAAAGAAAATAGCTAAGGCAGGTAGAGAGCATTCCCTTGTAATTTTACCAAGCTTCTAATAGAAGTTTTCAATGAGATGGTTTGAAATGATCTGTGGGCCCTGTTGTATCACTCAGGTTAGGAAAGCGGAGTCCAGAAGCAGGCACTAAGGTAAGTAATGTTCATGCATGAATTACCTCATTAATTATAACAGCCTGGGGAGGTGGTTGTTGCTATTCTCATCTTATAGACACAGATTCAGAGATTCGGAGAGGTTCGGCCATGTGCTTAGGGCCGTACAGTTAGGCTGCCCAATCCAGGTCCTTACTCTTCTCTTTCTATATCCATGGAGTCAGCTAAGGGGCTCTCACACATTAGGCTTCATCTTTTCTGCAGCTACCCTCATTTCCTCTACCACCCCATCCTATCTCAGTCTTTAAACACTATCTGAGTGCAAACCTCTGAACTCAGTCTGCTGTCCTTAACTGCCCACCTACATTCTACTTAAATGTTTCGTATACTTACTAATGTCACATGTCCCAAACCAAGCCCTCTTTAATATTGCCTTTCTCTGGAACAGCAGCTCAATTCTTCTAGTTAACAGGTCAGGAATCTTATAGTCAGCACTAATTCCTCTTTCTCACCCCCCACCTCTGATATAAGGAAGGAATCATGTTGCTTCTACCATCTGAATAAATCCAATGTCTGACCACTTCTCCCATATCCACTGCCTGCACTAGTCTAGCACATCCTGACTTTAATGGCTTTCTGCCTTCACCCCTGCTACCTGTTTATTTTCTGCACAGCAGTCTCCAGTTGCTCTCCGGTGGCTCCTATCTGGTTCAGGTAAAAGCCAAAATCCTTTAATTGGCTCCAGAAGCTTTTCCATGCCCACCTTGTGACCATTTCTAAACCCATTCCATGGCTCTAGTCTCACTGGCCTCCCTGCTATTCCTCAAATGCACAAAGGGCACTGAGAACTTTGCACTCAGATACCTCGTTGCTTCCCTGAGTTGTGCTAAAGTGTCCCTCAGAGAGGTCTTTCCACTGGCTTTCTTTAAAATTGCTTCCCCAGTCACACACACATTTTATAGCCTTTCCAGTATGCATATCCCACACAGCACTGGATGCACCTGCTGCACTAGCTAGTTTACTCTTCCCACCCCCACAAGATAGAATGAAACTGCTCAGAAGACAGGGAGTCCTCATTGTTTAGTTCTCTGGGTCACTGCTTCCCTGGAAGAGCTCCTGAACATGTCATTGCTCAATAAACATTTGTTGAACAAAAGGATGAATGTGTTTTCATATCTCTTACTCTGCTATTTAAATGGAACTTGGCATTGAATAGCTCCTAAAGAACTTCTGGTCAAGATGGCACATAGGTAAACACTGTGCTCATGTCCTCCCATAACTACATCAAAATTACAACTAAACCACAGAATATCTATCACTGAGAACCACCTGAAGTCTAGCTGAACAGAAGTCTTATAACTAAGGATATACAAAAGAAGCCACATCAAGACTGATAGGAGGGGCGAGGACACAGATTGGGCAAGCCCCACACTCATGATGTGGTGGTTAAGAAATAAGAGGGTTATTTCAGCTACAGAAGTATCCCCATGAGGGGCAAGATGACCAGCCCTACAACAGGCCCCACAGCCCAGGGTTCCCATAACTTCTGTCTGTGAAAACCAGTTGGGACTCTGGCTAAGTAAGATGGGGGGCTTCTGGAGTCCCAGGCATTCTTCTTAAAGGGCCCATGAACAGATTTACTCATTGACAAACTCACTTGCTCTGAGTTCCATCACTGGGGCAGCAGCTGAATAAGAGCAAGGGACGTAAGAAAAGAAACTACTGCCTGTCTTTAGGGAAAGGGCTTGGGAGGACAATATTCTCCCAGATAGAAGTGCTGGCAGGGATTTTTGGATCATCTGGATGCAAAGTGTAACATAGAAGCCGAGGATCCCCTATGGGCAGTGTAGACACCTGAGGCCTATTGGCCAAATTTCCCTCAGCAAACCCAGCAGGCTCTGTGGTGGTTTAGCCCAGTTGTTTAGTAGGAGTTTGGGTTCTGGACAGAACTCTGTGTGTTCTCTTCCACTGATGTGGCTCAGCCAGACCCTGGCTGCAGCTGCTATATCCAACTCATAGCAGCTACATAGATCCAAGGTTGCCCAGGACTGCCTAAGGAGGAGCCCAGGACTACCCCTCAGCCATACTTGGGGCTGGTCCTGGAGGAGCTACTGGAGGCAGCATTGCCTAAAGATAGGGAAAAGTTCCTAATCCTTATGATTTTTTCACAGAAATTGTTGATATATGCAGCTATTGCTAGATTTTTTGTTTTCTTGTTTTCGTGAAGTGTTTGATCAATTAGAAGCTGGCTTTATGCAGAGAAAGAGAAAAAACTTACTATAGAACTTTTTATACTAATTAAAGAAAAATGTAAACTACTCGAAAAATTTAGCCTCTCACAAAAGAGTATGAAGGCTTAGAGTCATTAAAGGACTCTCTAAGCTTTGAGAAGGAGTCAACAGAAACTCAAAGCTGGGAGGCAATCTGTGAAAAACTGAACAGTTCCAAATCTGAATTTGAGGATGAAATTCTTTTTTCTGGAAAAATAGTTAAAAGAAGAGCAATCTAAACATTCTAAACAAGAATCGATGGGATACAGTCCTTAGCAGGTGAATCAAAACCACTCAAATTACAAGTAGCTGAAGCCAAAACAACCTTCAAAATATTTTAAATGAATGAGTGACTTAAGATAACTATAAAAGATGTTTTGAATCAAAATTCCCAACTCCAGGAGAGCCAGAAACAGCTTTTACAACATACTGAAAAACTGAAAGAACAAGTGAGTGAACTCAATAAACAGAAAATATGTCAAGACTCCAAAATATATGCAAAAAAAGTTCTATACGATAAAGAATATCAGATCAAGTCTCTGACTGAATGCTTTCTAAAGATGCAAGTTTGGGCTACTATGCTTGGAGATGACTTAACTGATGATAATATGGAAATGGAAATGAGGGGTGTTTCAGAGGATGGTGCACTCTTAGATAATCAACCAAAAGAAGCCTTGAGGAAGCTAAATAATGCTGCTAAGGTAATGGCTTCTTTAAAAGCCCTAGAAGGAGAAAGAAACTAAATTTACACTTATTAACTGAAGTTGATAAAACAAAGGAAGAGCTTAGAGAGTGTATTAAAAATCTCCAGACTGAACAAGCATCTTTTCAGTCAGAAAATGCACATCTTGAAAATGAGAATCAAAAGTTTTAGCACAAACTTAATGACTGTACTTTATCAAGAAAACGAAATTGCTCTTCACAGGAAATTAGCAGTAGAAGAACATTATTGGTTGTTCTGGAGAAAGGAAACACTCTCTAAGCAGATGAATAAATAGATCAGCCATGCAGCTTAAGAACTGGAGACCTATAGAAAGTGAGAAAAAGAGTCTGAAGAACAATTGGAGAGAACCATTCATTCTTATCAAAAGCAGATTATTTCCCATGAGGAAAAAAAAAAGCACATTATAATTGGTTGGCAACTCAGACTGCCATAAGAAGCCTCAATGATATAAAGAAAGAAAATTTTTACATCAGATAAAAATGAACTGAAACAGAGATTAAATTTTAACTTTTAGAAACAGGTTCTTATGCACATGATGTTCCAAATACAGGATTTAATAAAGGGCATTCCCCATATTGTCCCTCACCATTGGCCAACCATCTGAAATGAGAACTTTTCTCTCCCATACAACTTTGATGGAGGGTCCACTCAGACTCTTACTTTTGTTTCCAGGGAGATAAGAAAGTATATCAAGAGGTTCAGAGAATCCTCTGGACCATTAGATTACTAATGAAAGAGGATAATCAAGCTGTGATAAGTTATCTGATCCTTACAAGGAACCTCTGACCCTCAGTCCCTTTCATCTCCATGGGAACAGAATCATAGGGTGATGATTCTTCCATCAAGCCTATATTCTAATCCAGCTCTTCTTCCACAAAGGGAAGACAGATTTTATTCTAATACTGGTAGACTATCTAGACCAGAAGAACTCAGAAGTTTTAATATGCCATCACTGAATAAAACAGATGTCTTCGGAAATGGAATCCAATAGAAATGCTAGCAAAAACAATCTTGGAAATTTAAATGTGTTTGCTGCTTCTCTGCCCACCAAAATGAAGTGATTGGTGCCAGCTTTGTTCCTCCAGTCAGAATTCCATTTTTTACAATGGATGTAAGGGACCTATACATGAGAAGAGGTCCTTCTTTTCCTCCACGTCCAGGAAGCATGTACAGAGCTTCTCGTGGTTATTTTCCTTCAAAGGATTTACATGGTCCACCACCGCCTCCATTTGCAGTAAGAAATATTTATTCACTGAGAGCTTTTCTTCATTATCTCCATGCAGGGGACAAATTTTCCCCCACCTGTACATCCTAGAAGTAGATGTGAGTTCCACATCACGGTTGATTCCACCTAAAATTAGCCTACCTCTAAATGCACACTCAAAACCACAAGAAACTTGATAATATTTTTGGTCTGCCTTCAAATGTAACTTTTACTTCTCTCATTTTCAATGTAAGTAACAGCTGCTACTTAAGTGATTATACTTATGCTCAAATTGAAGCCTAATGGAATCACATTCTCAGGATAGTATTTTGTAAATAAAGATGACTTAAATATGAATCTTATGAATGAATTATTTTCATTTTACTTTATTTTACATGGTATAATTATTTTAATTTGATTAATGAATCCACAAGCACATAAACAATAATGGGAGTTTCCTATATGAAATCTTGCAGCTGGGGATATTTTAAACTCCAAAAGTTGTATATTTATGCCAAAAACTGTATTTATTATGATTGTAGACAAATGTGAAAGAAACTTTATGCTAAATTAAATAAATTTTAATTGATTTAAAGGCTTGTTTGGCATTGATACTATAATAGAATCAGCTAGTTTTTTCATTAAAAAAAAAAACAAAGAAGTGCTGGCAGATGCCATTGTTCCTTTGTTGAGCCCTGTGTCCACACAGACTGAAGTTGCAGGTAGGTGCCAAGTCTGTGTCTTCATCAACCTGGCTAACACTGTTCACCCTGCCCTAGTGATTCCTTGAGACCCCATCCCTACCAAGCTGCAAGCCCACCCAAGCCTCTTCCAGTGGCTTTTCCATACAAACAGCCTGACTTGGCTCATGATGCAGACTTTCTTAAAATTTAACAGAGGTTCACAAATGCCAAACAAGCAGCATCTGGTTTCAGCATGCCCCATACCTCTTGCTAAGCATCCCCAACCTGGCACTAGTGGCAGCTGGCCTCAGTTTGAAGCTTAGCTTCTCCCAGTCACCTCCAAGTCCAGCACAAGAGGCAGACATCTACAGACCACTACAAAGTGCCCTGGGCTGAGCACAGGCAGTAACTGACCTTGGCCTATACCTGAACCCCTCCCAAGTGACTTTAGGACCAACTGATTTGGTAGCCAGCTTCTGATAACACCAGAGCACTATCCAACCACCTCCACAAATGACACACCCAAAAGGTGGACTTAGTAGGTGTATCCTGCTCTGTGGGTCAGCCCTCATGCAACAGCACCCTTGCTATAGTCATTGCAATTCCTCACAGACATTCAGCTTAATGGTCAATCACTTCCACTGATGTACCAACAGCAATTGAGGCTCAAATACAACAGAAAGGCACAGAAAACCCACACAAAGTACACATCTAAAACATCTGGCTCAGGTGAACACAGAGACTGAGTCACTAGGCCCCACAGGACACCTACTACATAAAATCACCCTGCCAAGATCAGGAGACATAGCAGATCTACCTAATACATAGAAACAAACACAGGAAGTCAGTCAAAATTAGAAGACAAAGAAACATGTCTTAAATGAAAGAGCAGAACAAAACTCTAGATAAAGAACTAAATGAAATGGAGACAGTCAGCCTACCAGAGGCACAGTTTAGAACACTGCTTATAAGGATGCTCAATGAACTTAGGGGAAGAGTAGATAAACTCAGTGAAAACTTTAACAGAGAGATAGGAAGCTAAAAACAGAAAACATAAAAAAGGAACAGTCAGAAATGAAGATTACAGTAATATAAATTGATTAAATGTTCCAATCAAAAGAGATAAGGTGGCTGAATGGATAAGAAAACAAGGCCCATATATATGCAGCCTATAAAAACCCATTTCAGATTGAAAGACACACACACAGACTGAGAGTAAAGAGATGGAAAAAGATATTTCATGGAAATGGAAATGGAAAAAAGCTGGGGCAGCAATACTTATGTCAGACAAAATAGGCTACAAGAGACAAAGAAGGATCCAGCAATTCCAATTCTGGGTACTTATCTAAAGAAGCCCAAAACACTAATTTTGGGGGGAAAATATGCATCCCTATGTTCATTGCAGCATTATTTATAATAGCCAGGATATTGAAGCAACCTAAGTGCCCACTAATAGACAAATGGATGAGGAAGAGGTGGTACATATATGCAATGAAATATTACTCACTCATTAAAAAGAGTGAATCTTCCCATTTGAGACAACATGGATAGAATGAAAGGGTATTATGGTAAGTGAACTAAGTCAGAGAGAGAAAGATGAATACCATATGATTTCAATTATATGTGGAATCTAAAAAACAAAGTAAACAAACTCATAGATAGAAAAAATTGATGGTTGCCAGATGGGAGGGGATTGGGGGAATTGGTGAAAAGGGTAAAGAAATTATGGTTTTCAAATTGCCATTTATAAAAAAAGTCACAGGGATGTAAGGTGCATCATAAGGAATATGGTTAATAATATTGTAATAACTATGTGTGGTATCATTTGGGTACTAGACTTATCAGGGTGATCACTTCAGAAGTTATGTAAGTGTCTAACAGCCCTGCTGTACATCTGAAACTAAGATACTATTGTGTGTTACTGTAATTGAAAAATTAAAAAGTTATTTTTTTAAAAGACCTCCTAGAAAGTAGGCTCATTTCTTTCTAGGGCCTGACATGTTTTCACACACTTATATGTGAAAGACTTTGTATTTCCTTCTTTAAGACTTGAGAACACTACCTGGCATGTAAAGATGTATTCTGTTTCTCTAATTCTTCATAGCTTATTCTTCTCAAATACAAAGGCATAAAGTTCTAAGTCCCAGCAGTCTTACATTAGAATTATAGTTATTAGCAATTTTGGTGGTTTTTAATCCATGTTTCCCAACTCCAAGCCCTATTCCTCAATAATTTTCTCTGTAATTTTTTTCTCTTAATTGTGGTAAAATATACATAACATAAAATTCACAGTCTTAGCCATTTTTAAGTGTGCAACTCTCACCACAAAACATCTTCAAAATTTTCTCATCATCCCAAACTGAAAGATTGTAATCACTAAACACAAATTCCCCCTCCCCCCTCCCCAGCTCCTGGAAACCACTATTCTACTTTCAGTCTCTATAAATTTGAGTCTCCTAGGTACTTCATAGCAGTGGAATTATACAGAATTAGTCCTTTTGTGTCTAGCTTATTTTATTTAACGTAAAGTCCCTAAGGTTTGTTCATGTTGAAGCATATGTCAGAATTTCCTTCCTTTTAAGACTGAATAATATTCCATTGTATATAGATACCACATTTTGTTTATCCATTTATCTATCAATGGACACTTGTGCTGTTTCTACCTTTTGGCTATTGTGAATAATGCTGCTGTGACCTTGGATGCTCACGTATCTTTTCAAATCATTGTTTTCAAGCCAGAAGTAGAGTTGATGGATCATATGGTAATTCTTAGTTTAATCTTTTGAAGAATTGACATACTGCTTTGTGATTTCAAGCCTGGCTGAGACTCTGCAAACCGTATTCCTTAATCTTTCTCAGCAGCTAGCTTTTCATTATTTTCTCCCAACGGAAGTCCAAGACAAAATATGAGAGGTAAGAATAGAGAGCTAGCAATTCTGCCTTCCACAGGAAGTACTATATTCAAAATGAAGAAGAGAAAATAAACCTAGTTCTGCCATTCCCCTAGCTTTTCACCTTAACAAATCTCTATCATTTAGGGTCTCAGTTTTCTTACCTCTAAAAGTAAGAGATGAAAATATTTTTTATAACTCTTTCAGACTTTAAAACTATCATTTTATGTAAACAGAAGACAATAAAATTATATAAAATGCTGTAATAAATTCCTCATAGTTTCCCTATTGTTTTTTTGTAATTCTTTCTGAGCTCACTGAGCTCATTGAGCTACCTTAGAACCTTTGTTTTGAAATCAATATCTGATAATTTACTTGCCTCTAGTTCATTTAGTTCTCTTTCTGGGGATTTCTCCTTTCCCTGAGACTGGAGTGTGTTTCTTTGTCTTCCCATTATTTGTGAGACTCTTCTTTCCTGCTTCCACCTCTTAAATTGATCTGTCTTGATTTGCTGACTTTGTGGTGTGAACTTCCATGGTAGGAGACTGTGGTTTTTTCTTTCTAGATCTGTCTCTGATGATGTCAGATGTTGAGCCTGTCTGACCTTAGAAGACTGTTTGAGACTTCCAGGTATCTACTGTCTGTGGATGTCTCCTTCAGCTGTTAATCTAGTCACCCCACACTCAGCAGGCTGTCTTAGACACCACATGGCTGGGCAGAGTCCCTCCTAGGGGCAGGGCTATTGGGTCCTCTCACACTGCTGCTGCTCAGGGGAGTGGTCTGCCTGAGCCAGAATGCTGCTACCATATGGGGGAGGAGTCAGCACTGGGATCCTGCCAGCTACTTTCTCAGTTCTTTCCCCAAAGCCTCCTTCCCCAGTCTCTCCCCAGGTGTCTCTAGCCTACTCTGCCCCTGCCTTTGTCGTAGACAAGAGTAAGTGGCTGCAACTAAAAATGTATGCATTGGCCCTTTAAATGGCTCTTTGCATCTCCAGCCACCTGTCTCTGGCAGAGAGCAACCCTGTCATTTCTCGCAGCTGGTTGTTATCTGTGTACTTTTTTGGCTCTAGTGCTGTAGGCTGGAGATCCCCATTTATGGTTTAGACCCCGCTCATCTCAAGGGGATCCGACTGGCCATTTCAATATCCTTCTGCTGCTGCCACCCTTGGGTGCCCTGCCCACCTTCTCAAGTCTCTACCACACTCCTTACCAGTTAGGTTGTGCTAAAGCTGATTTTTCTGTCTGTCCGAGGTTATCAGGCTCCTCTCTGGCTATTGTTCAGTTGTTTGTTCCAGTGATTTCTCCACAATTTAGTAGTAATTCCAGATTGGTCCTAGGAGGATATTAGTGTGACTTCCACTCACTCCTCCACCATCTTGATGTGTTATTTTAATTGTTACTTTATTATTTGTTGAAACTAAACCTGTTTTTGTATATTTCTTGCCTATTTCTATTAGTTTCAAAAAGCTTTTAATGGCTTTTTGGTATTCTTTATCCATTTTTGATTGTTTGTAGATTTTTTCCCTAAAAATAAAACTATTAACCCTTTTAGATGTGTTGCAAATCCTTTCCTAGTCTATTAACTTGTCTTTTAACTTTTTATATGTATATTACTGTATAGTCTTAAATGTTTAATCTAGTCATATTGTCAATATTTTACTTTATAGCTTCTGGGTTTGAATATTTTATTTCAGGGTAAGGAAAATATTAGTTTGTATTTTCTCATAAAACTCAGGTTTTACATATTGATTTTTAACTCACCTGTATATTTTGTATATAATGTGTGAAATAGGGCTCTATATTTGTTTTATTTCAAGTAATAGTGGTCCACACACTTTATTTGTTGAATAAGTCTTATTTTTGCCATTGACTTGAAATGTCAATTTAATCATATATGACATTGTTAGACAGATATATACATTTGTTTCCAGAATGCTCATTTTATTTCATTGATCTACTTGATTATTTCTGTGCTGGTATCATGTTGTTTTAATTGCTGAGACTTTATAATGGATTTAAATTTTCTAATATTTTAATGGATCTTGGCATTTTAAATACATACATACATAAATAAAATCTGCATTTATTAAAAAAGAAAGAAAAAAGGAACTCCTACCTTTTGCAGCAACATAGATGGAACTGGAGATTATGCTAGGTGAAATAAGCTAGTTGATGAAAGACAAATTATACCATATGATCTCAACTATAAGTGGAATCTATTCAACAAAATCAACTAATGAACTAAATAAACCACAGGCATGGAAACATGGAGCAGACTAAAAGTGACTAGAGGGGATGGGGAAGAGGGACAATGGTGGAAAGAAGGGGAAGGGACTAAACAAAGAATATATATGAATGACCCATGGCCATGGACAACAGAGTGGGAATTGACTGTGGGAGAGAGGGATATGGTGGGATGGGTGGAGTGGAGCAAAGGGGGAAAATTGACACAACTTTAATAGAATAAACATGATTTAAAAATAAAAAATGTTAAAAAAGAATAAATATAACACTGTAAAAATCATATATGCTAAAGAATAGAATTGAATTGAACTAGAGTGGTCCTATTCTGAAAACTTTGCTACTTCTTTAAAATTCAGACTTCACCTTTCCAACCATGACAGAGTAAGTCATACCAGCTCTAGCATCCCATTGTAGACAACTATAAAATTGTACTCCATATGCAAAGCAAATGTTTCCAAGCATTGGACAACAGGAAACAGAAGATGGTAATCTTAGAGAAAAGAGGACTGCTCGATATGAGCCCCAATTTGCCTGGCTTTCAGCCCAGGGACACACTCCAGGTGGCATCTCAGGCAGGCAGAACCCAAACAGAGAGCTCTGATCTCTCTGACTTGTGCAAGCAGATGCTGGAGTTCAGGTGAAGCAACTAGAATTTGTGGGGAAAGGTGCTAGGGAGAAGGGATGGCAGAAGTCTGAGTGGCTGTACCCCATGGTCCTGGGCTGAAGGCTAGACTACATCAGTGCAGAGAACGTTCTATTAGGTCCTGCAGAGAAGAGCTCCTGCAGGCTGCGAGCTCCAAAGGTGTCCTCAGGTCACTCAAGGGTGGCAGATGTTGGATTCCTATCTATTCAGAGTGGAAAGAAGTTGTTAGCACTACAGGCATTCAACTCAGGCCTAGGAAGGCCATGTCTTCTGAGTAAAGAACATGCCCTAGAATAAGGCATGTTCTTTAGGACTAAGGACAAAAGAACTACAGACAACACAGAAGTAGGCCAGGATGGTAGGATCAAGAGAACCCACTAATAAATTAACTGCTTGCTAGCATAAAACTCAATATCCTTTAAAGGAAGATAACATAATCTAACACCCTCTGAACATCAGCATATCATGAAAAATTACTGAATATACAAAGAATCAGAAAAATGTGACCTTTAATCTAGAAACTATATATTCTCCATATGTATATCCTTTCAAGTAAAAAAGCTGAAGAGATGTCTGAGACAGCAAAATAACCATAATGACTGGTGATACAAATAATTTGCAAAAATCTATTAAATATATACAATCTATTAAATATGTATATAATGCTATACGTTTAACCCATTAATTGTAGCCATTAGGAATTTTTAATGAGATGCTAAAAGATCCAACCCTACAATCATTTTTACACTTACAACTAACTGTATCTTACTCAGGGAGAAGTAACTGTAACAGAAATGTAGATTTTTAATGTCCTACATTTTTCCTGCCTATGGACAAATTGTTTGCTAGGAATTCTAAATGAAGTGTGGTCATAAAACTTACCATATGAATTTGCATTTATACTTTTTTTGTGATAAAATAGGTTCTGATGTCTGGATGGTCATATGACTAGAAGAGACCACTTCAGGATGGGGTGCTAAAAGCAGGAAACCAAGGATCTGAGCTTGGGAGGAGAAGGTTCCAGGACTGAGGGTGCCATCTGGGCAAACAAAATGACACCATCAGAGCTGATCCCTCCTGCTTTTTTTAGAGCTTGCCATCGTAATGCACCTCGCTGCTTCCCCCCGCACCCCGCCAACCTGGGAGGGCTACCTGCTCCCCTGCCTCTGTCACCATTCCCCTAGAGCATGAATACTTTTCAGTCTACAGAATGAAAAGGAAGACTTGCTAAAGTGATGGTTTGAAGGATACTTTACTTCACTGTCACCACACAGACTATTCTTCTAGTAAGTATTATCTATTTTCTATCTCTGTAATAAGGTTCTCATTTTCACAATCATCTTTTTACAGAAGAGAAGGAAATTAATTTTAAAAGAGAGATCATGATTTTAATGAGAACTAAGAAGTAAGTAGATTTCTAATTAACTAATGGGAATTAATTAATAAAGATAAAGAAATTCTATTGTAAACTTAAACGGCATTTCTGGATGTAGGGAAAATTATAGAAGAAATGAGGTCATCTATCAAGGTCAAACACTAGTGAGAGTTTAAACTCACCTTACAAAGTCAGCATTACCTTGACACCAAAGCCAGAAAAAGATACCATAAGGAAACTACAGGCCAATATCCCTAATGAACATAGATGTAAAATCCTCAATTAAGTATTAACAAACCCTATTCAATGGCACACTGAAAGAATTATATACCATGGCCAAGTCAGATTTCCCCTGGTAAAATACACACACACACACACACACACACACACACAAATCAAGCAGTGCAATATAAAATGACAAGTTAACAGAATAAAATAAAAAACCCACATGATTATGTTAATAAGCACAGAAAAAGCATTTGACAAAATTCAACATCCATTCTTGATTAAAAACTCCTAACAAATAGATATAGAAGAAACTTACCTCAATATGTTAAAGGCCGTTTATGAAAAGCCCATTGTTAATATCATACACAATGCAAAAAAACCTAAAAATTCTCCCTCCGAGATCTAGTGCAAGGCAAGGATGACCATTCTCAACACTTGCAATTCAACATAGTACTAGAAGTCCTAGTCAGAACAATTGGACAAGAAAAATAAATAAAATGAATCCAAATTGGAAAGAAAGAACTAAAATTATATCAGTTTACAGATGACATGAGTATATATGCAGAAAATTCTAAGTACACAACAAAGGAAGTATTAGAACTAATAAATAAATTTAGTAGAGTTGCAGGTTAGAAGATCAGAACACAAAAATCAGTTGCATTTCTATATACAAACAATAAACTGCCTAGAAAGGAAATTAAGAAAACAATCTCATTCTCAGTAGCAATAAAAAGGATAAGGCAACTAGGAATAAACCAAAAAGGTGAAATGTTTGTACATTAAAAATTATAAAATATTGGGATGGGAAATTAAGGAAGACACAGAAAAATGGAAAGATATCCTGTGTTCATGGATTAGAAGAATTAATATTTTTAAAAACTACCCAAAGCGATCCAGAAATTCAGTGCAATACCCATGAAAATCACAATGACATTCTTTACAGAAATAGAAATATCAATTTTAAAATTAATATGGAACCACAAAAGATTTTTGAATGGCCAATGAAATCTTGAGAAAGAAGAGCAAAACTGGAAGCATCACATGTTCTGATATCAAAATATATTACAAGGCATTATTCTATGATCAATTGATCTTTAACAAGGAAGCCAAATCACACAATAGGGAAAGGAGTGTCTCTTCAATAATGTTGGAAAAATTGGATATCCACCTGCAAAAAATTAAATTGGGATGGCAACATAAGTAAATGCGATACTTGTTTTATCCCACAACTACATCAAAATTATAACTAAACTATGAACAACCATCATACAGAACCACCTGAAATCCAGCTGAATGGAAGTCCTACAAGTAGGGAATTAAAGAAGCTACATGAAGACTCATAGGAGGGGCAGAGATGCAGGAAGAGCTGGTCCCACACCAATGTGTGGTGGACAAAAATGGGAAGAGATATCTCAGTTGCGGAGGTACCCCTGAGAAGCAAGAGGCCCAGCCCAACACCAGACCCACAATCCCAGGGTTCCAGTGCCAAGAAGAGACATTCCCATAACTTCTAGCTATCAAAACCAGCAGGGATTGAGGCTGAGGGAGATGAAGGACTTCTGTAGTCCCAGGCAATTTGTCTTAAGATGCCCGTAGACTTACTCTGACTCCTTCTGAGCTCCAGCACTGAAGCAGCAGCTTGAAAGGCACTAAAGTTATATGGGGAGGAACTCAATTATCTGCCATCAGGACAAGAGCTAAGGGCCTCTGTCTCTGAGACAGAAATGTTAGCAGAAGCCATTGTTTCTTTGATGAACCCTCGCCGCCCACAGAGCTGGTAGGTGGGCACCATATGGGAGAATCTGTCAGCCTGAATCACACTGTTTGCCCTACCCTGATGATTCCCTGAGACCACCATCCACCCAACTTTCAGGCCCACCTAAATTGTTTCAAGTGACTTTTCTATACAAATAACCTGTCTTGGCTCATGCTTCAGATTTTCCTAAAATCTCTCCAACAAGTAGCATATGGCCTAAGTAAGCCCCATACCTCTCAACCTCTTACTAAGGACCTCAGGCCTGGCACTAGAAGCAGCCAACTTTGGTTTGCAATTTGGCCTGGCCTGGACACCGCCAAGCTCAGCAAAAGTAGCAGCCATATGCAGATGGTTTTGTAGCTAATTCTGGGTGGCCCTGAAAAGAACACAGGCAGTGTCTGACCTTGGCCTCCACCTCCTAGGAGGCTCCAGAGCCAACACACCTAATGGATAGCTCCAGACCACATTAAAGCATAACCACCCAAACATGTCCATAAGCAACACACTCAAAGGGCAGTCTAAGTGGTCATCAGAGCCCCATTGAAGTAAGTCCTGCTCTATGGGATGGGCCCTTTCATAGCTGATCCTCCATGATGGTCAGAGGTCAGTGGTCAGAGGTTACAGCCAGTTCTTGCAGCTAATTGGCCTAGGGGTAAATCCCTCCCATTGATGTGCCAACAACAATCAAGGTTTAACTATCAGAGGGGGATGTACACGGCCCACACAGGGGGCATACCTAAGTTCCCAGCTTGCATAATTGGGGAGGCTATGCCACTGGACCCTACAGAACACCTGCTACATTAAGCCACTCTATCAAGCCTGGGAGATGTAGCAGCTCTGCCTAATATACAAAAACAAACACAGGAGGCTGCCAAAACAAGGAGACAAAAAAACATGTCCAAAATGATAGAACAGAACAAAGCTCCAGAAAAAGAACTAAACAAACTGGAGACAAGCAATCTACTAGATGCAAAGTTCAAAACACTTTGTAAGAATTCTCAGTGAACTCAGTGAGAACCTGAACAGCATAAAAAAGGACCAAGCAGAAATGAAGGATACACTAACTGAAATGAAGAATAATTTACAGGGAATCAACAGAGAGTAGATGAAGTCAGGAATCAACTCAATGACATGGAATATAAGGAAGCAAAAAATACCCAATCAGAACAGCAAAAATTAAAAAAAATTAAAAAATGAAGACAGTGTAAGTAGCCTCTGGGACAACTCCAAGTGTACTAACATTTGTGACATGGAGGTCCAAGGAGGAGAAGAGAGAGAGCAAAAATTGAAAACCTATTTGAAAAAAAAATGACAGAAAACTTCCCTAACTTGGTGAAGGAGACACACAAGTCCAAGAAGCACAGAGTCCCAAACAAGATAAACCCAAAGAGGCCCACCCCAAGACATATCATAATTAAAATGTAAAAGGGTAAAGACAAAGAGAGAATCTTAAAAGCAGCAAGAGAAAAGCAGTTAACTACAGGGGAGGTTCTATAAGACTGTCAGCTGATTTATCAAAAGAAAGTTTGCAGGCTAGAAGCAATTGGCAAGAAATAGTCAAAGAGATGAAAAGCAAGGGCCTACAAGCAAGATCATCCTCCCCAGATTATTCTCCCTTGTCTGGGGAGCTCTTTATCTGTCCTTCGATTCTGATAGAAAAAGCTAAAGGAGTTTATCACCAGTATTATATGAAATGTTAAAGTGTTTTCTTTAGGAAGAAGAAGAATAAAAAAAGGTAAAAAAGTGCTAACAATAAAATGGCAATAAATATATATCAACAATTGAATCTAAAAAAACAAACAACAGAAAAAAACGGACTCATAGATACAGAGAACATTTCAACAGATGGGAGGGGAATTGGAAGAATGGGTGCAAAAGGTGAAGAGATTAAAGTACAAATTGGTTGTAACAGAATAGTCATGTGAATGTAAACTACAGGATAGGTAATACAGTCAATAATATTTTAATAACTATTTTTGGCATCAGATGGGTATGAGACTTTGGGGGATAAAAGTTATATATGTGTAATCACTGGGGTGTACACTTGAAACTAATACATTAATGTATTCAACTGTAATTGAAAAGTAAAAAATTATTTTAAAAATAAATAAAATAAAATTGGACCCTTATTTTATATCATATACAAAAACAAGTCAAAATAGATCAAAGACTTATGTATAATATCTAAAACCATAAAAATAGTAGAACTAGAAAATATTGAAAAAAAGCTTCTCTACATTGGTATAGGCAATGATTTTTTTAAAAAATTGCAACAAAAACAAACATAAATACATGGAAGTAACTGAGACATGTAAACAACCTAAATGTTTTGATGAATAGATAAGGAAAATGTGATATATATATGAAACAAGGCAAAAATTATATTAATACTATTCTATACTATACATATAGAAACACAAAATAGAATATTATTTAGCCTTAAAAAAAACGCTGCCATTTGCAATAGCATGGATGAAACTGGAGGACATTATGCTAAGTGAAATAAGCCAGACACAGAAAGACAAATATTTCATGATCTCACTTATATCTGGAATCTAAAATCATCAAATCTGTAGAAGCCAAGAGTGGAATGGAGGTTGCTAGAAGCTGAGGGTTGGAAGAAATGGGAAAATGTTGGTCAACAAGTACAAAATTTCAGTTATCAAATGAATAAGTCTGGAGATCTAATGTACAGCATGTGACTATAGATAAAAATACTGTGTTGTGTACTTAAATTTTGTCAAGAAGTTAGATCTTAACTGTTCTCGCTGTAAATACACCAAAAAAGACAATTATGTGAGGTCATTGATATGATAATTAGCTTGATTGTGGTGATTATATCACAATGCATACATATATGAAAACATCAAGTTGTTTACCTTAAATACGCCAATTTTTTATTTGTCAATTATACCTTCATCAGAAGAGGGAAAAAATAAAGGAGAGCTTAACCCTGACAGCACCATGATTAACTGCTAGGTCCTTTATACACATCACTTCACTCAGTCCTTGCCACAAATCATACCCCAGGTATTCTCATCCAGTGTCATATTTGAGGAAACTGAATCACTGAGAAGTAAAGTTACAATCCAGGGTCACGGAGCAACTTAGTTATTTAAATAAAAACAACAAATCTTTTTAAAAATGAAGTTACTTGAATCTAATTCCTGATGACTAAACTAGCTCACCTTTTTAATGTACTATAAAATAAACTATGTATTAATATTAAAAAAATAAGAATTCAATGAAAATAAGAAACCAAGTATGAAATGCCTTTTCCTAATAAGGAAAACAAACATATGCAATTTTTTAAAATTTATTTTTTATTTTATTTTTTATTACAGTTTACATTCAATATTGTTCTGTAGTAGTTTCGGAGGTATAGCAGAGTGGTTAGAAAATCATGCCCTTTACATAGTGGTCCCCTTCTGCTTCAAGTAACCACCTGGTTCCATACATAGTTATCACAATATTATTGATTACATTCCCTATGCTGTAATCTACATCTCTAACTATTCTGTAACTGCCAATTTGTACTGCTTAATCCATTCACCTTTTTCACCCAGCTGTCCAACTCCCCTCCCCTTTGAGAACTGTCAGTTCTCTGTATCTATGAGTCTTTCTATTTTGTCAGTTTATTTTGTTCATTAGATTCTACATATAAGTGAGATCACATTTGTCTTTCTCTGAGTGGCTTATTTCACTTAGCATAATACGTTCTAGGTCTATCCATTTACATGAACAGTAAGATTTCATTCTTATTTAAGGTTGAGTAGGATTCCATTGTATAAATGTACCTCAGCTTTTTTATCTACTTATCTATTGATGTACACTTGGGTTCCTGCCATTTCTGGGCTATTGTAAATAATGCTTCAATGAACATAGAAATGCATATATTATGTCAAATTGGGTTTCTTTGGATATATTCCCAGAAATGGAATAACAAGGTCATAAGGCAGTTCCATTTTTAATTTTTTGAGTAACTTCCACACTGTTTTCCATAGTGGTTGCGCCAATCTGCATTTCTACCAACAGTGCACTGGGGTTCTCTTTTCTCTGTATCTTTGTCAACCTTTGTTGTTTATTGACTTATTGATAATAGACATTCTGACATGTGTGAAGGAGTATCTTATCATGGTTTTGATTTGCATTTCTCTGATGATGGTGATGTTGAGCAACTTTTCATATTTCTGTTAGCCATCTGTATGTCTCCCTCAGAGAAGCACTGTTTCTCCAAGTGTTGTTTCTCCAAGTATGTCTCCCTTGAAGAAACAGGTCTTCTGCCTGTTTTTATATTGGTTTTAATTTGTTTTTCTGGTGTTTGGTTCTCTGAATTCTTTATAAATTCTTTATAAATTTATATATATTAACCTGTTATCAGATGTATCATTGTTGAATAATTTCTCCCATTCAGTAGGTTGTCTTTTGGTTTAGATGATGGCTTCCTTTACCATGCAAAATCTTTTCACTTTGGTGTAGTTCCATTTGTTTATTTTTTCTTTTTGTTCCCTTGTCTGAGGAGATTTACTATAAACAATATTGCTAAGAGAAATGTCTGAGAGTTTACTGCCTATGTTTTTTTCTAAAAGTTTTATGGTTTCAAGTCTTCTGGAAGTTTTATGGTTTCAAGACATCTAAGTCTTTAACCCATTTTGAGTTTATTCCTGTATATGCTATAAGAAGGTGGTTTATTTTTATTTTATTGCCTGTATCTGTCCAATTTTCCAAACACCATTTATTGAATAAACTGTCTTTACCTTGTTGTATGTTCTTGCCTCCTTTGTCAATTAATTGACCATATATACAAAAGTTTATTTCTAGGCTCACTACTCTGTTCCATCGACCTATACAGGGTGGGACAAAAACAAGTTTATAGTTATGAGTATGTAAAACACAGAGTTTATTCTTGTATTGTTATTTATTAATTACTGTATTATTTTCAATATACACAACTGTAAATCTACTTTGCCCCACCCTGTATGCTGGTTTTTATGCCAATACCATGCTGTTTTGATTTTTATGGCCTTGTAGTATAGTTTGATAACAAGTAGTGTGATACTTCCAACTTTTTCTGCTGAGCTTACATCCTGGAGAAAAGTCTACTGGATGAACAAATATATGCAATTTTACTTGTCAGTTATATCTCAATAAAATTTTTTTAAAGAATTTTAAAAGAGAAAAACAAGAATTGAAAGCAGGGACTCAAAGAGATAGTTGTACACCCATGTTCATAGCAACATACCATGTTCACAGTAGCTGAAAAGTGTAAACAATACAATGTCCATCAGTGAATAAATATGGTATATACATACAATGGAACGTTATTCAACCTTTATATGGAAGGAAATTCTGACACATGCTACAACATAGATAAATCTTGAGGACTTTATGCTGAGTAAAATAAACTAGACACCAAAGGACAAAACTGTATGATTCAACTGATATAAGCTATCTAGATTAGTCAAACTCATAGAAAGTATAATAGTGGCTGCCATGCACTGTCAGGAAAGGGGAATGGAAAGTTAGTGTTTAATAGATAGAAGGGTCCAGTTTGGGATGATGACAGTGTTCTGGAAATGAATGGTGGTGCCGTGCTGAATGCCACTGAACTGCACACTTTAAAGTAAAAATGGTTAAGGTGGTAAATTATATGTAATTATATTTTATCACAATTATAAAAATTTAAAAAATAACAATAATTCTATTTTATTTTGCATATATACGTATTTTGCTTCTTGGAAGCTCAAAATAGTTTCATATGAGAGCTTTTTAATATGACCATTTTCATCAAAATAAAAAATGACACATTTATTAAGTCAGTAGCTCAAATTCACTTCTACCTTTTGTGGAAAACTGTAAAGCAATTTTATCTTCTACTTGGAGAGTGCTTGAAGTTACTAAACATCCCAAATAATTTAAATAGAGGAAAAAGTCATTAAAACCACTCAAAATAGCCAATATTTACCATAATCAATTGGAACCACTCTTTCAAAATACCTTGTGAGACTTCCACTTGAGATGGTGGCATAGGAGGACATGGCTAGTCTTTTTGCACAGCCACATCAGAATTGCAGCTGAAATGTGAAACAACCATTACTCATAACTATCAGAGGTCGAGTTGAATGAAGGTGTGACAACTACAGAATTGGGGAGGCCACTTCCATCCAGACTGGTAGGAGGGGCTCAGGCACAGAGTGGGCTGGTCCCTCACCCACATGTGGAGGACAAAGGTTTGGGATGGATATCTCTGGAGTGAGGAGTCCCAGCCCCACACCAGGACCCCTAGCCCAGGGTTCCAGTGCCAGGAAGATAAGTCCCCACAACTTTGGCTCCAAAGATCAGTGGGAATTGTGTCAATGGAGGAAATTTCTGGAGCCCCAGACAGTTCCTCTTAGGGAACCCACACATGGACTCACCTACTCAAACTTATTCCCTCTGAGCTCCAGCACCAGGGTGACAGCTTGAAGGGCACCAGTGGCATGCAGAGAGAAACTAATGTGTTTGACATCAAGGTGAACAGAGTCCATTGTCCCTTTTATGGACCCTCTCCCCAAGAGCCAGCAAGCTGGTGTCATATCTGAGACTCCATCACCCTGGCTAACACTGTTTGACCCACCTTGGATATCCCCAGAGACCCAACTTAATGGGCCCACTCAAGCTCCTTTTCCATATGAATGGCTTGTCCTGGTTCATGCTTCACAACTTTCTAAATCCTCTCAAACAAGCAACAGCTGTCCACAGGGAGCCCTAGGCCTAGTATTAGCAGCAGCCAGCCTATATCCACAGTTTGGCATCACCTGGGAATCTCCAAGCCCAGCATAATTAACAGCCATCTTAGATTGCTTTATTGCTCAGGCAGGGTAGTCCAGGCCAAAACACAGGTGGGGGCTCACCTTGCCCTGCACCACCTGGGAAACCCCAGGGCCAGCACAACAGTGGACAGCTACAGACCACATCAGAGAACCACCACCATGCCCCTGCACAGCTGATTCTCCACGGAGGGTGAAGGTTGGTGATAAGTGGTCACAGCTAATCTTTGTAGTTGACTTGCTTGGATAAATCCCTCCTATTGATCTGCCAACAGCAACCAAGTCTCAGCTACAAGTGGAGGATGTACTCAGCCCACATGGAGGGCACACCTCGAGTATCCAGCTTGGGTAATAGTGAAGGCTGTGCTACTGGACCCTACATGACATCTACTACATTAGGCCATACTACCAAGACATGGAGTCAAAGCAGCTCTACCTAATACATAGAAACAAACACAGGGAGGCTTCCAAAACAAGGAGACAAAGAAATATGGCCCAAATGAAAGAACAGATCAAAACTCCAGAAAAAGAGCTAAATTAAATGGAGATAAGCAATTTATTAGATGCAGAGTTCAAAATACTGGTTACAATGATGCTCAAGGGACTTAGTGAGGACCTCAACAGCATAAAAAAGATCTAGTTCAGAAATGAAGGATACATTAATTGAAATGAAGACCCACGTATAGGGAAACAACAGTAGAGTGGATGAATCCAAGAATCAAATCAATAGCTGGGATATAAGGAAGTGAACAGTAACCAATCAGAACAACAAAAAGAAAAAGAATCCAAAAACAATCAAGATAGTATAAGCGGTCTTAGGGACAACTTCAAGAGATCCAACATTTGTATCATAAGGGTACCAGAAGGAGAAAAGAAAGAGCAAGAAATTTGAAAACTATTTGAAAAAATAATGAAAGAAAACTTCCCTAATTTGGTAAAGGAAATAGACATGCAAGTCCAGGAAACACAGAGTCCCAAACAATATGGATGCAAAGAAGCCCACTCCTAGACACATCATAATTAAAATGCCAAAGGTTAAAGATAAAGAAAGAATCTAAAAAACAGCAAGAGAAAAGCACTTAGTTGCCTACAGGGGAGTTCCCATAAGACTGTCAGTTCATTTCCCAGAAGAAACTTTGCAGGCTAGAAGAGATTGACAAGAAATATTCAAAGTCATGAAAAGCAGGGACCTACAGCCAAGGCTGCTATACCCAGCAAAGCTGTCATTGAGAATCAAAGGACAGATAAAGAGCTTCCTGGATAAGAAAAAACCAAAGGAGTTCATCATCACCAAACCATTATTATATGAAATGTTAAAGGGACTTATTTAAGAAAAAGAAGATAAAAAATATGAACAATAAAATGGCAAAAATATGTATCTATTAACAATTGAATCTAAACAATAAACTAAGCAAACAGGAAGAACAAAGGCAGAATCACGAATACAGGGAGCATTTTGATGGTTGCCAGTAGGGAGGGGGGTATGGAGTAATGGGTGAAGAGGTGAGGTGATTAAGAAGTACAAATAGGTAGTTACAGAATAACTATGGGGATGAACAGTACTGTATAAGAGATGGAGTAGCCAAAGAACTTCTGGGCATGACCCATGGACATGAACAATGGTGAAGGCATTGCCTGAGGGAACTGGGAAGCTGGGTGGAGGGGATCAGGGAACAAAGGAGGGAAAATCAGGACAACTGTAATAGCAAAATCAATAAAATATAATTTTTTTAAAAAAGGAAATACCTTGTATTCTAATGTAAAATGACCAGAAAAAAGAAATGGAGAGTTAAAAGAAGGAGAAATCTAATTGTTATATTTAGAAAAACACAATACTTATAAAATTGTCAAGTATACAATATTCACAAGATCTTATTTATAAACTAAAATCATATGAATGAAAAAAATTATTGCACATTATTCTTACTAAACATTTGAAAATAATTCAATCATGACTCAACATTACTTTATCTGGTGTTTTGATTGTCTGTTGTGCATAACAAAACACCCCAAAATTTAGTAGCTTAAAATAAGCTACTTAAGTTAAATTAGTAGCTTAAAATAACAACAATTTACTTGTTCTTGATTCTGCAACTGAGGCAAGACTGAATTATTCCTCTGCTGGTCTTGCCTGTGGCAATGCCATGTGGATTTATTTACCTAGCAGGTTAGCTAGAGTCTGGGCTCAGCTAGGGCATGGAACAGCTGGACTTCTCTTTGTATACATATAACCTCTTTACAGGGCCTTCCCTGTAGCCAGACTGCTTACCTGCTAGGCTTTCATCAGGACTTCCAGGAGCAGAAAGAGAGATACTGTTACTGCTTCATCATGCCTGGGTTTGCAGTGTCAGAACAAGACTTCCAGTGTTTTATATTGGTCAAAAAAGTCACAGGTTCAAGGTGATGAGCATCAGGCATCCTCTCTTGATGGGGAATGACAAGGTCACATTGCACAGTGCCTATGGGATGGGAGATCTCTCTGGAGCTATCTTTGGACATGTGATATATCACATCCGGCACATTATTTGTGAAGGAGTTGATAGGCAAGTAAAATATTTTAAAGGATAGCAGGGATTATGTATAATGTATCTAAAAAAGAAACTTCAACACCACAAAAATCTTACATGAAAGATATATTTTACCTAGAAGAAAATGGAAAACAAGGTTTCTGCTTTATCGTAGTTGAAAGTAAGTAGAAGACAAACAATTATAAAGCTGTTCATTCAACAAATATTTTTTGAAAGTTTACTGTGCTAATCTTATACCACTAGGTAAAGTATTATTCTTCAAAGATAACTTTAATACCATAACTCCTACTTCTTTTCAGTTACAACCACCATAATTTTTCAAAAAGAAGGGATAAACACATAGGAGTCACAAAAACAGCTGTCATTTGGGGGAGGTTAATAAGTGCTTGGAATTACGTTGTCTCTGAATCCTTTCCAACCATGCAAAGTAAGCCCCACCGTTAGTCACTTTACAGGTGACAAAACTGATTTTTTGAGAAGTTAAATATTCTCAAAGTAACACTGACTCCCTAAAAGAGAGTCAGTTATCCATTAATGGATTGACTGAGGAAGCCAATTATTGAGAACATAAGATCATACTTTAGAAATGTTATTGTTTATATTATTTTTAATTTGCAGTTTTACCCAGTCAAGTTTCCCTGAAGTTGAGCATGCTCTTTCACTAACATGTGAGGTTGTGATTTGCTCTTCAAAAATTCTACGTCCTTTACATGATAGGACAGAACAGCATTCACCAAGCATCCACACACATCTCAAGAGCACACCATCCCAAAAAACACCCTAATATTTAAAGTCCGTGATAACTTGTAGATGATGACTTCCAACACTACTGAAGTCTGAGTGGAAAAACACCAAGTTTTTCTCAAATAACCACAGATTGTCTTGGGTCCAAAATGCAAAGTGCTCTTTCTCTCTCTTCCTGCTTCTGCCTCCCACAAGGCTGCTGCATGGATCTCTGCTGATCCAGGCTTTCCTCTCCTTAGGGTGGGATGCTTCCTCACACATTCAGTAAGAGGAAGAGGTGGACAGAAAGTGGAGGCGGCCACTGAACAGCAGGGCCCTCCAGGCAAGAAATTGTGTGAGTTGAAGCCAGAAGTCCCTTGAGGGAGACGTGAGCAGGGGGAAAGAATGGAGGGCCCTGCTAGGTCTGCACAGATAAGAATCTCGCATTCTCTCTCCTTTTCCTTGTTCCTCAATGCTGGCCACAGGGGCTCGCCCACCCTGTGCCTTTTAACTGTCAAGGAGCCAATGCCAAGTACTGGGCCAAGTCATCATTGATGACATGTGAGTTGTGTGTGTTCCAAATTGGCCTTCCTGCCTTTCTGCAAGAAAAACAAACTTGAGCTGGACCCCAACAAACATGACAGGAAAAATAACAACCCTTGTCGAGGGCTGATACTGAAAACAACTGGTCTCTCCACCCCAAGCCAGCCCCTGCTGGGGACAGGAATAGGCCCCCATCTTTGGCTCCAAAGAGGGGCCAGGAATTGTGAAATTTAGGAGCTTCCATGGCATAATGTGTGGGGGCCATCAGGTTGTTCCTTCTGAGGTCGTTTGTGAAGGGCACTGCCAGAGGTCTTTTTCAGATCCTGTGAAGACACTACAAGACATAAATACTGTAGCATGAAGCCCATTTTATAGAGGGATCAGTAAATGGCTTCAAGTGACACAGGAATTAAGCAACAAAGCTACATTAATTCTCAACAGTGTCTACTCCATACTTCCTACTTTCATTTATGGCTACATTAGAAAAATGAGAATTCAAAATGCATGCTATTGTTGGACCCAATTCCCTAGATAATATGCTACAAGTCATTAATGAAAACTACTGGCATATATAATAAAACAAGAACATGAAATTATTATTTGAGTAACACTCCTTTATCAAACTTATAAACCCTCTCCAAACCAGAATCTGTTCTCTTTTTCTTTGGTGTTTTCCATATGACTTGACATGTTACACAGACAAAAGTGTGTGATTAAATAGTGGGTTGAACTAAACTGAAAATAACTTTCTAGACTCAAGAAACAATATTTATATAAACCCAAAATAATTGAAAGCAGGGGCTCAAACAGATATTTATACATCTATGTTCACAGCCAAAAGGTGGAAGTAATTTCAGTGTTTGTGGATGGATGGATTAAGGAATGAATAAAATGTGGTATATACATACAATGCAATATTATCCAGCTTTAAAAAGGAAAGAAATTCTGACACATGCTGTAACGTGGATAAACCTTTATGGACATTATGCTAAGTAAAACAAGTCAGTCACAAAGGACAAATACTGTATGATTTCACTTAAATGAGCTACTTAGAGTATCAAATTCATAGAGACAGAAAGGAGAAGCATGGTTGTCTGGGGGCTGGGGGAGGGAGAATGGGGAGTTAGTGTTTAATGGGTACAGCGGTTTAGTTTGTGAAGATAAAAGAACTCTGGTGATGGATGGTGATTATGGTTGCAAAACAATGTGAATTTACTTAATTCCACTGAACTCTACATTTAAGAATGATTAAGATGGTGCTGGCAGCATGGCTCAGTTAGTTGGAGTATTGTCCCATACACTGAAAGGTCACTGGTTCAATTCCTAGTCAGAGCACATACCTAGGTTGCAGGTTCAGGGCATGAATGGGAGGCAACCAATCTATGTCTCTCTCTCTCTCTCTCTCCTCCCCTCCACCACTTTCTCTCAATTTAAAATCATTTTTTTTTAATATTCTCAAGTTAGGATAAAGAAAAAAAAGAATGGTTAAGATAATGCATTTTATATGTATTTTATCAAATATTTAAAAGGATAATATTGGGCCATCTAATAGATCTGTATTCAGTCCTGGCCAAGGAAGAAAAAATACAAAATTTTTATTTTTATTTTTATTATTTTTTAACTATTGTTCAAGTACAGTTGTCTCCATTTTCCACCACTACTCTCCCTTGCCCTGACCACCCCCACCTCCTATCCTCAATCCTTCCCCACTTTGGCTTTGTCCATGGGTCTTTTATACATGTTCCTTGATGACTCTTCCCCTTCTTTTCCTCTGTTACCCCCTCTCTCCTCCCTCCTGGTTACTGTCAGTTCATTATTTATTTCAATGTTGCTGGTTATATTTTGCTTGCTTGTTTGTTTTGTTTATTAGTTCACTCACTTACAGGTGAGATCATATGGTATTTGTCTTTCACCACCTGGCTTATTTCATTTAGCATAATGCTCTCCAGTTCCATCCAGTTCCATAATTCTGTCACAAAGGGTAGTAAGGTCCTTCTTTCTTTCTTCTATGTAGTGTTCCATTGTGTAAATGCACCATAGTTTTTTGATCCACTCATTTACTGTTGGGCACTTAGGTTGCTTCCAATACTTGGCTATTGTAAATTGTGCTGCTATGAACATTAAGGTGCATAGGTTCTTTTGAATTGGTGTTTTGGGATTCTTAGGGTATAATCCCAGCAGTGGAATTGCTGGGTCAAAAGGCAGTTCCGTTTTTAGTTTTTTGAGGAAATTCCAAACTGTTTTCCACTGTGGCTGCACCACTCTGCATTTCCACCAAAAATGCACTAGGGTTCCCTTTTGTCCACAACCTCGACAGCACTTGTTGTTTGCTAATTTGTTTATAATGGCCATTCTGACTGGTGTGAGGTGGTATGTCATTGTGGTTTTAATCTCACCTCTCTGATGGCTAGTGAGGCTGAGCCTCTTTTCATATGTCTATGGGCCTTGTGTATGTCCTCCTTGGAGAAGTGTCTGTTCAGGTCCTTTGCCCATTTTTTAATTGGATTGTTTGTCTTCCTGAAGTGGAGTTAGTGTGAGTTTTTTATATATTCTGGAGATTAAACCCTTGTGCAAGGTATCATTGGCAAAATTATGCTGAAGTTTTTCCTAGTGTGTGAATGCTAGGTTTAACTAACAATAATGGCTATACTCAAACTATTAGAATCATTAGACCCAAGCTTCAAAGTACGGTCTAGAACACTTGCATTAGTGTAAACAGACACAGGTCCAGCTGCTGGCCTCTACAAAAGTCAGTACTAGAGAGGTAGATGCTGATACAAAGGAAAAGTGGTTTATTTGCAGATGCTGGACAACTGGAATATAGGCAACTCATGTCACAACTCCTGGAAGATGGGGAACTTATGTCACCAGGTTCATCTCTCCCTCTTAGTGGAGGCAGAAGTTTATTTTTTATAAAGAGGGAGAAGGGAACAGAACAAAGAGATCAAAGGAAGAGGATGCAAAATTATCTACATGCAAAGGAGCAAAGTCCATCCCAACCAGGCAAGTGATGGTTCTGTGTGCATCATCCTGGTGTAGTCATGCCAGCTTCACATTATCCTGACTCCATGTCTGAAGGTCAGTAAATCTCCCAGAGCGGAGATGCCAGAAGGTTGAGATCTGTATCTTTTGAAGTTAGTTCCTAGGATTCTTATACAAACATGCTGCTCATCTACAAGCTGCATATTATCAGAGTTAACACTTACAGAAACAATGTCAGAAGAATGGTGGGGTAGGTTACAACCTCCCACTGTTATAATTTTCCACTGTTACACTAGGAGTTTTGCAGATCTATTTTTCTGAAGATTTTAGAGCATTCCTAAGAGGCTATTCATAGGATGAAACAGTCAGTCACTAACTCTTAAGGTTTGATGTAAAAAAGAAAGAACCACAAAAACTCTTTTTACCTATCTATACTATACCTAATAACTTTTCAGAAGGAAAAGAAAAATGAATTGTGTTCTTTTATCATGTGAAAGATTCTTCTAAACATAAATTCTTTCATTCCCTTAACTCTTTTAGAAAGTTGGTATAACTTCAACTCCAAAAAATGACAAGGATATTATAAAAAAGGAAAATTATGGAGCCATCTCACTCATAACTTTCTAAACCTAATATTAAAATATTCGTTCTACCAATACAGAAAAAAGGTAATGCTTTGCATTTAATTAAGTATATTACATGAATGCAGATTAATTTAATATTTCAAAATCAATTAGCTAACCAATTAATCACTAAAGTGTTAAAGCGTTGATTTAATTAATTAATTAATTAACAGAATAAAGGAGAAAAATCATATGAACATCTCAATATATGCAGAAAAAAAGCAGTTGGTAAAATTTAACACCCATTATTGATAAAAAAACTCTTAGCAAACTAAAAATAAGGAGAAATTTCTTCTACCATCCAAATGGTATACATGAAAGCCCTACAGTAAACATCATAGGTAATGTCGAAATATTGAAAGCTTACCTTCCAGGACTGAAATGAGACCAGGATATCTGTTATCACTACTTCTACTGGATGGCAAAGCAAGAAAAAAAGAAATAAAATATATATGCAGTGGAAAGTAAGAAATACAGATATTATTTATAAATAATGATTCATATAATGAAAAACCAGAGGAGCTTACATATTCAATTTTAGCATTAATAAATTTAATTAACACTGACATAGATACAAATGAAATAATAGTGTAATAGGGATGCACTTCCCAAAAATATATTTTTCATGTTTTGGCAAGAAGAAGTAGTAATACAAGTTTCCAAAATTTTGGCAAAATGCTCCTTGAGAGAATCCTCATACTTTGGTATACAGCCTTTTGTATACTTCTTACTTCGCCACACAGAATGTTAAGAAGACATGTGCTCAACTGTTAAAAATTAGTAAAATTAGTAGTTTTTACTGCTTCCTCAATTCTTAAATGAAACTGACAAATATCTTTTCTGCCAGTGCATAGCAGTGAAGTCATAAGCAATGGGTACAACTGAAATGTGGAGCCACTGACTTGAGCGAGGTTAAGGAACTAGTAGTTTTACCTACCACGACATTTGCAATGTTAGTGCAAATGGTCTCAGTGAAAAAAGGAGAACATTGTCTTAGTATTATTATGAAAGTAGATTTTACATTATGGACTCCCTGAAAGCTTTTCAGGACTCCAGGATCTACGGACTACTCTTTGAGAACTATGGATCTACAAAATTTGAACAAAGCTTTTGACCCAGCTAGTATATTCCTAGGTATTTACCCAACAAATCCACCTTAATGCAACAAAGGTGCATCAAGAAATGTGCAGGAATGTTTAAAGAAGTACCAGTCATAACAGCCAAAATTGAAAACAACTTAAAATGTAAATAAAAATAGAATAACTAAATAAATATAGAATAGCCATACAATGGAATACTATAAATCAGTAAAAATGAAGAAACGTTGCAGGCTACATGCAACAGTATGAATAAATTAAGAAATGCAATATTGATTCAGAAGCAACTGGCATTGTTAAGCAGTGGTGTGTTGGTGTTGAAGTGACTTGACATGATTGGATGTTTCTCAGTCACTAGCAGGTCAAAATGCAAATCTTCATGAAGACCTTGACAGGCAAGCCCATCACCCTGGAAGTGGAGCCAACGACACCACTGAGAAAGTGAAGACCAAGGTCCAGGAATAGGAAGGCATCCCCCACAACCAGCAGAAGCTCATCTTTGCAGGCAAGCAGCCGGAAGATGGCTGCACACTTTCTGACTACAACATCCAGGAAGAGTCCACACTGCCCCTGGTCCTCCATCTAAGCAGTGGCTGTTAATTCTTCAGTTTTGTATTCATAGTGCCCAGTGGTGTCCACTACTCTGCATTCTAGGCATTTTTCCCAGTTTAAGTTTAGAAATTACCAGTTTCAGTAATAGCTGAACCTGTTCAAAGTGTTAATGAAGGTTTCATTGCATGGTACAAAAGCAATGTAATATTGAGAGAAAAAAGGTCAGTTATGTGATTCCATGTACATATATGAAAACAGGCAAAATTAACTCACAAGGCAATGCAAGAATGAATTTCAAACTTCAAAATCTTAGTAGAATGTACAGGTGAATTCTTTGGCTCTTGAAATTATTACAGATTTTTTAACATGTAAATTAGCCAACTTTCTGAAAATAGATTAATACATTTAACTATACTGAAATTTAGAACATTTTCATCAAAAGATCTTTTTAAATTTAATCTTTATTGTCTAGTTTTTCCATTACTATTTAGTCCCTTATACATCCCTCATCCCAGTAATCACCACACTGTTGTCCATGTCCATGAGTCCTTATTCAATTTTGCTCAATCCCTCCACCTCCTAACCTCACCACCCACTAGATGTCATCCTGTTCTCCATCTGAGTCTGTTCCCATTTTCCTTGTTAGTTCAGTTTGTTCATTAGATTCCACATATGAGTGAAATCATAGGGTATTTGTCTTTCTCTGGCTGGCTAATTTCATTTAGCACAATATTCTCCAGGTCCACCCATCTTGTCTCAAAGGGTAAAATTTTCTTTTTTATGGCCAAGTAGTATTCCATTGTGTAAATGTATCATAGTTGTTTTATCAACTCATCTTCTGATAGGCATTTGGGCTGCTTCCATATCTTGATGATTGTAAATAACACTGCAATGAACATAGGGGAGCTTATATTCTTTGAAATTAGTGTTTTAGGTTCCTTCAGGTATATTCCCAGAAGTGGAATTGCTGGCTTGAAAAGCAGACCTCTTTTTAATTTTTTGAGGTTTCTCCATACTGCTTTCCACAGGGCCTGTACCAATCTACATTTCCAACAGCAGTGTAAAAGTGTTTCTCTTTCTCCACATTCCCACCAGCACTTGTTGTTTGTTGACTTATTGATGATAGCCATTCTGACAGGTATGCAGTGATATCTCATTATGGTTTTAATTTGCATTTCTTTGATGACTAGTCACATCGAACATCTTTTCACGTATCTGTTGGCAATCTGTATGTCCTCTTTGGACAAGTATCTATTCAGGTCTTTTGCCTATTTTTATATTGAGTCATTTGGATTTTTTTTTTTTGGTGTTGAGTTTTATAAGCTCTTTATAAATTTTGGATATTAACCTCTTATCAGATGTATCAGTGAGTACGTTCTCCCATTCCGTGGATTGTCTTTTATTTTGTTGATGGTTTCCTGTGCAAAAAACTTTTCAGTTTGATGAAGTCCCATTTGTTTCTTTTTGTGTTTGTTTCCCTTGCCTGGGGAGATAGATCCAATAAAATATTGCTAAGAGCAATGTCCAGGGTTCTGCTGCCTATGTTTTTTTTGGTGATTTTTATGTTTTGGGGTCTAAATTTAAGTCTTTAATCCATTTTTTAATTTATTCTTGTGTGTGACATAAGGAGGTGGTCTAGTTTTATTTTTCTGCATGTGTCTGTCCAATTTTCCCATCATCATTTATTGAATAAATAATAATTAGCCTGTTGTGTGTGCTTGCTTCCTCTGTCAAATATTAATTGACTATAAAGGTGTGGACTCTCTATTTCTGGACTCTATTCTGTTCCATTGATCTATGTGTCTTTTTTTATGCCAGTACAAGGCTGTTTTGATTACTATTGCCCTATGGTATAGTTTGATACTAGGTAGTGTGACTCCTCCAATATTATTCTTCTTTCTCAGGACTGTTGTTGCTATGTGGTGACTTTTGTTATTCCATATAAATTTTTGAAATATTTGTTCTAGTTCTGTGAAATATGTGTTTGGAATCTTGATAGGAATTGCATTGAATCTATAGATTGCTTTGGGTAGTATGGACATTTTAATGATGTTAATTCTTCCTATCCATGAACACAGTATGTGCTTTCACTTATTTGTATCTTCTTCAGTTCTTTATAGTTTTCCAGTTATGGGCCTTTTATATCCTTAGATTTTTTTTCCCCCAAGTATTTTACTCTTTTTTGTAGCAATTGTGAATGGACTTTTTTGTGAATTTATTTTCTGTTAGTTCCTTATTGGTATATAAAAATGCAACTGATTTCTGAATATTAATTTTCTATCCTGCCACTTTGCTGAACTCATTCATCAGTTCTAGTAGTTTCTTGGTGGAATCTTTGTGGTTCTTTATATACAGTATTAGGTCATCTGCAGATAATGAGAGTTTTACTTCTTCCTTCCCAATTTGGATGCCTTTTAATTTTTCTTTTGTCTGATTGCTGTGGCTACAACTTTCAGTACTACATTGAATAAGAGAGGTGAAAGTAGATATCCCTGTCTTGTTCCCAATTTTTAGGATAATGATTGTAGACTTTGCCCATTGAGTGTGATGCTGGCAATGGGTTTCTCATATAAGGCCTTTATTATGTGGAAGTATGTTCCCTCAATGCCCACTTTGCTGAGAGTTTTTATCATAAATGGGTGCTGGATTTTATCAAATGCTCTTTCTTTACCTATTGATATGATTGTATGGATTTTATCCCTCATTTTGTTTGTGGTGAATCACACTTATTGATTCGTGAATGCTGCACCAACCTTGCATGCCCAGAATAAATCCCACTCTATCACACTGTATGGTCTTTTGGATGTATTGCTATATTTGGTTTGATAATATTTTGTTGAGAATTTCAGCATCTATGTTCATCAGGGATATTGACCTATAGTTTTTTTTGTAGTGTCTTTATCTAGTTTTGGAATTAGAATAATGCTGGCCTCATAAAATGAGTTTGGGATCCTTTCCTTCTTTTGAATTTTATGAAATAGTTTGAGAAGGAGAGGTGTTAGTTCTTCTCAGAATGTTTGGTAAAAATCCCCTGTGAAGCCATATAGTTCAGGGCTGCTGTTTTTGGGAGTTTTTTTTATTACTGCTTCAATTTCACTTGGTATAATCTGTTTATTCAGATACTCTGATTCTTCCTGATTTAGTTTTGGAAGATAGTATATTTCTAGGAATTTATAAATGGTTGTCCAGTTTGTTGGCATATAGTTGTTCATAATATTTTCTTACAATCCTTTGTATTTCTTTGGTGTCTGTTGTTATTTCTCCTCTTTCTGATTTTATTTATTTGTGTCTTTTCTCTTTTTTCTTGATGAGTCTGGTTAAAGGTTTGTCAACCTTGTTTGTGTTTTCAAGGAAATAGTTCTTGAATTCATTGATCTTTTGTATCATTTTTTAGACTCTATTTTGTTTATTTTTACTCTGATTTTTATTATTTCCTCCCTTCTACTCACTTTGGACTTTGTTGTATCTTTAAGTGTTAAGTTACATTGTTCATTTGAGCTTCCTCTTGTTCATTGAGATAAGACTTTAAATGCTATGAATTTCCCTCTTAGGATTGCTTTCCCAGTATCTCGCAGATTTTTAATTGTGTCATCATTTTCATTTGTTTCGAAGTATCTTTTGATTTCTACCTTGATCTGATTGTCTACCCATTCATTGTTCAATAACATGTTATTTAGCTTCTATGTCTTCATATGTTTTTCTTGTGATCGATTTCTAGTTTCAAAGGATTGTGGTCAGAGAGGATGCTTGATATGATTTCAATCTCTTAAATGTCGATATTTCTTTTGTGTCCTAACATGTGTTCTAGCCTAGAAAACATTCCATGAGCACTTGAAAAGTATATATATTCTGCTGCTTTTGGATGAAATGCTCTGAAGCTATCAATTAAATCCTTTTGATCTAGTGTGTTATTTAAGGCCATTGTCTCTGTGTTGATTTTCTATCTAGAAGATTTATCCATTAAATCAATGGGATGTTAAAATCCCTGGCTATGACTGTATTTCTGTTGATTTTTCCCTTTATTTCCATAAAGATTTGTTTCACATGTTTAGGTACTCCTATGTTGCATGTGTAAATGTTTAGTAGGGTTATATCCTCTTGCTGGGTTGTTCCCTTGATCACTATGTAGTGTCCTCTTTGTCTTTTACTATAGCCTTGGTTTTAAAGTCTATTTTGTTGGATCATCCAGTTTTTTTTTTCACTTTTCATTTATATGAAATATATTTTTCTGTCCTTTTACTTATAGTCTACATGTATCTTTTGATTTGAGATGAGTCTTTTGGAGTCAGCATATATATGGGTCTTGTTTTCTTATCTGTTTAGCTACCTTAGTTTTTAGGTTGGAGCATTTAAGCCATTTATATTTATGGTGATTATTGATAGATATGTATTTAGTGCCATTTTTTAAAACTTTTTAAAATATTTTATTTATTTATTTTTAGAGAAGGGAAGGGAGGGAGAAAGAGTGGGAGAGAAACATCAATGCATGGTTGCATCTCACATGCCCCCTTCCAGGGACCTGGCCTGCAACCCAGGCATATGCCCTACACCCCAGGCATGTGCCCTGCGCTGGGAATTGAACCAGCAACTCTGGTTCACAGGCCAGCGCTCAATCCACTGAACCACATCAGCCAGGACTATTTAGTGCCATTTTATTGTTAGACTCTTTTCCTCTGTTTTTATTTTTCTTTCTCTTTTTCTTCTTCTTCTTGAAGCAAGCCCTTTAACATTTTTTGTAATGCTGGTTTTGTGTTAACAAACTCCTCTAGCTTTTTCTTGTTTGGAAAGCTTCTTATTTCTTTTTTTATTTTAAATGATAGCCTTGCTGGTTGCTTTTCATCACCTTGACTATTTCACATCACTACTTTCTGGCATGAAATATTCCTATTTAAAAATTAGATGACAGTGTAATTGGTGCTCCCTTCTATGTAACTACCTGCTTTTCTCTTGTGGCTTTTAGGATTCTCTCCTGGTATTTAAGCTTTGTTATTTTAATTTTGATGTGTCTCAGTGTAGCCCTCTTTCGGTCCAACTTGTTTGGGACTCTCTGGGCTTCCGGGACTTGCATGTCTTTTTTCTTCACCAGATTAGGGAAGTTTTGATTGTTATTTCTTTAAATAGGTTCTTTGATCCCTTGCCTACTCTCTTCTCCTTCTGATGTTCCCATGATACAGATGTTGTTATGCTTCATGTTGTCCAAATTGTTTCTTAAGGCCTCTTCATTTTTTAAATTTTTTTCCTTTTTGCTACTCTTCCTAGGTGTTTTTTTCCTAACTTGTCTTCCAAATCACTGATGTAATCGACCCTCTGCTTCATCTAACCTACTGTTTATTCCTTCCAGTATATTATTTATTTCAGATACTGGAGTCTTTATTTCTGACTGGTCCTTTTTTATGGTTTCTATGTCTTTTTTCATGCTGTTTAGTATCCTTATAGTCATTACTCTAAACTCTCTATCTGATAAATTGCTTGCCTCCATTTCATCTAGATCTTCTTCTTGGGAATTCTTAGTTCTTTCATTTTGGGTTTGTTTCTTTGTCTTCCCATTTTGGGCTGCTTCTTTGCATTTCTTTCTGTGCATTAGATGGATTTTCAAAGACTCTGGTATAAGCTTCTGTCAGATGCTGCTTATGACTGGCCCTTATCAACCTGTCTGGAGTTGGCATTCCACAGCATGTAGCTCCCTTGTCTGGGTCTTTTTCTGTGCAAAAAGAACCAGGCTGCACACAAAGCCAGATTTTATCAGCACTGGGCCCAAGGATCAGTTGAAGTCTCCTAGAGCTCCCAGTGATTGGCCTTAGTTGTTAAACTAATTAGTGACATAGAGTGAAACAGTAATCAGCAGCCTGGTTTAAGCTCCACAGGGTGGGGCAAAGTAATATCTGTTGGTAGGGCTATTGCTTCTCCTCAGGCTGATGCCATTCACAGAGGAGTGCTCTGCTTGAGAAAGATGGCTTCTGTAGAATGGAGTAATGACTCAGCACTGAGATCCTGGTGCTGCTCTTTCAGTTCTCTCCCCAGAGCCACCAGTGCCAGACTCTCTTCAAGTGTCTCTAGTCCACTCTGCCCTCCCTCTGCCAGAGCCCAGTGTAAGTGGCTGTTGTCCATTGGCCCTTTAAGAGGCCTTCTGAGTCTCCAGCTGTCTCTCCCTGGCAGGCGGGAACCCTGATGCTTTTCATAGAAAGATGTAATCTGGGTTCCTTTCTGGCTTTGGTACTGTAGTCTGGGGAGACCAGCTTGGGGTTTAGACCCCACACTTCTCAAGGTGAACTCTCTGGCCACCGAAATATCCCTCTGGAAGTTCAGCTGCTACCCTTGGGAATCCAGCCAGCCCTCTCATGCCACCTCTTCACTCCCTACCAGTCTTGTTGTGGTAATGTGGTTTCTTCCATTTGTTCATGGTTATAAGGCTTCTCTCCAGCTGGTGTTAATTTGGTTATTCAGGATTGTTCCTGGGCAATTTAGTTTTAATTCCAGATTGTTTTTAGGAAGAGGTTAGCGTAGCTTCCATTTACTCCTCTGCCATCTTGGATGTCTAATCAAAAATCTTAAAGTAAAACAATACATGCAATTAGAAATTAATATCAACAGTACATAAATAACTTATCAATGATAAAAAAGATTTAATTTGATAGATAAATGGGCAACAGATAAAAACAGGTATTTCACTGAAGATAAAAATATATTTGGCCAAAAAGCATAATGAAGAGATGCTCAGTGTCATAGAGACAAGAGAAATATAAATCAAGACCATAATATTATGTCATTAGAAATTCATGTGCTTAGGAAAAATGAAAAAGGTGTGGAAATAACCAGTGTTAGAGAGAGTAAATCTACAGGATCTTTTATACATTTTTTGAGGAAATGCAATTTAGAGTAGCCATATCAGAAGACAATTTAATGTTGTTTTTAGAAGTTGAACATTCACACATTTGGATGTATGTCAAGAGAAAGTTTTACACAGGTACATCAGAGCAGGAATGTTCAGAGTAGCATTTCTGACAACAGCAAAAACTTGAAGTAACCCAAATGTCCATCAAAGAAAATATGCATGAAAAATAATGTAGTATATTTACACAAAAGAATATTATATGGACACCAAAACAAACTACAGAAAGAGAGATCAATATGGAAGAAACTTAGCTATATAATAGTGAATAAAGTAAGTTCCCAGTAATTCTATAAAGCTTGATACTGGTTAAGAAAAATATAAAATTAGAAGTTATGTCATTATATGTGGATACAATTTTAAAAAGTAAGAGAATGATGAACACAGGATTTAAACTAATGACATCCTATGGTGAAAGGAAGAGAAGCATGGAATGGCAGAACCCACTGTCAGATGTTGGTTGTTTTTAAGATCCTAGCTTTTGTGTTTTGTGGTGAGTTTACAGATGCTTAATATATTATTATCTATAAGTAAACAAATAAACAGGTGATGCTTGGGCAAAATTCAAGACTTTGCAAGGAACAAGAATTATGATTAGTCCAAATGTATGGCCCTTATGTCAGCCTTCCATTAAAAATACTATAGGCATAAAAAATGTAACAGTTGTGGGGTTTTTTTTAATTGACCAAATGAAAAGTAAAACATATACAAAGTGTGAGGATCAAATTGAATTTGGAAGATCATATTGGGGAACTCTCCCGGGGGGGGGAGGAAAGAAGGGAGAAAGAGAAAATATTTAAAAAATTAAGAGTTATCATTGATAGATGTAAAAGTACCAAAACCCAGGTAATATGAACCACCAAAATAAAAATATATAAATGGGGAGAAAAAACAATAGCAACAAATATTCCATAATTAAAGAATTACTAAGAGCCCAAAAAGGAAACATAAATGGAAAAATAACATGTATCTAGAAACACTATAACAATATTTAAGAACAATGAAGAAAAAGAAAACTCTAAAATTTATATAAAAAAATTATCAAACAAGAAGAGCCCAAAACAGGGTATATTTGGCCTACCAGATGTTAAAGCACATCATAAAGCAGCCCTGGTCAAAACACTGAGGTATCTGTGTGTGAACAGACAATGGCACATTAGAAATTATAGACATCAATTCATACACACAAAAGAAGTTGACATATTGCAAAAGCGACTTTATGAATCAATGCTCGTGATCATTATTAGTTTTGGGAGACTTGGGTAACCAAGTGGAAAGACTTCCTTTGTGTCCTGTGGTATTATTTTGCTGGGATTCTTATAATAAAATACCATAAACTGAGTGACTTAGATAGAAATTTATTTTCATATATATATTGGAAGTCCTACATAAAGGTGTTGGCAGGACTATGCTCCTTCTGAAGGCTCTAGGGAAGGATCTATTCCAGCCCTCTCTCCTAGCTTCTGGTAGTTCCTTGGTTTGTAGTGCCAAAACACCAGGCTTCACATGACATTCTCAGTGCACATGACCATGTGTGCATGTATGTCTATATTTCCTGTTATTATAAAGACATCAGTCGTATTGGATTAGGGGCCCTTCCTACTCTAGCATAATTTCATTTTAACTAATTAAATCTGCAATAACCTTACTTACAAGTAAGGTCAGATTCTGAGGTACTGGGGGTTAGGATTGCAACATAGGAATTTTAGGAACACACAATTCTACTCATATTTCTACTTTAGTTTTTATACAAAAATAAGTTATACAAACATTAAAATTCTGAAAAAAGAAAAAGTACAAGAAGAACAAAAGGATAATTGTTTTGAAAATCCTAGAATGAGGAAGATTGTTAAATGTGACAATTCAATTAAATTATCACAAAAGCCAGAGCCATAAAAATCAGCCAAAATATATTGAAATCATCATGTTATTTTTTTAAAATTCTAAGTGGCAGAAAACCCTATAAATAAAGTATAAATGATAAACACAGAAAAAGATAGCTTTGCAATTTATATCATAGAAAAAATATCTCCTCTAACTCAAAAAAAGAACGGCAGTAAAATGGAAAAACAAGCGAAGATACAAAGACAACCAAACTGTCAAAAGCACAAAGATTTATTTTTCTGTCATAGTCTGGCTCTGAAGACAAATCCTAAATATTAAGACAGAAAATGCTCTCAAGACAAATCCCAAATTTAATTCACAGAACAATGCCAAAGGGATCAAATAAGACAATGGTCTTACTGAGTTATAAACCCTAAAAAAATAAAGCTAAAAAAGAAAACCCTCTGTTTAGTACATAGAAATACTGTTATATTTTTCACCTCCAGAAAATTACTTAACTTCCGTAAATGAGTTAAGATGTTAATATATGAAATGCCCGTAATGCTGCCTATTTTACTGAAACTTTGTGATTATTAAAGGTGATTATACAAAGATTCAGAATAATAAATAGCACACTTAGTAATTTTGCAATAAATACTCATTATGTAAAGCCCTTAGAACAGTGCCTGATGCTATAGTTAGTACATGAAAAAAAAAATTAGCCATTACCATCACAATCATTATTGTTATTAATGTTGTCTCTTCCCCACATGTTTTATTTTAGAGAAATACAAAATTTTCCTGGTGTAATGAAAAGTGATCTCAATAGATGGCTCTCTGGCACTTTTACTTTCTCAAGGGAAACTCGATTGCCCTCTTAGAGGGTAGACTCCAAGGTCTGTCAAAACCCTGCAGACCTTGAATTAGAGCCCTAAACTAGAAAAAGTTAGTTCTACATAAACTTTCATCTCCCCCACATCTGAAGTCATGCCAAATATTTCTTGGGGTTATTTATAACTCACTTTAAAAGATAACAGAAAATGCAATTTAAAATAAATTATTCTCAGTCCTTAAAACATTTATTCAGTATCCACAGATAAATGCCTTTAAGCAGTTCTATTTTTTAATCCTAGGAATAATTCTGTCATGGGAGTGTTACCTCCATTTTACAGTGAGAAAACTAAACCTCAGAACAGGTAAACACTTTGTTCAGTGGCCTGAAAGGAATTGAAGAGAAGGAGATTCTTCCAAGATTTATATTTTATTTTGTGATCCTAATGATCTTTGTCATTCTGGACACACACTTGATGACCAGATAGTGACTGGAGAGCACAATCCGTCCTCTGCCCAGGTGCCGCATATTCATACCTGTACTGAGGAATTCAAAATAGCTTTAATTAGCTTACTAGACAAAAAATCAGGAGAAAAAAAAGTAAGATTTAACCCCATTTTTTGAAACAAGATCAAATGTGCATTGCTTGTTTAAGGCAGCAGGGACTATCTGCCTTGAGACCTTCAAACTTCCCTCAAATGGGTTAATTTATCTTACAAAATGAGAGTAAGACCACTGCAATTGGAAAAGTTCTAAAACTAGTGCCAGAGAAAGACTAAGCAAGTTCCTGATGACTTGGCACAAACTGTGAGGAAAATTGTCTGCAAAAGCCTATTTCATACTGCCTTCTCTTATTTTCTGCCCATTGACAAATCTCACCTTTTATTTTGCAAAAGACAAAATTCATAGCAGAAGTCCACATTATGGCAGCTTCCTCATATTCAGAACTCTGCTGTGCCACTGTTAAATTTTTCTCAAGATATTTTCCTTCCCCTCTCAAACTGCTTCTTCCAACAGAGCTGGCAATAGCTATGCAAGTGATGAGTACACAATTGTCTACAATAAGAAAAAGCCTACTGAATTTTTTAAGCTTTTTATTTTCCCCTTAGGCATACTTAGTATCCCTCTTCCCCTAGCTGATCAGTCTGAGTGTGCAAGTGAGTGTGTGCATGGTACACAGACAATCATCACATTAATAAAATATTCAATTTACCCCAACAATAAAACAACAACAAAAAACCCACCTTGTCCAGTGGGATACAGCATGTTGCATGAAGAAATAAAGAACACTTAATCCTTCAATTTCATGGCTCCACTATTTGCAATTATGTACTTCAAAAATTATAAATAAATATAATTTTTTTACATCAAAACTATAAGGAAATAGAAGTACTGATTAGTCAATCTAAAATGAAGTGCTTATAAAATAAAATTTGAGTCCCTGGACTTTCATGTGTTCAGAAAATTATAAATCGAATGTGACCCAGTCTGAGAAGGCTTGCGAATTCTACTCATTGTCGTGGATGGGTCAAAAATCCAGCTTTTTGTCTAAGAAATCTGGGGCAAACCTGCAGGGAAAATAAACAAACTTCAGAGGAACCGTTCATAATATAACTCTATGGAAACACAGGAGAAAACAGACTTAGAACACCCAAATTAAAAATGTGATAAAATGGACCACAGGGAACACACAACCTTCTGGAAGAAACCAACAGATAAGCCAGCAACAGATGATCCATGAAATGGAGAAGCTAGGCATGTGGCCTGAACCTCATTTTTCAAGTCAAACCTCCATATGGCCCAACTTAATGTACCTTTGCAGTGATCAATTCATCGTGCCCAATAATTTCAGTACTGCCATTGAGAACTTATTAATTAACCTCCTAAATATTGTAGGTTCCAAAGACTAAGCAAAGACCACCACAGATCAAAAACAGAGACAATAAAAATCAAGTTACCATTTCCTGGCCAGGCAAGGAAACACACACCAATAAAGAAATTCACTGAGTAGTTCAAAAAGTCAGGAGGAAAAAGGTGAAGGTGTGGTGATTATGGGAGTGGAAACTAGCACTCAGACTAGGGCAGTGTCCACAGGAAATGATTGGTTAAACCAAGCCCCATTGTCCATTGGTCAAGAAAAGCTCTTCTGTTAGGCCCAATTAGTATCAGTTGGTTAAAATCAGAAACACATATTTAGTTTTTTGGCATTTCCTAGGCAAATGTTAAAAGAAATGGAGAATGTTCTTTATACGTAGGTTATAACAACCACTTGTGATGTAGCACATAGAAAAATATCCAGAAGAATATGGACGAGTCACAGTAGTGAGTTTAAGTGGAAGGGCATGCAATAGATTTTAATTTTTGTTTTTATTCCTCTTTCCAATATTTTATATTGATCACATTCTGTTCTGTTTCAATAAAAAGTTTTGTGAATTGATGTAGCATAAATGAGCTCACTTTTCTCCCACCTGAGGATCTAAAGTTGAAACATGCTCTGAGATTTATCGACTTCCAAACAGATGGAAATGACAGCTTGACTTCTAATATGTGACAGATTTTTGCCTCAAATTCACAATGCTAGCCTCACTGTATGACAGACTCACATGAGCCAGGTCTGAAGGTGATACAGACCACTAAGAAAGCTTTGGGAACAATTCCAGTTCCTCATACCATCCACATGAATACCTGGAAGCTCAGTGTTACTGTGGTGATCTTCTGGGCCAAAGAGAGCCCACGCTCATTCCAAACAGAGCAGAGATGACACTCCACATGAGGAATTAAAGACCAAGTACAAAGCAGTAAGTGACGGTCAGGCTTCCTAACTGTCAGGGTCAAAAACTGAATTTCATGACAGAGAGACCAAACTCCCACTGACTTATCCTTTCTTTATCCTGTAAGTGATGATTTCAAATCTATTCCATGATTATATCCACAATTGCTGGGTGGAGGGTTGGGTTTTTTTTGTTTTTGGTTTTTTTTGTAATGCAGAGGAATGTCTTTTCTAAACCAAATCAGACCTGTAATTTGCTAATCTCAAGAGACCAAGCAGGATGGTTAAGGGCAGACCCCAGGTTTATCAAAAATAAAGAAGGGGCAAAGTTCAAGGATTCGGGAAAATCAAAACAGGCAACTACCGGATGGTATTAACTTAAATAAACCAAATGTAGGGTTAAATAGGCCTGCTGGTGTTAAAGGTTACATCATTACTCAACTTCAGCCTTCCAAAACAATGAAGAAATATGAATAAAATTACCTACCAGCATAAATCGTTCTTACCCAACCCAAATCTCAGGGAGGACTAAGGAATTACTTACTTGTACAATCAAAAATAGGTGAGTTCGTGGGCTCTTTGCAGCTGCAGAAAAAGGTTAATCTGGCCTTCCTGTAGAAATTCAGGCAATGATAAGGAATGGAGATGGCAGGAGTCCAATACAGTCCAAAACGTCCCACTGAAAAAAAGTTTTTATTGAATTAAGATTGTTATTTTAATAATATAAAGTAGAATACAAAACTTGATAGCCTTTCATGCCAATAATTTTTTTAAGTTATTATATGGTCAAATAACCTTCTTCCTATAATTTCTAACAAAAATGTATCTTCTTTATCAATTTTACCTAAGATCCTTTTTTCAAATTTTTTTCAATTTCTTACAATAAAAGTGAGATATATATATTAGATTGTATACTTGGATAACAAGATTGTGTATATTATTTTTTTCTATTTCTGTAAAAAAATGTCCAATAAATGATATATCTTTTGGTTGAAACTCTAATAATTTATTCTTTAGAATTTTCAGATCATAAAGTGGTCACACACCAACTAAATAAACTTATAAAGAATTCAGTTGCCAAACTACATACTCTTATATAATAAATTTTATTTTTAGAATATTTTCAATCAACTTGTCAAAAATTCTAACAAAAAGAAAGCCATAGAACAGTTTTCAACTCATACTGTAAAGCAGTTTAGCTATTCAGTCAAGGGAAAGTTAAAAGTAGAAGATCCACAACAATGAGATACCAACCCTACTTATAAGAATGGCTAAAATCTCCAAAACTGATAATATCAGTTACTGTCCAGGGTATGAAGCAACAGGACCTCTCACTCATTGCTGGTGGGAATGCACACTAGTATAGCAACAATTTCTTATAAAGCTAAACGTAGTCTTATCATGATTCTGTAGTCATGTTCTTAGGTACTTTTCCCACCTTATTTAAAAACGATGTACATAATAGACAGTTGCCTGTGAGTGTTTATAACACCTTTATTCAACTGCCATATACTGGAAGCATCCAAAAAAATATGTTTCAATAGGTGAATGAATAAACAACTGTGGTATATCCATACAATGGAATATATTATTCAGAGATAAAAAGAAATGAGCTATCAAGCCACAAAAAGACATAAATGAATTTTAATGCATATTACTAAGTGAAAAAAATCCAGTCTAAAAATGCCACCTACTTTATGCTTCCAATTATCTGACATCTGAAAAAGACAAAACTATAACAGGAAAGTAGAGCACTTATAAGGAGCAAGCTTTGTATAGGTGATGCACTGGGAATAGTTTTTTAGGATGCTTAAACTATTCAGTATGATAACATAACTGTGTATACATAGCACTATGCATTTTTCAAAACCCACAGAAATTTACAGCATAGAATGATCCCTATTATATGCAAATTTTAAAAAATCACTTACAAGGTAGGTTGTCCCATAATGGAATACAGACTATGACAAGAGAATCTAACTGTATCACAACTGTATAAAACAACCTTACTGAAGGGTGGGTACTAATTAGAGTAGGTATTAAGGTAACTAAATTTGGAAATGAGAGAAGTCTGTAAAACTAAAGGCAAATAAAACTGTATATGAGTGCTGTATTCTAATTGATAGTATTTTCCATGAGCATGCAAGTGAAAATTCTGATATCACTGTACATGTATACTGGAATTGAACAATTGAGCAAATGGATGGCATATGATGGGAGTCACATTTCACACTGCTAAAGTAGAAGTTTCCAGAAAAGCAAGAGGAAGATGCTGGAATAATCAATGCAGAAATGTATTGAGTTGGAAACTTTGGTATGAACATGCATTACTTTAGTTATAGATTCAGATGGTCTCACAGAAATATTTATAATTATATGTATGTACACAGGTTAGTATACACCCATATTTTCTGGCTTTGTCAGAACAAGAGCTTAAAGCAATCACACCCCAGTAGCAATGAGCAAACTCAGATCTTGGTTTCTAATATCATTCACCAATAAAAAGATCCAGAGACTTGTGGAGAAATGGCTAAATCTAGGACTGGAGCATGAAATATACAAGGTAATTCTGGAGCATTTTGTAGTACCAGGAAATATGGAAATGCTAAAAAAAAAACCCACACAAAACAGACAAAACCCCCATACTTACAAGAATAGGCAAAGGGTCCTAATGAAAGAGCTCCTAACAACAAAAGCTGAAACAATTTGAACTACAAAATAAATAAATTAGTATTAGTTATAATACTAAGTATAAAATAAATATTCTTGAGACCACACTGATGCAAATAAATGATTGAATTAAATAAACAAATGGGGGAGAAGAGACCAATCCCACGGAGAAGCATTCCAAATAGTTTATATGGTTAGCAGATGAAGCATAACTCTCCACGCCTGAAGTGTTCACAGCACATAGTAACTTAATGTCAGAGTACAGCATGGAAAGTGAGGAAAAGTAACTTTTCAGTGAAGAGTCTGACAAACACGATTTCAGCCAGGTGATCAAAGTAAATATCAACAGTGATGTCATGTTGATAGTATGTACTCTGTGTTATCATGTAATGGAAAAAGCACTTTACTTTTGTGGGCTTCCTATTAACCCATAACTTCATGCTAAACTAATTATGAGAGAAACATCAAGGAAAAAAAGCCAATTGAGGAATATTATACAAAATACCTGACTAGTACTCATCACAACAGTTGAGGCCATCAAAGACAAGGAAGGCCTGAAAGAGTGCCACACCAAGAGGAACCTAGGGAGACATGACAACTAAATGAGATGTGGTGTCCTTGATGGGATGCTGGAACTGAAAAGGAACATTAGGATAAAACCAAAGAGATTGGCATACAGGGTGAACTTTAGTTAATAATAATATATTAGTTCAGTAATTGTAGCATGTAAGTCATAAGATGGTAATCATAGGGAAAACTGGATGCAGAGTATGTGAGAACTCTCTGTACTGTTTTCACAATTTTTCTGTAAATCTAAAACTGTCCCTAAAATATACGAGGTCTGTCCAGAAGTTATCCAGCCATGTAATATGAAAAGTAGAGACATTCATTGAAGAAGATACAAGATACAAGAAACATTGTACACAGGACTATGACACCTAATCCCCTTCACAGTAGGCACCTTGGGACCTCACACAGTTCTGCCAATCGCCATCAGCTGCCCCGTCATATTTTCCTGAATCTCACCTATAGTCTGAAATCTCTGCCCTTTCAAGGGTGATTTTAGTTTTGGGAAAACCCAGAATCACAAGGCACCAAATCTGGGCTGTAGGAAAGCTGAGTCAGCTGGGTGATTTGATGTTTCACAAAAAGAAAGACTCTAAGTGAGACATGATGCATGAGTGGGTATGTTGCCATGATAAAACTGCCAGTCACCAGTTGCCCATAGTTGTAGCCTTCTGAATCATCGGAATAATTTCCATGGAGGAATGGTCAAGCTTAATGCAACATTTGATGCATACTCATTGCTCTATTCAGTCATTTTGAATATTATGGCCACCCAGTATGCATATTCACTCAACAGTTCTACTGCACCCACTGACTAGTACAGTGAAGTTGTCATTGTTCATGCATGTGCATTCCAGTCCACTCTCTTGGTTGCCAGGTTATATCAATGTCATGCAAACCAATCTTGTTATATTAACAATAGCTGGACTTTTTCTGGACATACCTCATATGTATTTGATATTACTATTCTTAGTATCATAGTTTGTGGCTTTTGACTTCCTATGCCATCAATCTGTGACAGGTACACACCTTATGCATGCATCAAGATAGCCCAAGATTCAGATAACACATACCTAGAACTAGAAATCTGAATCTTGTGAATCAGCAGAAAATGTCTATTCTTTCTCAATTCTGTATTCAAAATACATATGGATTCTATATGGTTTACTTATGAAGTTTTATATTTTTGCCTTGCCCTTTTAATTCTTTTATTTAAGAAAGAAAACTTGGCAACCTGAAATTCTTTTTTCACTTTTCCATCCTGGTGATGGTAAAGGAGAGATCAGAGATTGGTTTTGAAAATACAGAATAAAATTTTAACAATCATAATAAATCAGGGGGAAAAATATGTTAATAAAGTTTTCTTACATGGTTTAAATTTAAACAGAATATTGAGTTTGGGGCGGGGGATTAATACATTCCAGACAAAATTCTGGGAACTTTCAGATTCATATGGTGTTTCTTTTTAGGTCAAGAATTTAATAATACCTGAAGGCCATTAGAATCAAGTTTAAAAATATATAATTCAACTAGGACACAGGAGACTCAAGTTCTAGTTCTAGCCTTATCACTAACTTGGTATCTTAGGCAAGTTTTGTACTGTTTTGTGCCTCATTTTCTTTATCTATCAAATGGGGATAAAACACATATCGCAAAGTAATTCTGAGAATTAAAAAATGATTTAAAAAATTAAATGTTATATAATCATAACTCTACTCTCTACTAATAAAATAAATGTAATCACTCTTTAAAGCTACTTATACAGAAAAATAATTGTTTTTATAAAAATTCAAGTAAAAGAGAATTTTTAAAGTAAAATATTACTGTTCCACCTTCCCCTCTCTACTAGCAATAACTTTTAATAGTACTCCAACACCCTGAAATCTCTTTCTAAAAACATATCAAATCTACAACCTAGCTTATGAAAATTAAAGATTGAAGATACCATATAATCATTTCAGCACATTTCTATCTATTGTTCTCCTGCCTGAACAAAGAAAAGATCAGGATACCCATGTAACATTTCATCAGAAACCTTACATTTTTGGAGAATAAAACTGTTTTCCTAAGAGCACAAGGCATGGTTGTTGATATTCCAGCATAATCTCTAGGCAGTGGCATGAAGGGAAGATAGCAGCTCTCGTGTGAGCCATGCTGCCCTCAAGGTCTTCAGGGGCACCTGGCGTGCTCCCTTCACATTAACAATAGCAGGTCATGGTCACTGCTGCTGTCTCAAGAACTTGCCCTCCCCTTCTCCACCCTGCTCTCATCCTGCTTCCCAACCTTTATTGGAAACTAGCTGACTTCTTCTGCATGACAGCTATGAATGCTCTCAGCTTGTTAGCTCACTTGCAATGCAACAAGCCAACATTCATCGCAATAACACTGACACGTCATGTGAATTGGACTCAGCTTTTGGATATCACTCTGGTTCAAGAAGAAGAGAATTTTCCTGTAAATGCAATCCGGGAAGTCATTTTCACTGTATATTTTGCTGAGTAGTGGGAGTGTTGGTTGGGTGGAAATCTTTATCATGACCTTATTCTTTGGTGGGGGCTATTCATTTTGAGGGAAACAACATAAAATGAGTACTGGTTTGAAGCTGGCTGAATTATATCTGAGCCTAAACTTGTGATATACACATACACATATGTAAACATAAAAACAAAAATCAAGTATTTTATAATATTTATATGATACAAATTTTAAAAGAAGAAACAGAGCATTATGAATTTATTTGAAACATTACCATTCTTCCATTCATCCACCTTTGCCTCATGCCCTTTGCTCTCTTTCCAGAAGTAACTACTAACCTGAATGTGGCAATTGTGTATCTTCCCAATTCATATTTTTACATTTTAATTATTGTTTTTGTCCATAAAGAATATAAAGCACCATTTAGAATATTTTTATATACATGTATCATACTAGAAATACCAAATGAAACTTATCTATCCTTCATGTTAATTTTCATGTTTTGAGATAATGTATGTAACACATCTTCCACACTAAACATTCAACATATTATAATAAATATTTTTGTCTATAAGGCATGCACTTGAAACCAAAGAATATTAAAATGTCTTTCTCAATAGAACTAGAGCTGAAGTCTGCTATATCCATACTGGCCTCTATGCTATGTCTCACATGCTCCCGGCCTTTGAACATGCTCTTCCCTCTGCCTGCAGCCTCTTTAATCCTCTTTAATCATAAACTTCCATTCTTCATTTTATTCCAATGTCTGCTTAAATAGCAATTCTATCACTTTCTAACTCCTTGCTCTGCTGTTTTTTTTATAGAGGTTATCATTGTCCATATATCTATTTGTTTCTTGTCTGTTTTTAGATCACACCTTTGGTTTATTCACTGATAGATCGCTAGTATCTAGAAGGCTTAGCACATAGCGGTAACTCAATAAATTTGCTTTGATTAGCTGCATCCATTTAACAGCCCTATTCACTGTAAAAGATCTTTTTTGTTCTACCATTATCAAACTTATGTATTGTTATAAAATATATATAATCCTAATCATTTTATGCCTCATACACAGTAGGTGCTCAGCAAATGTTGTTTTAATGCATTTTGCTTAATATAAAACTACTCTTTCCATTAAATATTACATGAAAAAAGCAAGACAAAATCTTATGTATACTTGATTACAAGAATATTAAAATGTGCTTTTGAAAAAGACTATAAGGAAGCCAAACAAAATGGTAATAGGATTATAGATATCTGGGTATAGATATCTATTTTTAATTCCTCATGTTTTATAACCTTTGGGGGTAAGAATGTGTAGGAAGTATACATTTTTATCTTTTCTTTCTCTGACATAACAAAATATTTTATTAAAAAGGGGTAACATCTTTTACTTATGAATAAAGATTACAAAGCAAATTTCTTAAAAAATGTTAAAGCTTTTTATCCATATTGACAATGCTGTCAACAATATTGACAACATGTTTATTATATTTTAATTTATTTATTTATTTTTTTCGTCCTGTACACCAGGTTGCAGTTTGAATCTTGGCTGGGGCACATACCCAGTTTGTCAGTGTGATCCCCAGTCAGGCGTGTATGGGAAGCAACCAATCCATGTCTCTCACATTGCTGTTTCTTCTCTCTCCCCTCCCCTTTCTCTCTCTCTCTCAAATCAATGAAAACTTATCCTCAGGTGAGGATTTTTTAAAAATGCACAGAAATACAGAGAACAATACAACATGCATTCCACCACCAGATTTAACATATTTGCTTCATCTCTTTAAGAGTTAAATACACAGCCAAACCACCCAAGACCCTCTCCATCCCAATCCCCTCCCTCCCTCCCTCCCTAGAGAAAACCACTCTCCTGAATCTGGTATACATACTTCCCCTGCAAGTTTTTTAATTCCCACTGCATGGTTCAAATGATCTTAGTCCTTCCAGAGTGGCTGGCAATTGCGTCTGTGAGTTGCTCACATGCAGCCAAGCATGGCCATCTGTGGAAGGGCAGGGTGGATAAGCACCCTTACAGAGGGCCGGGTGCACTTTTGTCAGATGGGATGCGGAAGAGTGACAGAGAACCCAGGAGAAAAACAGTTCCACCCTGAAAGACAGGGCTTAGCAGCAGCGAGGGCGTACCTGAGGAGGCATACAGAGGGCAGGCCAGGCACAGGATGCGGAGGCTAGGAGGTGGAAGGGGACTCTCAGGTGTTGAACAAATGGGGTATTAGGTGAGGAAGAAGAGAGCCTGCTCTAGCAGACTTTCACTCCCTTGATCCTCAGAGAGGACGTGGCTGGGCAACTCTTAAGACAGGCAGCTATGCAGTTTAGGGGTTAAGGGTGCACCCCTGGCTGGGCCCAACAGCCACGGCCACAACCCCAGCATGCCTGACCCGTTAGTAACCTCGTGGCCTGCGTAAGCTGCAGTTACTTGGGAGAAGTGACCTTCTTTACAGTGTCTCTGAAGGGTTATAGAGATCAGACAGAGATGACTGAACTTGCCTATTAGTACTTTCCTTATTACTCTTCCTCAGTATGGAGTTGCCAGTTAGTTTTCATTTTCAGATAAAAAAAAAAATGAATACTTTTTTTTAAGTAAAGGCATGTCTCAAATATTGTGTGTGTCCCGTGTATTTATTGCTGAACCCGGGAACTCTACCTCGACTGAATTTTGGAAGGGTTTGAAAGGAGTCACAGAGCTCTCCAGAATCACATTAAATAGCACACAACTTTTGTGTCAAGTTCTCAAAGGCGTAACAGGCTAAATCAACAAGCTCACCGACTTGATTAAATCAGGAGGACACAAGGACACCCAGTTATTTCTTAACTGGCTTTATTGAGACATAATTCACATACTGTAAAGTTTACTCATTTAAAATGTACAATTAAGTGGATTTTAGTATATTCACAGAGCTGTGCAGTCATCACCAAATCAGAGAACATTTCATCACCTTAAAAAGAAACGCAATACCTATTACCCATTCCCATTCCCACCTCCCCTCCCTGTTGTTCCCCAACCCTTTGCTCTGCCAACCACTCATCAACTTTTTCATTAAACTTACCTATTCTGGACAATTCTTTATAAATGGAATCTACAATATGTGGCTTTCCTGTATGGCTTCTTTCATTTAGCATGCTTTACAGGCTCATCCACACTGTAGCATGTCCTTTTCATGGTCTAATAATAGTCCTAATACCTCAATTGGCCTAATCATTAAAATACTGATGGCCATTTGGATTGTTTCTACTTTCTATTATGAATAAAGCTTCTAGGACAGAACTGTCTTGTGAAAATTTCCACGTGGACATATTCTCGTGAAATTATTGGCCATATGGCTAAGTCTATCTCATATCAGGAGGAACCGCCAGGTATCCGCGCTGTCCTGGAAGAGGGCCTGCTCCCAGGACCCCTACCTCAGGGTTACCTACGCGTGACCCCAAACTCCCACCTCCTGGTGCCCACACCGCTGGAACCCAAGGGCCAAAACCTTCAAGGGAGCTCACTGTGGGAAACGTAGTCTTGGCCTCCAGCCTCCTCCCGCCTCCGCAGCGCTGGCTGCAAGAGGAAAACAGACGCCAGGCAAATAAAAAATTATTCCAAATATATGTGTGTATACATACATATATAAATTACATATACATATATTATACACATATAACATTAGGTTTTATTTGTATTTCTTTGATCAGTGGTGAATAGACATCTGTATAATATGCTTCTGTGTGACTTTTATCTTTGTGTGTTTGTCTTCTCTATTCATGCCTTAATCGATTCTGATTTTTTGGAACAGTAAAATGTTTATAGAGTTGGATCCAGTAAATTCCCATTAAGGTACTTATTCTAAGGGTGTGCTATCACTCTTAAAATAAAAATATATACCAAAAGTAAATTCATTAAGTTCTACAATATAATCCACATATTCAAAAAGTAAGTAGCAGGAAATATGGCCATAATTTAACCATTGTGTCAGCCCTTGAGAAGAGCGCAGTTTATTGAGAAGGGAAAGACAGAAAATTGACCAGAGACAATTCAAAGTATTCTATGACACCATATAATCAAAAGTTAAACTGTTGGCCAGATCATATGTATGAATGGAGTTATGATGACTAGGAGTGAATGTGAGCCATTGCAGTTTGAAAAAAAACCTTGGAAGAGGGCTGTGCTGAGACTGGACTTTAAGGCCTGGGACTGGTTTAGACACAGGAGGAATTCCTGCTAGGATTGCAATAGTTTATGCTGCAGGGAATCAGATTGCATGAAATGGGGACAGTGCAAATGTCCTCACTAAAGCACAAAGCCTGGTGGAAGGGCAGGGAAATAATCTAGTTAGGATGAGGCCAAAACATGAGGAGGCTTTAAAGTCAGCCAATGACTGTTCTATGTCCTGTGTTGGGCAATGGCAAAGAAGAGGAAAGCATTGATCTGTAACGGTTGACCTGACAGTAATAATTAGCTTGAATCCCAGAAACTTGGAAATAAATTTTTAAATCCAGCTTCCTTATCTGTACGAACTCAGAAATTTCTTCATTTTTTAAACTGTTGTTCAAGTACAGCTTTCTCCATTTTCCTGCCACCACTTTTCCCCACTCCACCCACCTCCCACCCTCAATCCTGACCCCTTTGGCTTTGTCCATGGGTCTTTTATACATTTTCCTTGAGGACCCTTCCCCTTCTTTCCCCTGTTATTTCCCCTCTCCCTCCCTTCTGGTCACTGTCAGTTTGTTCTTTATTTCCATGTCTCTGGTTCTATTTTGCTTGCTTGTTTGTTTTGTTGATTAGGTTCCACTTATAGGTAAGATCATATGGTATTTGTCTTTCACCACCTGGTTTATTTCACTCAGAATAATGCTCAGAAGTTTCCAATGGGAATAGTTTTCCTCTTTGAATTTACAATCATACAGCTTGGATTTCATTTTGAAAAATAATCTCTTTCCTCTGGTACCCTTTCTGTTAATTTATAATTAAAGCTTTTAATAAAGCTTTCTGTTCAAAATTTTTTAGCCTACATTAATCTGTGTGGCCACCTGAAAACCTATTGTAACAACCTAGGATGTTTCTTCTATATTTTTCTCCTTGCTTATATAATCACATAGGCAAGCCTATATATGTACACATATATACATGTTACATTATTGTTACTGTTTTACACAAATTGTATGTAGTTATCTCCATTTTCTTTTCTCTTTTAACAATACTTCATGGAAATAAATTAATTCTAGTCAATCAGTATGTCTCTGATTGATTTTTTATTAGGGCTGTGTGATATTTTGCTCTATGGTAAACTGTAATTTATTCAACCATTATTCCATTAATATTTTCAGCCACAAACAATGTTACAATAATAGTCATTTACACATGTGTTTCTCAAGCACTGGTGAGGTTTATGATTGAATCAATCATGTATTTGTTATTTTAATGAGTATTAGCAGATACTTTTCCCAAAAGGCTGTAACACCATATGTGTGGAACCACCCCTTTCCCTTCATCCCCATCACTAACAAGTATTTTGCTCATTTGAACATGTCAATTTAGTTCATGTAAAGTGATATTTCATTGATATTTAATTTCTATTTTCCTGGTTACCCACTTTCATATGTTTTGGTCATCTGGATTTGCTTTTCTATGAATTGTCCATTTATATCCTTTGTTCATTTTTCCTTTAGGTGATTCCCTTTTTGTAAAGCAGTCTATTGAGCTTTTAAATATTGTAAATCTATTTTATTGCTAATTATAACAGAAGTATCTAAAATAGAAATGTACAACTTAACCATTTTATAAAACAAAAGCCCTGTAGCAGCCCTAATAGCCATCCACGTCAGGAACCAGAACATCACACTCACCACCCTCCCCCAGAAGCCTTTTGTCCATCTTTCTCTTCCCGGGCACAACCCCTTCCTTCCCCCACAAAATAACCAATACTTTGACATTAATGATAGTTACTTTCCAACTTTTCTTCATAGTTTCAACAGCAAAGTATTCTGCCTAAACATTATAGTTTAGTTCTATTTTGAAACTTTATATAAATGAAATCTTATAATACATACTTTTTGTATATGATTTATTTCATTCAACTCACTTATGTTTGTGAGATTCAGTCAAGTTGCGCCATGTAGCCCTATTTGTTTTAATTGCTATAGCGTATTTCTTTTTTATGAATATACCACAATTCATTTATCCATTCTACTGTTGAAGGACATTTGGGTTGCTTCTAGTTTAGGGGTATTATAAAAGGAATCTTTCAATGAAACATACATATCAACTGGAAAAATGTGCATTCAGTTCTTTGATTACATATTTAACAGTAAAATGCCTAGGTCGTAAGGAAGGTGCATCCTTAAGCAATAATTGTTCCTATCGAAGAGTCTGCCAAAGTAGTTTTTGCTGGAAACCATTCTCAGACTGTGTTCATTCTCCTCACCAAAATTTATATTCCCTCTTTTGTTAAAAGTCTTTGCAACTTCTATTGCCTGCTTTTATACTGGTTTCTCCCAAAATAAAAAAGAACAGTAAAGATTCATAAATATGATTTCATAAAAATTCAGAAACTTTTTAGTAATAACAATGACAATGGCAAAGCTTTTCTGTAGAAATAATGACAATAACATACAGAAAAAACAAAAGACAAATGGCAACCTGAGAAAGCATATTTGCAACTTAGATCACAGGTAAAGGACTCAGGTCTCAGATTTACAAAGTACCATACATTTTCAGGGGAAAAATTAACAAAAAATTTATTAAAACTAAGGAATGAATAGCAATTCATGTCTATAAGATTTCATGTCTAATTTATTAAATGTCTAAATTCAAAAGCTTGACAACACACTCTCTTGGTGAGCCTATGGTATGCTGTGAAATTGAGGGTAGAAGTACAAAATGGCACAAAGCATATGAAGGGAAATTTTGCAATATCTAACAAAACTGTAGATTCTTTGACCAGCAAAATTCTGAAAAATAACACTTCAGATATAAAACCAAAAATACCCAACTTTATTCATTTGATATTATTTTTTATTAACAATATTAGGAAAAAATAAATAGCCATCCTTAGGAGACTGGTTGAACAAATTACTGTGCAGGCACATAATGAAACACTATGCAGCCTTAAAAAAATGTGAAAATGCCTATGAACAAATATGGAGCAATTTCAGGACATAATTTTAAATGAAAAGGGCAAGGTGTGAAAGAATGCATATAATAGGATATATTTTTTCAAGACAGAAAGGGAAATAAAACTATATATAAATATATGCTTATTTTTTCAAAAACACAGGAAAGGTAAAGCAGAAATAAATAAAAATGGTTTTCTATAGGAAGAAGACAAGAGAAGGATGAGGTGCCAAGGATAGAAATATTTCTATGAATATATCTTTGTATATTTAAACAAAATTTAAATTACAAAGAGGGATTAAAAAGACATCTTAAAAATGACTGCAAAGAGAAACACATAAACCTAGCTGTATATCAAATTGATCATATAACCATGCAAATTAAAAATTAATTCAAGTAACTTTTGATTCACAGTACTCTAATTATATATTCTTAATGATATATGTATTTTTAGGACAAAAAATTATAAATAAAAGTATTGAATTTAACCTAGTAGTTTTGTTATTGGTAGTGGAATAGGTGTACTGATTCTGAAAGCATATCCTGCATTTTGAAAGATAGAGCAAATGAATCAATGTGTGGTATTATTGAGAACCAGGGTTTTCACTGTGGAAGAGGTGAGATACAAAATTAGTTGAGAGAAAACTAAGAACTCTGTGATACTGGAGGATTGTAGGTGTGTGTGTATTTGTGTGCGCACACATGTATATATATTTCCTACCCCTGTATGCTGAAGCAGCCTGGAAACACTGACATCAGTTTAGTAATTAGTGCGCCAGCACCCAGTTGTTTGTTTCTAAATACAACTTCTCTCTAAAAGAAAGCAGATTTCCTGAAGATTCCAGGTCAAGGGCAGAAATATAAGGTGAGCCTGGAGCCTCAGGCTGGGTCAGAAGACAAAGGAATGCTCAAAGATAAAAAGGGTGATTCAATAAACAGAAGATCAGCTGTAAAATGCTCTCACTGCACACATTTGGGATTATCTGAGCGTCACATATAGTGATCGTGATGGATCATGATATGTTGAATTTAAGGGGAAAATCAATATGTGGATCATAATGTGCTCCAAAAGAAAGGAGAAGGGGAGGAAAATTTCTCCTTTACAGAAGAATTCCATTTAATAAATGTAGAAGAAATGGTAGAATTACAAAGTTACCATTTTCAGCTCATATTATAATCACTGATTCAGGCAAGAATCATTAATGGATGTAAAAACCACTGGGTAAACCACTGTAAAGAAATAGGTTATGTATGAAGTCTTAAAGTAACACCCTACACATTATCTTTCTGATCAAAGAGTTGGCAGTGACAACTTTGACTAAGGGAACAAACCAACCATTAGTAGGAGACCTTGACATTATTTACCTCTTGGTGTGATGTACCTATTCTTGCCAGAAATGTTTGACCCCAAATTTAGATATGAAAAAACAATTAACTAAATTAAAAAATCCAGAATATGAGATATTCTGCAGGACAACTGGTATAAACTCTTCAAAAAAAAGTGAAATGAAATGAAAAACCAGAGAACAAACTGTTCTGATTAAAAGATACCTGTCATGTGTATATGCCACATTATTTGAGATACAGATTTAATGCAATTTTTATTAAAATACTAATGGCATTCTTCTCAGAATTAGAACAACTAATCTTAAAATTTAAATGAAAACACAAAAGACCCCAAATAGTCAAAGAAATTTTGAAAAAGAACAAAGTGGGAGGTATCATAGTCCCTGATTCAAACTATACTATAAAGCTACAATAATCAAAAACAGATTGATATTGGCATAAAAACAGATACATATAGATCAATGGAATAGAATAGAGTCCAGAAATAAATTCTTGCTTAGAGAGTTAATCTACAACAAAAGAGCCAAAGATATACAACAGGGTAAAGACAGTCTCTTTAATAAATGGTGCTGGGACAACTGGACAGATACATGCAAAAAAAATTAAATTGGACCGTTTTCTTATACCATATACAAAAATAAACTCAAAATGGATTAAAGACAAATGTAAGACTTGAAACAAAAAAACTCCTAGGGAAAGAAAAATAGGCAGTAAGCTCTCTGACATTGCTCTTAGCAATATCTTTTTGTTTTTCCTTGGGCAAGGAAAGAAAAAGAAAAAATAAACAAATGGGACTCTATCAAATGGTAAAGTTTCTGCACAGTGAAGGAAACCATCAACAAAACAACAAGGCAGCCTACTGAATGGGATAAAATATTCACCGGTGATACATCTGCTAAGGGATTAATATCCAGGATATATAGGAAATTCAACACCAAAAAAAGATCCCATTAAAAAATGGGCAGAAGACCTGAATAGACATTTCTCCAAAGAAGACATACTGATGGCCAATAGGCATATGAAAAGATGCTCAACATCACTAATCATAAGGGAAATGCAAATCAAAACCACAACAAGATACCATCTCACACCTGTCAAAATGGCTATCATTAAAAAATCAACAAACAGTAAGTGTTGGTTGGATTTGGAGGAAAGGGAGCCCTAGTGGACTGTTGGTGGGATTGTAAACTGGTACAGCTAATATGGGATAGAGTATGGAGGTTCCTCAAAAAATTAAAAATAGAACTACCAGGTGACTCAGCAATCCCATTTCTGGGTATTTAACCAAAGAAAACAAAAACAGTAATTCAAAAAGATATACTTATATGTATCCCTATGTTCATGGCAGCATTACTAGTAATAGCCAAGATATGGAAGCACACAAATTTTCCTTTTGCTGTTCTCCTTCCCTAGTACGCCCTCAACATGAGTTAGTATTACGTGTCAGGTGCTGGGAGCCCACAGTCTACCAAGACATCCAGTGTTTAAAGGGCTGATAGGAATGTTACATGGCAGAAGAATACGTAAAAATTATCCTTATATTCAGAAGACTGTTAATCAGTGCTGGACATAACTGGTCCCATTCATGTTTTACTAAGTGTTGAATAATCCTCATACCTAGGATTACCTTTTATTGCCTAAATCATGTGCATATAAATCATGTAACATATAGTTGATGTTACATAATATACCGTGCAGATGTGTTTTAATTGAATTGAATAAACATACAAATACTTTATGTAGCTGGCATACATTAGATTATTATCTAAAGGGGAAAATGTCCCTTTTCAAGTCATGGGTGGTCACAGAGGCCTCAGAGAAGTCGTCACAGAAGCTGAGATTTGAAGGTTAGTTAGGTAGCACCCAAACCTTGGCCACAGAAGGAAAGGACTGGAGGAAGAGCATTCCAAGGTAACGAATTTGAGGCTGCAAGGCCTGGAGCGAGAGATGGGCTGGCCTGCAGGAGGAACATGTACTTCAGCACTGCCAGGCCAATAGTTTAAGGGGAAGATGAGCCAGCAAGCAGGCTGCGGAAGAGAAAGGACAAAACCCCAAGTTATATTCCATCTCTCCCATAGTTTTACTACTCAGTTCAGTTTTCAGTTATTTCTTCTTCCACTAAATTCTGCAGCATCAATTAACTTTACTCTTCATCATATGGTACCTTGATTTAGTGGTTTTTGCAAATGTCTCATTTAGTGAAAAGTCCCTAGGGGAAAAATAATGGTCCTTGATTTGCCTTTGTCACAGTCTTTCATAAAGTAAATCCATAAAAATTACTTGGATGAATACGTAAGACAATTAGAGAGGCCAGGAATTTACAATTAAACCAGACCATATTTACAATATTCATCTGCTGCTCTGAGGATTCTAAGCCAGATTAAGTATTTTTTGTCTTCTGTTCTTTAAAACATCCTGACTTCTTTCAATTGCTCAGCACAGACAGAACCTATGTTGATTGATTTTCTCTAAACCATTTTTCTATGTTTCTAAAAGAATTGCTTAAAACACCTCTTTCAAGTGTGTGGTTACTTTTTACTCCTGCAGTCAGTATCTTGAGGAATCTTGGGCAGATTCCTACTCTTCTAGGTTGCAATGCTACCTAAATTGCAAATTCCAGCCAGGGTATAACACAGCGGGATGAGAATACCTAGTAAACCCAGAGACTACATGCTCCCCTCCTCCCTCCCCTGCAGGCTCCTTTCAGCCTCTCTCCTCCTTGCCTGCTCCACAAAAAGGCAGCAGAATTTTTCCACCCACCTTCCTTGTTCTGCTCCCCTCAACCATTGAAAGATCCACGCTATGACCCTAGGTGATCTCTGTCCTTGAGTCAGCCAAGCCCCAGCTCCTGGGAGAGCCAGCTTCCAGTGGAACTGTGTAAAGATATCTCAGAACCCTATACCAGGGTCTTATTACTAAAATCTGTTGTATTAATGGAATATTTTGAAATTAAATGTGTTGTATTATCCTTTGTAGGTAGTGTTAGCTACTACATGCTCTATTAATCACCTTATAATAGCAACTAATTTAACCTTTTTAGAAATTCTATAAAGATCCTATATTCTTTTTTTTAATATTTCATCATTGGTGTACAAAAATGCCTTCAATTTCTGAATATTGACTTTGTATCCTGCTGCTTTGCCAAATTCACTTATTAGGTCGAGTATTTTTTTGGTGGACTTTATGGGGTTTTCTATGTACTCTATCATGTCATCTGCAAACAATGATAGTTTTACTTCCTCCTTTCCAATTTGGATGCCTTTTATTTCTTTTTCTTGTCTGATCACTGTGGCTAGGACTCTTTATACTATGTTGCATGGAGGTGGTGAGAGCAGACAACCTTGTCTTGTTCCCGATCTTAGTGGGAAAGTTTTTAGTCTTTGTCTGTTGAGTATGATGCTGGCTGTAGGTTTTTCATATATGCCCTTTATTATGTTGAGGTATGCCCCCTTTACTCCCACTTTGCTGAATGTTTATATCATAAATGGATTCTGTACCTTATCAAATGCTTTTTCCACATATATTTGTATGATCATGTGGTTTTTTGTCTTTCTTTTTGTTTATGTGATGTAAACACTTATTGATTTGTGAATATTGAACCATCCCTGCATCCCTGGGATGAATCCCACTTGATCATGGTGGATGATCTTTTTAATGTATTGCTGGATGTGGTTTGCCAATATTTTGTTGAGGATTTTAGTGTCTATGTACATCAGCGATACTGACCTGTAATTTTCTTTCTTTGTTGTGTCTTTATCTGGCTTGGGGATTAAGATGGTGCTGGCCTCATGAATAGAGTTTGGGAGGTTTCCCTCTTCCTGGACTTTTTGGAATAGTCTGAGAAGGACAGGGGTTAGTTCTTCCTTAAATGTTTTGTAAAATTTTCCTGTGAAACAGTCCAGTCCAGAGCTTTTGTGCGCTGGGAGTTTTTTGATTACTACTTCAATTTTACCAGCGGCTATGGGTCTGTTCAGGTTTTCTGCTTCTTCTTCATTCAGTGTTGGAAGGTTATATTTTTCTAGAAATTTGTCCATTTCATCGAGCTTTTCAAATTTCTTGGCATATTATTGCTCATAATAATTTCTTACAATCCTTTGTATTTCTGTGGTATCAGGTGTTATTTCTCCCCTTTCATTTCTGACATTATTTATTTGCATCTGCTCCACTTTTTTTTTGTTTTTTTGATGAATCTATTTAAAGACTTGTCGATTTTGTTTTCTTTTCAAAGAATCAGCTCCTAGATTTGTTGATCCTTTGAGTTGTTCTTTCATCTCTATGTCATTCAGTTCTGCTCTGATCTTGATTACCTTCTTCCTTCTACTGGCTCTAGGCTTTGTTTGTTGTTGTTTCTCCAGTTCTTGAAGATGGAGATTTAGTTTCTTTATTTGAAATGTTTTTATCTTTTTTTGGTAGTCTTGTATTGCTATGAACTTCCCTCTCAGGACTGTCTTTGCTGTGTCCCATAGGTTTTGGACTGTTGTGTGTTCATTTTCATTTGTTTCCAGAAACTGTTTGGTTTCTTCTTTGATCTCATTATTGACCCACTCATTGTTTAATAGCATGCTATTCACTCTCCATGAGTTTGAATGTTTTTGAGTTTTTTCCTTGAGGTTGGTTTCTAGTTTCAAGCCCTTGTGGTCTGAGAAAATGCTTGTTATGATTTCAATTTTCTTGAATTTGTTGAGGCTTGTTTTTTGTCCTATCATGTGGTCTGTCTTTGAAAATGTTCTGTGTGTATTTGAAACGAATGTATATTTTGCTTCTTTGGGATGAAAGGTTCTAGATATGTCAGTTAAGTCCATTTGAACTAATGCATCATTCAGTTGCACAATATCCTTGTTGATGTTTTGTTTGGAAGATCTATCCATTTTTGACAATGGGGTGTTAGAATCCCATGCTATCAGTGTGTTGCTGTCTATATCTTTCTTGAAGTCCTCCAAGATTTTCCTTATATATTTGGGTGCTCCTATGTTGGGTGCATATAGGTTTACAATTTTTATGTCTTCTTGATAGATTCTTCCTTTAAGTATTATGAAGTGTCATTCTGGGTCTCTTTTTATGGCCTTTGTTTTGAAATCTATTTTGTCCAAGTATTGCTATTCCTGCTTTCTTTCCCTGTCCATTTGCTTGGAATTTTTTTTTCCCATTTCTTTACTTTCAGTCTGTGTACATCTTTTGTTCTGAGGTGGGTCTCTAATAGGCAACATATGTGCAGGTCACATTTTCTTATCCATTCAGCTATCTTGTCTTTTGATTGGAGCTTTTAATCCTTTTACATTTAACACTATTATTGATAGATACTTATTCACTTTTTCCCATTGTACCCATGTTCCTCTCTTTCTCACTCTTTTCTTCATCTTCTTAAAGCAGTCCCTTAAGCATAACTTGCAGTGCTATTGCGGTGGAGGTGTATTCTTTTAGCCTTCTTTTGTCTTGGAAACTCCTTATTTCACCTTCCATTTTAATTGAGAGCCTTGCTGGGTAGAGCAGTCTTGGTTGCAGGCCTTTGCTTCTCATTACTTGGAATATTCTTGCCATTCCCTTCTGGCTTGTAGTGTTTCTGTTGAGAAGTCAGCTGCTACCTTTATCGGGGCTCCTTTGTATGTTACTACCTGTTTCTACCTTGCTGCATTCTCTCTTTGTCTTTGATATTTTCCATTTTAATTGTAATGTGTCTTGGAGTGGACCTCATTGAGTTCCTCTTGAATGGGACCCTCTGTGCTTTCTAGACCTGTGTGTCTTTTTTCTCTCCTCAAATTAGGGACGTTTTCCATCATTACTTTTTTAAACAGGTTCTCTACCCCTTCCTCCTATTCTTCTCCTTCTGGTATCCCTATTATGCAGATATTATTACATTTTAGGTTGTCCTGAATTTCCCCAAATGCCTCCTCATTCTTTTTCACTCTTTTTTCATTTTCTTGCTCTTTCTAGGAGATTTTTCCTACCTGTCCTCCAGCTAGCTGATTCATCCTCTGCTTCATCTAACCTGCTTTTGATTTCTTCTACTGTGTTTTTCAATTCAGAACTTATATTCTTCCTTTTCTCTTGGCTCTTGTTGATAGTTTTTATGTCCTTTTTTATGTTGATATAGTTTCCAGTAAGTTCCTCTGTAGTTTCCCTGTAGTGTTTGGTAATTCTCTTTGAGCTCACTGAGCTTCCTTATAACCATTGTTTTGAACTTACTATCTGATAGCTTACTTCCCTCTATTTCATTTAGTTCTCTTTCTGGGGATTCCTCCTTTCCCTTCAATTGGGAGGTGTTTCTTTGTCTTCCCATTATTTGTGAGACTCTACTTTTTTGTTTCTGCTTCTTAAATTGATCTGTCTCAACTTTCAGACTTTGTGGTGTGAATTTCTATGGTAGGAGATCACTGTTCTTTTCTTTCTGGATCTAGATGCCTCTGATGATGTCAGATGTTGACCCCATCTGACCTTAGGCAGTCTGTTTGAAACTTCCAGGAATCTGCTGTCTAAAGATGCTCTATTCTTATACTTCTATTCTGTTTACAGGGGAGGAAACAAAGTCACAAAGCTGGATTCAGGGGCTGAACCAACAGACTGTACTACCTCTTGCTTTTGCTTATCAAAAAAAATTCCTCCCTTTTTTTGTTCCTAAAAATGGCATTTATCACATTCATCTCTTCTTTTTTCTAAAGTGTAGTCAAAATGACAGTAAAAGAATAAAAATGGTATTCACTCAAAAGTATGAAAAGAAGGGGAGAACAGCCAAGAGCAGTCAAGAAATCTCAGCAAAATGCAGACAGAAAGTGGAAGGAGGTGTTGTGACTGACTTAACTAAGAGGTAGGCCAGTTCCTTTCAGAAAACTTTTCATGGAAGGCAAGGTGGAGGCGTCATTCAAAACAGGAAACTATGTGAAACTCTGGACATAGAAGACCTAAACCCTAGCAGGTAGGGTCTTCACAAAGCAGGTATCTCTTTCTCACCCTCTCTCTCTAAAATCTATAAACATATCCTCAAGTGAGGATTAAAAAAAATTTCAGAAGAATTCTGTACCCAGTCACATTTTTAGCTAAGTGTAAAAACAGTATAAAAACATTTTCAGATATGCAAAGAACCAAAAAATAGACCTTTCAGAAAACCTAAACAACCTTGCATATGGTGATGACTTAGATACAACACCAAAGGCACAATGCATGAAAGAAATAATGGATACGCGGGACTTCATTAAAATTACAAACTTCTGTGTGAAAGGCAATACCAAGAAAATGAAGAGACAGACTTGGAGAAAATATTTGCAAAAAACACATCTGATCTAAAATATACAAAGAACTCTTTAAACTCAACAAGATAACAACTCAATTTATTTTAAAAATTGGGCCAAAGTACTTAACAGATACCTCACAAAAGAAGATGATGAATAAGTATATGAAAAAATGTTCCACATCATATGTCATCTGACATATGCAAATTAAAACAATAGTGAGGTACCACTGCACATCTATTAAAATGACTAAAATCCAGAACACTGATGACATCCAGTGCTGGGGAGGTTGTGGAACAATGGGAACTCCCATTCATTGTCAGTGAGAATGCAAAATGGTACAGCCATTTTGGAAAGAATTTGGTGGTTTCTTATGAAACTAAACATACTCTTACCATGTGATCCAGCAATCGTATTCCCTGTTATTTACTCAAATGAGTTTCAACTTATGTCCACACCAAGCCTGCACATGAATGTTTATAGCAGCTTTATTCATAATTGCCAAAATTCAGATGCAACCTAGATGTCCTTCAGTTGGTGATGTACTGTAATACATTCAGAAAATGAAATGTCATTCAGCACTAAAAGAAATGAGCTATCAAGCCATGGAAAGACATAGAAGAATCTTAAATGCATATTACTATGTGAAAGAAACCAACCTGAAAAAGCTATGTACAGTATAATTCCAACTATATGACATTCTGGAAAAGGCAAAACTATGGAGACAGTAAGAAGGGGTTTGGCGGTGCATCGGGAGGGATGAATAGATGGGAAAAGAGGATTTTTAGGGCAGGGAAAATACTCTGTATGATATCATAATAATGGATACATGTCACTATACATTGTCCAAACTCATAGAATGTACAATTCCAAGAGTGAACCCTAATGTAAACTATGAGTTTTGGGTGATTATGTTTCAATGTAGGTTCATCAATGATAAAAAAATGTACCATCTGGTAGAGGATATGGATAATGGAAAGGTTGTGCACCTGTGAGAATGAGGTATACAGAAAATCTCAATACTTTCCCTGCAATTTTGTGGTACATCTAGATCTGCTATTAAAAAATAGTCTTTAAGAATAGAATTCTCAATCAATCCCTTCTTAGGGTGCTACTAGAGGATGTGCTTCAGTTAAACAAGGGAATGAACAAAGAAGCAAAGAACATAGGATCCTACTGTACTAGAAACATATATACAAAACTGATCCATCAAGAAATAACAACATAGAGGCATGTTATTTAGAAATTTGTAGGTTTCTCAGTGGGGAAGAAACAGCTGGAAGAGTTAAAGAGTTTGTCCCTGTGGAGTAAAACTGCGGGGGAGAAAGATAGGAGACTACTCTTTTTCATAAAACCTTTTAAGAACCATTTTATAACTACATGGATCATTATTTTCATAATAATTAAAAGCAATGAATGACTTTTTATCATCTTGCATAATGTCTTCTTTATTATCCCACTCAAAAGCCTCAGGAATCCTTTCCATCCCTCCCAGCAGGTTAATATCCATTCTTTGGTTTACTAAACTAGTTCTAAATATTTTCTACCTGTCATATGTTGTATTTAGGCAAAAGAATATATATAAATATGTTACAGAATTCACACTATAATTTCCATATGATTGAGGTGAGAAATGAATAATTAAATTATAATAAAAGAAACATAAGAAGTTAGGTAGTACAGATTATAACTGTTGCAGGAGATAAGACATGAAAGGAATCTCTGTGAGGCATTGTAATTAAGAAAAGCTAGGATCTGCAGTGGTTATTATTGTATGACTAGGATTTGGGAAAGGAAAGGAGTATTCAAAGCTAGGGTAATTAGAAATGACTTAAAAAACTGTGAGGAGACCATGATTCCTCAAGGGAATAAGAAGTGAGTTTAGAAAGAAGAACTGGAACTAGATCGAGGGAAGTGAATGACCAGAGGTCTTGTCTCAATGGGTGACAAGGAGCCTCGAAAGGATTTTGATCCTGGTTAAATGACAGTAAAATTTTGGGCAGATTAATCTAGAAGCAAAGCTTTCAGTGGTCAAAGTAAGCAGATAAGCTCAAAGCAGGCTCCCTGAAGTCACTGAAGCATAAAGTTCTAAGGATTTGGACCAGTTACAACAAAAGAAATGCCCTTTCACATATTCATTCATTCTCACAACAATCCATTCATTGTACTCAGCATGTGTGAAACCCTTCACCAGCCGCTAGGGAAGCCGTGGTGTTCTTCCAGGCACCCCACACTTGACTGAGCAAAAGGCAACAAAACAACCACAGGGGATATGGGAGGATTTTTTTCCCAATTGAGTCCACTTGCTCAATCCTTGACCTTAGGAGAGAGCCAGCACATGTTAGGCTTCTGTGGACGTTTGTTCATGAAACTCAAAATAACATGAATAGGATATCAGGACTAATACAATAAGACTTAGCACAACTAAGGCTAAGACAACTTCCCAAAGTAGGTGGCTTAAACTGCTTGAATAGATGAATACTGCATTTTTGAATTTTAACATGCTACTAGGAGCAGATGCTATAGGTCTTGAACATGTGAGTCCAGAACAATGAGTTTTTATTCTAGTTCTCAGTGCTGGAACAAACAGTCAAATATAAGTTTAACTTCTGCCTATAAATAATTGACTTAAAGGGGAAGTCTATAATACCTTGAAATTTTTGCATTAGCTTTTTCCTTGGAGTGTTGAAACACAAAGAATATGAAAGGTAAAAGTACAACAGAAACTCTGAGCAAATGGTAAGGAAATTGTCTTAATTATGTTCCTTCAATTTTTCTTGCATTTTTTAATGTATGGACATGCATACTGCTTATAAGTATTAATAGTTTTTCAGAATAAATTGTAAACTGCCTCTGAAAAAAATTCTAACATGCTAACGTTTCCACTTTTTGACATTCCTGAGATGGGATGCATCCCACGATCCACGGCAAGTCATAGTTTGATTTGGAACATTTTTTTTCTTTGTCAGTGGCATATAAAATCATGGTGCATCCTGCAACCTATTATATCTTAGACTTGTTGAAGTGTGGTACCAAGCCAGAGTCTTCCCTTTCCAGAAACCTGCACAGCCATTGTAATCATCAAATCTTACCGATTCTACCTCTGTAAGGACATTTCTATATACCCACTCCTTGTCATCTCTACTGACACCATCTGCTACTATAGACTATTTCAACAACCTCAATCTGTTCCCTCTGCTCCCAAGCTTCTCCTCCCCTATCTAGTAGCAGATGCTACTTGAGTAAAGATCCTCAAGCAAGCGGATCTTTCAGAAAACCAAATTTGCTTATGTTACTTCCTTCAAGATAGAATCTAAACTCAATAGAATGGCATACAGGCCTTTTGAGGCCAAATCTCCACCAGTTGCTTATTCTTGTTTCCCTGCCTCCTCCACTCTCACTTGGCTAACTACTAGCTTATTTTATAACTCTAAGACACTATCAATAATAAGTCACACCTTTATTTTATGGAACATTAAGAAACAAAAGAAGTCTCTCAATCAAATGGTGACATGCTGGCTTAGGCCAGGTTCCCCAGAAAAAAGCTTCTGAGACATGAGTGCAGAAAGTTGACTAAGAAGCACTTCCAGAACAACACCTACAGGTGAATGAGGGTGACAGGATGGAGGAGACAGAGGAGCTGCACTGCAAAGAAACACTGAATGTGGGATGCAGCCTTGGGTGAGGCAGCTCGCTCTAGCAGCAGGAAAATCCCAGAAAGGGATACCCAGCTAAGAGCTGTCCTCTATGAACACTCTAAGAGATCGACTTGAAGAGGGGATCTGAGAAACATCTACCTCATCCACTATGAATGCCACCAACTGTGATATTGGATCTGATATCAGACATGCCAGGATATGAAAAAGTTCAAATCAGTTAAATATGATATATGTGTAATCGATTTCTTTTCTGCTTAAATCACTTAGAGTCAGTTCTGGTGACTTGCAACAATGAATCCTCATGGTGCAAAAGAGAAAGGGGTCTCAGGAAAAATGATCACCCATTTTTTAGTATCTAAATTATTTTCAAGTCTACCAATCAATATAGTGTTATGTACATTTACTCTATTGTACAACCATCACCACCATCCGTTGCCATAAGTTTCTCATCTTGGGAAACTGACAGTGCACTCATCAAACAATAATTCCCCTTTTACCCCTCCTCAGCTCCCTGGAAACCACCATTCTACTTTCTTGCTAATGAATTTGACTACTAGAAGTACCTTATAGAAGTGGAATCATGATGTATTTGTCTTTTTGCAAATAACTCATTTCATTTAACATAATGTCCTCATGTTCATCCATGTTGTAACATGTTATAAGATTTCTTTCCTCTTTAAGTCCGAATAATATTCTGCCATATGTATGTACCAAATTTTATGTTTCCATTCATCTATCAATGGACATTTAGGTTGCTTCTAATTCTTGGCTAGTGTGAATAGTGCTGTTGTAGATATGGGTGTGCAGATACCTCTTCTAGACACTACTTTCTATTATTTTGGATACAGACCCAGAAATAGGACTACTGGATCATATGTTAATTCCATTTTAATATTTTGAGGAATGGCCAAACTGTTTTCCATAGTGATTGTACCATTGCACAATCCCATTAACAATGTACAGAACTCTAAATTCTCCACATCCTCACCAACACTTGTTTTTTTTCATAATAGCCATCCTAATTGGTGTCAGGTGATATTTCATTGTGGTTTTTATTTTCATTTCTGTAATGATTAGTGGTGTTAAACATCTTTTATAGTTTGTTGACCATTTGTATATCTTCCTCAGAGAAATGTTTATTTAAGTCCTCTACCCATGTTTTAATTGCATGATTTGGAACTTTTGTTGTTGAGCTGTAGAAGTTCATTATATACCTTGGACATCAACCCTTTATCAAACATAGAATTGCAAATTGTATCATAAAGTTTTAAACATTATATTTTCCAGCTGCCTGAGCAATCCACAAAAAGCTGTGAACACTCTGCCCAGGCAACCAGGTAATCAGTGTGGTAAGGCTGGTCCCTGCTGCAAGTTCCCCTTCTTGCCCTCTCCTGACTGTGACCTAATAGATTTCAAACACAACAATTAAATCCCCTGTTCTTTTTCTTTCAGTACTCCACTTTGACCCCCAATACAGGCACCTCTGCCTCTCAGCCCACCACCTGATGGTTGAGTTGGCTCCCTTGGCACTCCCCCCTCCATATTACTCTGCATGGCATGAAGTGTCCCCATCTCTAGGACCTGTAAATATAATAAACTTTGTTTTCCTTCACCTCTCCTGTGTCCCCTTTTGCAGTTGAACCTGGGTGGTCCTCTCATGAAATAATACAAAGCACATATACTTTCTCCCATTCCATAGGCAGCCTTTTTACTCTGTTGATAATGCCTTTTGACGCATAAAAGTTTTTAAGTTTAACATAGTCACATCTGTTTGTTTTTGCTTTTGTTTCCTGTACTTTTGTTGTCATATCCAAAAAATCATTTTTAAATACAATGTCATAGAGATTTATTTTTCTCTAGGTTCTATTCTAGGAGTTTTATAATTACCCTTAGATTTTTAACCTATTTTGAGTTGATCTTTTTTGTAGGATGCAAGAAAAGGGTCCAGTTGTGTTCTTTTGCATGTGGATATCCAGTTTTCCCACCACCATTTGTTGAAAAGGCTGTCTTTTGCCCACTGAGTCATCTTGGCACCCTTGTGGAAGATCATTTGACCATGTATGCAAGGGTTTATTTGTGGGCTTTCTATTCTGTTCCATAGGTCTATTTATCTGTCTTTATGTAAGTGCCACACTGATTTGATTACTGTGGTTTTGTAATAAATTTTGAAAGCAAGAAGCATGAGTGTTCTAACTTTGTTCTTTTTCAAAAAAAATTTTAGATGTTCATGATCCCCTTAGATTCCATATGAATCTTAGATTTTTTTTTCTATTTCTGCAAAAATGCCATTGGGATTTTGATAAGTACAGTTACTTTTGTGCATGTTGCGTTTATGATTCCTGTGGGATATTCAAGTTTAGCAAGCAATTAGTTTATGACTCAGAAGGCACTGAGGAAATAATAGGTCATCTTGCATAGCATTCCTGCTTCCCAAGATGCTTCAGATAATTGTTGCTTTCCAAAACAGCAGGGATAAAAATAAAGCCAGTGTAAAAGTAGCTTCTGTGTGCTTGACATTTTTCTTGCTTCTCTATTCATCCATAGAGTTTACTCCCAGTATTTTAAAAATAAAAATAATTTGGCTTGTTCCTAAATGTGAGGGAAATCACACTCTATGAAACAAAGAGAAGGCTAACATTCACATTACTCCTTCCCTCTGCCCAGAAGGTCCCACTTACAGCTTGGCAAGGTGGCTCAGGGCCAGGCAGCCAATTTGTCCAGGTCTTTCCCCAGTCCCACCAGCACCACAGCCCTACCACCACATGCTCCACCCTGCTATATTCAGATTGGATAACAAAGATGCAGAGCTAACCCGTGAAGCACTCCAGACTACATACATTCAATTGGGATGTAAAATCCCAGGGTACACATCACAGACTTTTTCCCAACAAATTTCAGACAGGAATTTTTTTCTGCTAGGCATATTTCCAAATATTTCTAGACAGTATATGAAACACTTTGGAGAAGTTATATGCCAGGGGTTTTTTTCTTTTTCCTTTCTTTTTAAACTTCATGTCTCTCTATGATGATAGAAGTTGGAATAAAAATTGTTCAGGAGGTTCTCTTTCTAGGTAAATATGTTCATAAAGCTTAATTGCCATTGAAAACCTTATTTGTACTCCATTTTCTGTCAGCATCCAGAAGGGGGTTTGAGTGTTGACTAAGAAGTGTTTATCTTCACAACCACCTGCACTAGTACCAAGAGTGCTTATTTAAAATTCATACTCCTGGGACCTGCTTCATACTTACTGAGGTCTGAGGATATAGCCCAAGAATGTACATTATAAACAAGCTCCCAGGACATTCTTATACATATGAGCAATTTGAGAAACACTAGACTAAAGCAAATACAAGTTTTACTCAAACAAATTCAACTAAGAAAATGATGATCATAATCATAGAATAATACTGATTCTTGTATAGTTTTTAGGATACAGTAGATATTCATTCACATGTAGGGCATTTTACAAATTTAGCGTATGTTGACTCTCCATTAGACTCTCATGTCCTTCTTCCTGTTCAAATCTTTTCAAGTGTGTGGCTTATTTTTTTAGAAATGCAAACAGAAAGTATGTGTTCATCTGTGTCACTTACTTTCTCTTTAAGACTGAATAAAATTCCCAATGTTATTGTATATCATGATTCCCATACTTGGGAAATCCTTTACACTAGCTGTTAAAACCATTAAGCCGTTGTCTTCGATTTAATCTTTAAGGTTGACCAGCCAGCATTGAGTCACTGTAATCTTCTAGGTCAAACAGGAAAAGAATTGACGTCGTTACAAAATACCACTGCGTAAGTGTCTTTGAGAAAATGGCAGCCAGGTGTACACAGTTGGGTAATGTGATGGGCATCAGTCCCTGAGCAGGTGAGCCAGAGGGCCTGGCACCTGGCATTGCTCCCCTCGCAATGCGCTTGTGTGAGCAGCTGAGAATCCGTGACACACTTTCTCTGACATAACACATCTCAAGGAGATATCAAGATGTTTCCTTTCTGAAGCAAATCAACCAGCCTATTAGGAATGATAATTTGGCACATATTATGCTCAAGGGACAAATGTAATAAGGGATGTTTCATACAAAGGGGCTTCCACCGTGAGCCAGCAATGTTGATCTGCAGCTAAAAACAGAGATGCTTAAAAATAAACCTTCAACTTCTCACCCTGAACAAAGATGTTTTCCAGAAAGCTACACACAATCTAAACAGCCTGAGAGGTAGCCAGCTCCTTTCTCCAGCTTTTACTTTTTAGAAAAGAAAAAATGAAAATGGGATCAGCTGACCTAGTTGGTTTATCTCACTAATCTGTAACACTAACTGCCCAAAAGAGATTTATAATACAAACATGCACAAACTGTCTTTTTGGCTTGTCCCTAGCTTTCAGAAACAAACAAAGCTATTATTAGTCATTAATCTAATATCCTAAATATTTCTATGTCAGAAGTTAATATTAGTGTTCAAGTCAATTTTACAGAGATATGCCAAGACACCTTAGTTCCAATCACAGTTATGCCCTCTCCATCCCTTTCTCCATCTTTCCCAGCCCTCCCCAAATTAAATCAAAGGGAGGAAAAAATTTGAGATGATTATCTGAAGATAAAGAGTTAGATGGCTATATCAGTCTATATTGTCCAGGGCTTATGACAGTGTGTTCCAGCAAATCCAGGAACCAACTGTATCACAGAAGGGCCAAACATTGAAGACAAGACAAATCTCAAGTTCATTCACATCAAACTTAATTTTTAAAAAATCATGAAGTGTCCAAGAACATTGTGTCCATCGCCTGTTTCATTCTGGTCCCAGGGTCTTGACCAGTAAGAAAGGAAGATGTGAGCCCATGCCTATGCAGTGAGTCTAACTCTGCTAGACTGCAGCCTTTTGCCCTAGTGAATTATTGCACAGGGAGGAGTGTGGTTAGAGACTGCACTGCCTCTGAACCCATAAGACCCCAGTCAGATGGAAGGGTTGGGGAGGTTAGGCACTGAACATGCAGAGTAGTGAGACTTATTTGCTGATTCATGTTTATATAGAATATCACTACAATCTTCCTATCACTGTTCCCAGATCAAGTCCATTCTCATAAATTATAATGCCCTTCTCCAAACTTTTGTGGTCTCCATTTCCCCATCTATGAAATTAAAGCTGTTCAAAGTATGATTATCAAAGGTCCTTACAACCTCTGGTTCTCAGTCCTTCTGCTGTCATTTATGGTGGGGAAAAAAGCCCATCCAGTTCCTGATGTGAGCCAGAAAAAGCACATTACACCTAGGAGGCAAGACAAGTTCCATGTGGAAGTTGCCACCAAGTGGCTTCTCCAGTGGGCCTGGGAAAAATGGTGGAATTCTGAGAGCCTCCTAATTCTGTCGTGGTCTCTGTGGTGCGGAGGGTGTATCAGCCTCGCCTTGTGTTCTAGGATTCTCTCAGTGGTCTCGTGTTCACAAATAGTTGTTAGCTGTTCTTCTTGTGAGGAAGAACAAGTGAAGTTAAAAACAACCTGTTTCACCATCTTCATAATGGCTCTTTATTTAATGACAGCCAATCTAGGCAAATGTACTGAACATTCTAGTCACAGGAATGTGGAAACAAGGCTTGCTCAGGCTCTGCCTCACATAAGTGTGAAACTGGGCACTCTGGCACACCTCTGCATGGCACTCAGCTCTGTCTGGCCTGGTTCTCTTCCACTTATTCCCAAGGGTAGAAGGCAAGATAGTTCCATTTTTCTCTCCCCCAGCCCTAAATTCACACCCTCATACTCATGCACAGTATAAAAACATTCACCCAACTTCTCTTTTCCTCCCTACTCTCTCTGTGGGCCTCTGACCAGATCTGAGGGGACAGGTGGAAGGGAGAGAGCAACCATTGAGTCCTTCTTAAATTTCAACAGAATGCAAATACTGGTAACTGCTCAGTGTCCTATTTGTGCTAAAGAACAAGGGAAGTCTCCCAGATTTTTAATCTGGATGGAACTCCATACCATACCAGTCATCTTTAGTGGAAATCTGAGCACTAAGATGGGGTGAGAAAGAGAAACAGGCTGAAACTCTACATAAGAATCTAGGAAAGAAGGAGTATGGGACACCCCAAGGAAATGTCCAGTTCAAACCAAAGGTTCTTATCAGTATTGGGAGAACTATTTAAACAATCGTGTTCCGGAAAGAGAACCTCAAAGTGCAAGTGTCAGATTTTTAAGAAATGTGACTATTGAAAGCCAAAGTATGAAAGATAATTTCTTCACTCTTGCATTCAGAGTAGGTTTGTTCATGCTTTCTTTTGTTCTCTCCCCAGTAAATATTTACTGAGCACCTACCAAGCATCCAGGACCATGCTTTGTGCTGGTTATAGTGGTGTCTGTGATTGACTTTAATTACTTCAGACTAACCAGTGTGCAAGCGTGGGTGTGTCAGCTAGTTTCAGCTTTAATTTAGCCATGTGCCATCAGGAATGCATGCTCCTGGGGTGGATGACTCGCTGCACTTCCTGGACAGAGCACAGAGGCAGCTTCATCAGCCTTCTGCCATGCAGATCCCAGTCGGCACAAAAAATTTGCTCTTTAGCAGTCTTTCAAAAAGGGCTATTTATTGCCAACACCAGGGACTTGCTAATTATCATAAGGAATGTCAGAAGTGAGCTCTTACTGGAAAAATATTTAAGAGAGGAGAAATGATGTAAAAGGTTTAGACCTTCAGTTTGCCATGATGAAAAAGTTCTGGGGATGGATGGTGGTTGCACAACTTTGTGAATATAGTTAATGCCACTGAACTATACACTTAAAAGTTGTTACAAGGGTAAATTTTACATTATGCATATTTTATCACACAAAAACTATTTTTAATGTTTAGACACTGTCCATCTTTGAAAGAATAAGAACTAGCAATAGCAAGACTTGTCACCAGCATCCTTAGATTTGTCCCCAAGGCTTGGTCCCTGCTGGGACAAATGCTGATTGCTCAGGGCCAACTAGAGGGTTCCAAATTAGGCTTGTGGGGCAGAGGTCAGATAACTTTTGTAGTAAGTGCAGACAGTAAACATTTGAGGCTTTGTGGGGCATACAGTATCTGTTGTAACTACTCAACTCTGCCATTGTATCAGGAAAGCAATCACAGGCAATGCCTAAACAAATGAACGTGACTGGGTGCCAATAAAAGTTCATTTACAAAAAAAAAAGAAGAAGAAGAAGAAAAGAAAAGAAAGAAAAAAATTGGCCCAGCACTTAATTTGCTGTCCTCTTCTCTAGATCACTGGAATGTTGTGTCCTGTGATTTTGCCCTATATAATCTGTAACTTACACTCTATTGGGGTATTCAGGCTTTTGAGCATAAGGTTCCTATTCTCCTGGGTGGTGCTATTCATAAAACAATAGTTAATATTTCTCCACTGCAATTCTAGGTGCCTAATTTTTGGCTCTGCTAGTGACAGGTGGATGAATTCTTTCTGTTCTGTAACATTACCTCAGCCTTGAACTCCCAGGTTGGCCATGTCATGTTATTTATCCTATTAAGCTTTTGCTTGCTTGGAATTACAAGTATTTTGTTTATAAATTTACTAATCAGATATTTCTGTGGTTTTATTGTTGTGTGCTCCCCTTCTCTGTTTTATTAGTAAGATATGCTTAACTTGTAGAAAAAGTTTAAAAGCACATTTTATTCTATGTGCTAAAATATTGTATATAATATAAGGAATGTCTACTTTTTTGCAGATTAAGTAGATTCTATCCATAAAACTATTCAGTCTCTACATTTTAGAGGTCTGATCTTTGAACATTTCAAGTTTTTTACCTTTATTATAAGTCAGTTTTAGTCATTTCTATTTCCAAGGTGATTACCCATTTCAACTAGTTTCCAAATTTATTGACATAAAATTTTACACAGTGTATTTAATCTGCCAGAGCTCTCATAACAAAATACCACAATTAGGTGGCTTAAATAACAGAAATTTAATTCTCTCACTGTTCTGGAAACTAGAAGCCCAAAATCAAGGTGTCCCTTGGAGGCTCTGAGTGCTCTCTCTAGCTCCTAGTATTTACAGGCAATCCTTTGAATTCCTTGGCTTGTAGACACCTCACTTCCATTTCTATGTCCATGTCCACCTGATGTTCGTGTGTGTGTGCGCACCCACATTTCTTTTTTCTTTTAAAGTCAGCTCTCTCTGAGAGCTGCTTTGGCTAGATTTTAATATGGAAAGCACTTGTTCATTTGTAAGTTTTTTAAATTTCAATTTTGATTTCTTTCCTAACCCAGGAGTATTTTAGGAGTATATTGTCAAGTTTCCTAGTGCCTGGGTTTTTCTTTCTCTTAACTTGCTTTTATTGTTCATTTCTCACTGTGTTCACTTTATTTATTGATTTTGGCCTACATGATTCCTGCTGTGAGGGCAACTGTTTACCATATATAGTATGTCTGTTAGTTTAGCATGTTAATTATGATATTTTACTCCTCCAGTTTTTTTTCCTATTGAGGTATAATTGACATATAACACTTTATTAGTTTCAGATGTACAGCATAATGATTCAATATTTGTATAAATTGTGAAATGATCACCACAATAAGTATTTTAATATCTGCCACTTTACAAAGTTACAAAATTTTTTTCCCTGTGCTGAGAACTTTTAAGACCTACTCTCTTAGCAACTTTCAAATATGTAATACAGTACTATTTATTATAATCACTCTGCTACACATTACATCCCCGTGACTTATTTATTAGCCATCCATAGTCTTAATTATTTTCTGTCTGACTAATTTGCCTATTAAGAAATATGTTGATCCCTGGTTGGGTGGCTCATTTGGTTGGAGCATTGTCCCATGCACCAAAAGTGTGCAGGTTCAATCCCCGGTCAGAACACATACCTAAGTTGTGGGTTCATTCCCCAGTTGGGGCTCGTACAGGAGGCAACCAATCACTATTTTTCTCTCGTTTCTCTCTTGCCCTCTTTCTCTCTCTCTAAAATCAAAAACATATCCCTAGGTGAGGTTTTTTTAAAAAAAATATATTGACCTCTCACAATAATTATGGTTTCGACCATTTTCTTCATATTCCTGGCCATTTTAGTTTTTCATTTCCCAAAAGTAATGTGACTGGGTACATAAAGATTCATGACATTAAACATATTCTTGGTCACTTGTGCCTTTGATCAGTGTCATTAGAGGCCTGATGGCCTGCTGGACAAAGGAACCAGCTGTGAGCTGATGCCTAGGACCATGTGCAACTCTGCCACCAGCACTGTACTCCACGGGCAGTTCCTTCAGCTCTCTGGGCATCAGTACCTCGTATCTGAAATGGAGATCATAGTCATTGTCAGTGCGCAAGGTGATTGGGAGGCTAGCTTCTGGCACATGATGAGTTCTCAAAAAATATTATCTAGGATGATGATGATAATGACTATGAATCACAAGATAAGAAAGGTTCTTGTATTTCTTTAATCGTTGAAAACAAATCAAAAGAAGAGTAATATTTTGTGATAGGAAAATTATATAAAATCAAAATTTCAGTGTTCCTTAAGTTTTAGTGGAACAGGGGAGAGAAGATGGCAGCCAAGTAGTTGGAAGTTGAGCCCACGTGCTCTTGCCCCCAACTCGGATACTTGGCTGATCTTTGGAAAAATAAACTGATCATTCAACACAATCTTACCTGATAATGAAGTTTGGAAGCCAAGGAGTACAGAAGATGCTTCACAATGGGGGGTAAGGAGATTTTAATAGGTCGGAGGGGAAGTACCCCGAGGAGTGACACCTGCAGCCACAAAGAACCTGGTCAGAGATCACAGCTCTGTGGCTCTCTCCCCTCTCAGTACAAAGAACCCCCATACCCTGGCCAGGAGTGATTGGATACACAAAGTTGGGGAGATCCAGGCACACACAGGAGATCACACACACACAGTGAGCAGCATACCCATAGCTACAGTGGCAAACGCCAACCAGGGGAGTGTCAGAGAGAGGGAGGGGTTCTATCTGCACCTGGGTCAGGTGGAGACAGGCCATGGATAGGCGTGACTGTGAGAGACTTTTGGCCCTTTGAAGAGATGGTGTGTGAGGAACGCAGGACAGTGACTCAGTGCTGTAGTGGGAAAGCCCAAAGACACTTTTTAAAAGGGGAGCTGAGGCATGCTGGGGAGGGACCCTTTGCACAGCTGCCCTGCCAGCAAGTCGAAAGGATTGAGGATGCAGTTTGCTCCCACTGAGTGCAGTTGGGCAGAGAAATCAGAAAGGTACATAGCAAGGGGATTTCTCAGCCCTAGTCTGGTGCAGCTAGCAGGCCGGAGGCTGTGCAGAGTGGAAAGTTTGGGACTGTGTCTGCCACAAGGGCAGTGAGCTGGGAACTGGATGGGCAGGAGTGGAGCATCAGAAATTATTTACAGCCAGGCATAGCCACTTTCCCTGGGGGAGATTGAACCTCTGGAAGGGGAAGGACACACTCAGCCCCCTCCTTTTTCAGGATCCAAAGCAGGAAAGGTTCAAGAACACCTGGCAGGGTGCATGTCTGTAAGAGAAAGACAGAAAGAGAAATACCTAAGGGGCCCATTTTGAGTTTCTCTCAAGGAGACAAAATACACTGGTTCCTAGGGCCTTATTCCACTGAGGCCAGCAAGTCAGGAAGATCAGAAATCAGTGCAGCAAGGGAATCAGGACCCCACACAGACTCGGCTTGTACATAGAACTGCCATCAGTACCAAGCAGAAAAGAGCTGACCCTCTTACACAGATTGTCCCCTCCCTTGAAATAGAGAGCTAATTCAGCAGAAACATTACATTATTGGAAATAAGATGGGACAGACCAAGATGGGTGGAGCAGGGGCAAGGATAAAATACGCACAAGAATTTCCCAGAAGCCTGAATCGTGCCTCCCAAAAGACACCCAGGGTACCTCCCCCAATCACAAGAGGAGCCTCCTGTAGACGCAGGTGAAGGTAATACAGGCAGTGTTGCCAGAAGTTGGATGACTCACCCCAGGATCATGAGTTGATAAAAAAACAGAAGTGGATCTGGAAAGAGAAGACAGAAGGCAGACACCAAATTCTACTAAGATGCTTTCTACCTTGTTCCTCTTCAGACTTTGTGTTATTTTTTTCTTTCACATAAAATTTTAAGACTTCTTTTGCATCAATTGTATTCCAACTAATTCACTATTCTTTTTCTTTCATTTCTTATTCTTTTTAGTTAGATTTTTATATTATTTTTTATTTTATTTTTATTTCAAATCTCACATTGTACATTTCCCTTGTCTTACTCCATTTTGCCTTCTTCCTGCCTGTTCTTATTTTTGTTGTAATTCTTATTTTTCCCCACACTACACCTGGCTCCTAATCCTCACTCTTATTACTTCTCTTCCATCATCTCAAAATCATTCTTTCTTCCATTAATCAGCTCTCATTCTTTTTACCTTTCTTACATATTCTTATTTTCTTTCCATCTTTATAAATTGAAGCTTGTTTGGTGTGGATATTACGGTTATTGTTCTTCTTCAAATGTATTTCAATTTGTTCACTATTTTTTTTTATTTCAAATCTCATAGGTTTCTCTTCCCCTGTCTTATTCCATTTTGCCTTACTCCTGCCCATACTAATCTGAGTTTGGCATTTTATTTTTTCCCTTTTTTAACTTGGACTCTATTCCTTACTCTTATTATTTCTCCTCCCTCTATCTTCTCAAAATCATTTTTCCTTACTTTAGACATCTCATATTCTCTTCATCTCTTTCATATAGTATTCTTATTCTCTTTCCACCTTTATTAATCTTTGCTAAGCGGTCATGGTTATTGACCCGGTTGCAGTTTTTTTGCAATTTTATTCCCTTTAGTTCACTACTTTTTAAATTTTATTTCAAACCTCATATTATAGTCTTCCCTTTTCTTACTCCATTTTGCCATTGCCTTTCCCTACTTATTTTTTAAATTGTATTTTCTCCCTTTCTTTGCCTTGTTTCTATTCCCTACTCTTATTATTTCTCCTCAGTCTTCCCACTCAAAATCATTTTTCCCACTTTTAGCCATCTCATATTCCCTTTTTCCTATTTTATAATGTTCTTAATCTCTCTCCACTTCATTATTTTTTTGTTCAATTGTTGTTGATATTGCTGATGTGGTTGGTAGTGGCTATTTTTACTGGTGTGGGTTTGGTTTTCTGGGTAGTATTGCTTTGTTAACCAGTACCTGTACAACAGCATACAAGGTGTGGAAGGAGTTGTGACCCCCCACAGCCAGCCAGCGGGGGAACCCAACAATGAATGAGCCATCAATAGTCAAAGCCCAAGTACAACAAAAGAGCCCACATACACTGAATAAAAGACAAACCTAGAGCACACAGATCAGGAGATAAAAGAGACTGCTCCACTGAGTCCCACAGAACTTCTACTACAGAAGTCCACCCCACGAAAACAGGAAGGCAAAGCAGAGCAACTTAAGATGCAGAAACAAACAAAAAGAGTCACCTAAAATGGGGAGACAAAGAAATAACCACAATCAAAAAGAAAAGAGGAATCCCCAGAAAAGAGCTAAGTGAAATTGAGGCAAGCAATCGATCAGACATAGAATTCAAAATAATGGTTATAAGAATGCTTAAGGAACTCAGTGAGAACTACAAGGAAGTTTATGGGAGCTACAAGGAATTTAGTGGGAATTATAGTAGCATGAAAAGGGACATAGAAACTATGAACAAAAATGAGGAAGAAATGGAGAATACAATATCTGAAATGAAAAATACACTACAAGGAATTAAAAGCAGGCTAGATGAAGCAGAGGGTCGAATCAGTGAGCTGTAAGACAAGGTAGAAAGAAATACCCAGTCAGATCAAGAAAATGAAAAAATACTAAAAAAAAAAAATGAGACTAGCTTAAGGGAGCTTCAGGACAACATGAACGTAAGAACAATCACATCATAGAATAGCAGAAGAAGAAGAGAAGGAGCTAGGGATAGAAAAACTGTTTGAAAAATAGTGGCAGAAAACTTCCCTAACTTAGTGAGGGAAAAAGTCACACACGTTCAAGAAGCACCGAGGGCCTCAATCAAGATGAACCCGAAGAACCTGCTCCAAGACACATCATAATTAAAATGGTGAAGTTTAAAGACAAAGAGAGACCCTTAAAGGCAGCGAGGGAAAATCAGCCTGTAACATACAAGAGAGCTCCAATAAGGCTATGAGCTGATTTCTCAACAGAAACACTACAGGCCAGAAGGTATTAACACAAAATATTCCAAGTAATGAAAAGCAAGGACCTACAACTGAAACTACTCTATCCAGCAAGGCTCTCATTTAAAATAGAGGGTGAAATAAAGAGCTTCCCAGACAAAAGAAGGCTAAAAGAGTACATCTCCACCAAGTCAGCACTGCAGGAGATGCTGAAGGGACTGCTATAAAAAGGAGAAGAAGGAGAGAGAGAGAGAGAGGAAGGAACACAGGTACAGTAAAAATGTCACTGATTAAGCGCCTATCAATAATAATTTTAAACATAAATGGATTAAATACTCCAATCAAAAAACATAAGGTAGCTAAATGGATAAGAACACATGACCTATATATATATGCTATCTATAAGAGACCCACATCAGAACAAAACATATACACAGGTTGAAAATGAGTGGATGGAAAAAAATATTCCAAGCCAATGGACATGAAAGAAAGCTGGGGTATCGATACTTATATCAGACAAAATAGACTTCAAAACAAAAGCCATAAAAAGGGACAAAGAAGGTCACTTCACAATACTTAAGGTAATAATCCAACAGGATGATATAACCTTGTAAACATATATGCACCCAACACAGAAGCACCTAAATATATAAAGAAAATCATGGAGGTCTCCAAGAAAGATAGTGACAACAACACAGTCATTGTAGGGGTTCTTAACACCCCACTGTCAATAATGGTTCTTCCAAAAAAGAATCAACAAGGATATTGTGGCACTGAATGACACTCTAGATCAACCAGAAATTGATCTAGATCACCCCAAAGCAGAAAAATATACATTCTTTTCAAATGTACATAGAATATTTTCAAAGATAGATCACATGGTAGGACACAAAACAAGCCTTAGTACTTTCAAGAAAATTGAAATCATATTAAACATCCTCTCAGCTCACAATGGCTTGAAACTAGACACCAATCTCAAGGAAAAAAACTAAGAAACATTCATATGCATGAAGACATAAAAACATTTTATTAAATAATGAATGGTTCAACAATGAGATCAAGGAAGAAATCAAAATATACGTGGAAACAAATGAAAATGAACATACAAAAACCAAAACCTATGGGACGTAGAGAAGGCAGTACTGAAAGTGAAGTTCATAGCAATAAGGGCCTGCCTAAAGAAGATAGAAAAACCTCAAATAAACAACTGAACCCAACATCTACAAGAACTAGAGGAACAAAAACAAACAAAGCCTAGAGCAAGTAGAAGGAAGGAAATTATCAAGATCAGAGCAGGATTAAATAACATAGACTAAAGAGTAATTCAAAAGATCAATATATCCAGGAGCTGATTCTTTGAAAAGATGAACAAAATTGGTAAGTTTTTAACCTGGCTCATCAAGAAAAAAAGAGAAAGGACCCAAGTAAATAAAATGAGAAATGAAAGAGGAGAAGTTACAACCAATACCACAGAAATACAAAAGATTGTAAGAAATTACTAGAAAAAACTCCATGACAAGAAAGTGAACAACCTGGGTGAAGTGGACTCATTTCTAGAAACATGCACTCTTCAAAAACCAAATCAAGAAACAGAGAGCCTGAATAGACTGATAAAAATTAGTGGAGTTGGAGCAGTAATCAAAAAAACTCCCAGCACACAAAAACCCTGGACCAAATGGTTCACAGTTGAATTTTACCAAGCATTTAAGAAGAACTAACTGCTACCCTTCTCAAACTATTCCAAAAAATTCAAGAAGAGGGAAAAATCCCAAACTCTTTTTATGAGGCCAGCATCATCCTAATTCCAAAACCAAGTAAAGACAAAACAAAGAAAGAAAATTACAGGCCAATATCTCTGATGAATATAGATGCTAAAATCCTCAATAAAATATTGGCATATCACATCGAGCAATACATTAAAAAGATCATGCACCTTGATTAAGTGGGATACAACCCAGGGATGCAATGATGGTACAATATTCTCAAATCAATAAATGTAATACACCACATAAACAAAATGAAAGACAAAAACAACATGATCATATCAATAGAAGCTAAAAAGGCATTGGATAAAATCTAGCACCCATTTATGATAAAAGCACTCAACGAAGTGGGAGTAAAAGGAGTATACCTCAACAAAATGAAGGCCATATACAAGAAACCTACACAGCCAACATTGAACTCAACAAGCAAAATCTAAAAGCTTCCCCCTTAAGATCAGGTACAAGAAAAGGGTGTTTCCTTTCAGCATTCTTATTCAACATCATATTGGAAGTTTTAGCCACAGTGATCAGACAAGAAAAAGAAATAAAAGGCATCCAGATTGGAAAGGAGGAACTAAAACTGTCATTATTTGCAGACAACATGATAGTGTACATAGAAAATTCTGTAGACTCCACCAAAAAACTACTCGACCTAATAAGTGAATTTGACAAAATAGCAGGGTACAAAGTCAATATTCAGAAATTGAAGGTATTTTTGTGCACCAATAATGAAATCTTAGAAAGAGAAACTAGGGGAAAAAATCCTATTTACTGTAGCAACAAGAAAAATAAAGTACCTAAGAATAAATTTAAACCAAGGAGATGAAAGATCTCTACTCAGAAAACTATGGAACGCTGAAGAAAGGAATTAAGGAAGATACAAATAAATGGAAGGATATACTTTGTCCATGGATTGGAGGAATTAAAATCATTAAAATGTCCATACTACCCAAAGCAATCTAGATTCAACACAATTCCTATTAAAATACCAATGGCATATTTCACAGATCTAGAACAAATATTTGAAAAATGTATAGGGAACCAAAAAAGACCCTGAATAACCTCAGCAAACCTGAGAAAGAAGAATGAAGTAGAAGGAATTGCAATACCTGATATCATACTATACTACAAGGCCACTGTAATCAAAACTGTCTGGTACTCATGTAGGAACAGACACATAGATTAATGGAACAGAATAGAGAATCCAGAAATAAACACGTATCTCTATGGTCAATTAATATTTTTTGTTGTTTGTTTTTGTTTGTTTTATTATTGTTCAAGTACGGTTGTTTCCATTATCCCTCTATGGTCAATTAATATTTGGCAAAGGGGACAGGAACATAATGGGCAAAAATAGCCTCTTAATAAATGGCGTTGGGAGAACTGGACTGGTACATGCAAAAAATGAAACTAGACCACCAACTTACACCATACACCACAATAAGCTCAAAATAGATAAAAGACTTAAATATAAGTCATGACACCATAAAAGTCCTAGAGGAAAACATAGGCAGGAAAATTTCCGATATCCCATGTAGCAATATATTGGCTGATGTATCTCCTAGGGCAAGGGAAATAAGGGAAAAAATAGACAAATAGGACTACATCAAACTAAAAAGCTTCTGCATGGCTAAAGAAACCATCATCAAAATGGAAGGGAACTAACCGGTGGGAGAACATACTTACCAGTGATACATCAGACAAGATTTTGATCTCCAAAATTTATGAAGAATTCATATCACTCAACACCAGGAAGACAAACCATCCAATTAAAAAGTGGGTAACGGACCTGAATAGACACTTCTCCAAGGACAACATTCAGATCGCCCATAGACATATGAAAAGACGTTCAACACCACTAGCTATCAGAGAGATGCAAATTAAAACCATAGTGAGGTATTACCACCCACCTGTCAGAATGGCTACCATTAATAAATCAACAAACAGCAAGTGTTGGAGAGGATATGGAGAAAACGGAACCCTAGTGCACTGTTGATGGGAATGCAGACTGGTGCAGCCACTGTGGAAAACACTATGGAATTTCCTCAAAAAACTAAGGATGGAATTGCCTTTTGACCCAGCAATTCCACTGCTGGGAATCCTGAATCACCAATTCAAAAGAGCTTATGCACTCCTATGTTCATAGCAGCTCTATTTACAATGACCAAGTGCTGGAAACAGCCTAAGTGCCCAACAGTGAATGAATGGATCAAACAACTGTGGTACATTTACACACTGGAGTACTATGCAGCAGGAAGAAAGAAGGAACTCCTACCTTTTGCAGCAGCATGGATGGAACTGGAGAATATTGGGCAAAGTGAAATAAGCCAGTCAGTGAAAAACAAATACCATATGATCTCACCTACAAGAGGAATTTAATGAACAAAATAAACTAATGAACAAAATAGAACCACAGGCATGGAAACATGGAACAGATTGGCAGTGAGGGGAGGGGGATAATGGTAGAAAGAAGGGAAGGGACAAGTCAAAGAACGTGTATGAATCACCCATGGACATGAGTAACAGTGTGGGAATTGACTGTGGGAGCTGGGGCTGGGATGGTCGGAGGAGGGCAAAGTAGGAAAAAACTGGGACAACTGTAATAGAAAAACAATAAAAAATGATTGAAAAGTTTTAGTGGAACAGTCAGTGGTATTTCTTCACCCACTGCCTATGTCTGTTTTCTCACTACAGTAGCAGAGTAAAGCAGGTGCAAGACAGACTATGTGACCCACACAGCCTAAAATATTTAATGCCTAGTCCTTCATAGAAAAAGCTTGCTAACCTCTGCTTCAAGCTATTCATCCTACTCAAAATGCCTTCCAGACTTTTTTACCACATTACTTTTCTGCTTACAAGGAATAAGTATAAACTTTTTAGTCTGGTATAAATAGTCCTTTATGACTTAGTTCCAGTCTACTACTTTGCCCTATTTTCTTTCTCAGTTCTAATAGTCACGTGATAGAACAACACAAAAATTCTCACCACAACCAAAAATAATCAGTCACATTTACCAATATTTGTTTAACAGTTCTTTCTGCCTATACTTCTCTTCTACTCTCATAAATCTGAAAACCTGCGCTCATTCTCAAAAACCCTGTTTACTTTTATTGAGGTAAATTTTACACACAATAAAATGAACAGATCTTAACTGTGGAGTTTGATTAAGTTTTGCAAATGTACACACTGTGTTACCAACACCCAAATAAAAAAAAAAGAATATTTCACATCAATGCACAAAGTTCCTTCTTGCCCCATTCATCAAAACTCTCCCACAGGCAACCACTATTTTCGTCATTTTTGATTGCTGCCTAGTAGTCCAGTGTATGGTTAAACTATTATATGTGTAAAGCCTCTCTTGTTGATAGCCATTTGCATTTTTTCAGTTTGGAGCTATTATGAATGAAGGTGGTATGGATATTCTCTGCATGCCTTTTTAGGGATTAGAGTTTTCTTTCAGTTCTTAGGAATTTCTGGTTCATCAGCTATGTATATATTTAACCTTATAAAGAACTGCCAAGCTGTTTTCCATAGTAACTGTATCATTTTACACTGTGACCAGCAATGTATGATTCAGTTGCTCTTCATCCTTGCCAATATCTGATATTTTCAATCTTAATGGGGATGAAGTGTACTTCACTGTGATTTTAATTTGCATTTCTCTAATGACTAGTGAGGTTTAGCACCTTTTCTTGAGCTTACTGACTATTTGTGTGTCTTCTTTTGTGATGAGTGTGTTCATGTCTTTTGCCCATTTTTTCAGTGGGGTTGTTCTTGATATTGTTGTTCTACAAGATTCTTTATATATTCTATATCAAGTTCTGCAAACATTTTTCCTGAAAACATATGTTCTGCAAACATTTTTTTCAGACTGTGGCTTCCCTTTTCCTTTTCTTAGAAGTATCATTTGATTAGCATATAGAAATACATTTTTATATTGACTTTATATCATATGATTCTGCTAAATTTGTGTATTAGTTCTAACATCTATTTTGCAGATTCTTCAGGATTTCCTATACAATTATGTCAAAGATCCAGTTTTAATGCCATCTTTTAAACCTTTCTTGACTGTCTCAGACAGAATTTGTTACCCACCTGTGAAATCCCACAGAGCTGTGTCAGTATCAGTGTCTCCATTGGAGCCCTTATTGTCTGTGTTGTAATCACCTGTTTATCTCCTGTGCTGTCAGTGAGAAAGTCATTTTTTCATTTTGTGTTTCCACTTCCTGGGGCACAAAGCATATTTGCGTGATGAATGAATAAATGAATATATATTCTGAGATTTCTGGGATCACATATTCCAAATATTCTGTTTCCTGCCCTATAGTACATATGCTATGTATCTCAGTTTAAAAACAGTCAGCCGCAGAGCTGGATGCTCTGCCCAGTAAGAGCACAGAAGTAAAGGTGACTAGAAGGTAGAAAGTTGGAATGTTTCACATTGTGTATATTGTTAAGATGACTTAATGCTGTTACATGTATGGGTCTCATAGCTAAATCTCACACCTCATCTTTCCTTCCTGTCTCAAAAATAGGTAGAACAACATAACCATATATTCTAAACAGAAGGTGGGACCCCTTAAGGGGAGAAAGTGCCAAATCAGGAGAGGCAGCATAGGTTAAGTAAAAGAACCCTCGGCTTTACCAACAATACAAGCCCTTGGAACAGTTACTCCCGGAACTTCTGCTTTCTCATACCTAACACCTGGATTTGATACCAGGTGATCTTAAAGACTGAAGTTCTCCTTATGCTTATGGCTTTAGCAGAAAAATCTTACATGTTGCTAAGTTTTACATATTGTTTATTATTCAGTACTATTTGCACTCCCATCTTTGCATGGTCAACAAATTAACTCGTTATTTATTAAATGTTCTATTTATTCCTACAATGTAAGATGCTTTTTTTAGTGAGCATGTATTCTCAATGACAAGGCAAATGAATGACAATTTCTGCCCTTTTAAAACATAAAAACAGTAGTTGGTATAATAAATACTTCCTATTCCCATCCAAGAAGAATGCATCCACTTTCCCTCCTTGCAGCAGGCCAAAAGAGGTGAGCATGAAGCTAATAAGAAGTCTGGACACATGTTTTCACAGGTTCTTCTCATTTCCCAACTTCTCTAAACATAGGATTTGTATCTTCCCACCTAGGGATGTTTTTACCAACATCCTTATATCCTATATTTAACAAGCTTTTATTCATTCAGTATTTGATGGGAAGAGAAAAGAAAGACACCACTACTCTGTACCTGAAGAAGATCCTCAGCCAACTTTTTAAAGTTGTCAAACCTGATTGCAAAGACTTATAAGTTCTGGTCCAACATCTCCAAGTTGAATCCATTTATAGCAACTGGATAGCCAATTCTAGAGTCAGGTGTTTGAAGGCACAGTTCTAAAACTCTTTGTGAGAAACTGAGTTTAGGGTTCCTAACTAGAGTTTTCCAATCTGTCATCCTGTAACCAATATAAAGGGCTGTAATCAGCATTTTTTAATTAAAAAAAACATAATGGAGTGCATAAACATAAATTATGTTTCATGAAGCTTTTGTTTTACTCTATGTGTGTATGTTTCTATACTGTATCATTTATAAAATGTATTCAACTATGGGTCAAAGAGAAAAAGCTCACAAGCTTCTGCAATAGCCCTCAGTTTCTTCTCATTTAAAAGTAAAACATCAACAAACAGCAAGTGCTGGCAGCATTGTGCAGAAAAGGGAACCCTAGTACACTGTTGGTGGGAATGCAGACTGGTGCGGCCGCTGTGGAAAACACTATGAAATTTCCTCAAAAAACTAAAGATGGAACTGTCTTTCAATCCAGCAATTCCACTGCTGGGATTACACCCTAAGAATCCTGAATCACCAATTCAAAACAACCTATGCACCCCAATGTTCATAGCATGATTATTTACAATAGCCAAGTGCTGGAAAGAGCCTAAGTGCCCAACAGTGAATGAGCGGATCAAAAAACTGGTACTTTTACACAGTGATATACTACACAGCAAAAAGAAAGAAGGAGCTCCTACCCTTCGTGGGTGGAACTGCAAGAGCATTATGCTAAGTGAAATAAGCCAGGAGGCAATAGACAAATACCCTATGACCTCACCTATGAGTGGAACCTAATCAACAAAACAAAAAAAATGAGCAGAATAGAACCAGAGGCTTGGAAATAAAGAACAACCTGACAGAGACCGGAGAGGGAGAAGTGGATAATGGGGGACAGAAGGGGAAGGCTCAAGCAAAGGAACATGAATAGAGGACTCATGGGCACAGACAATGGTGGATATGGACTGTGGGAGTGGAGGGTACAGGGTAGGGTTGAGCATGGGGGAAAAGGTGAACAAGTCTAACTTAACAACAATAAATTGGAAAAAAAAAAAGTAAAACAACATTCTTCATGAAAGGGTAAGAGACTTGATGATGGAAATAAGGAAATTAATTTTTCCCCCAGGGAATAGATGGGGGAGGGTTAACTGCATTTTTCATAGTTACTAGGAGAGCTGGAGTTAGGTAAACTTTAATCACAAGGAAAGCCACAATAGCTTATCTCCCTGATAAGTTTCAGGTACTTCCCTCAAAGAAGCCACCTTTTAATACCTTTTTGGTGAACCAAAGCTAAAAAACTAATTAAATCTTTTCATTTCTTGATTATGTCATTTTCTTCTGAATTGCCTTAGATCCAAAAAATGCAGAAAATATATTTTATAGGTATATTTTTTAGCATCTGTCGTATTCAGGGTTCAAACATTCAAATCTTGGCTCTGTAATTTACAAGCTGTGTACTAGAACAAGATGCTTACTTCTCTATGCCTCAGTTTCCACTGTAAAATGGGAATAGCTGTGTTGTGAAGATTAAATGAATAAACATGAAAAGTCCTTACAGCATTAAGCACCCTTAATTATTACCCAGAGTGGCAATGCCCTACTGGCCAGGAGACAGAACACCTGATGGAGTATCATTCCATTTGGGACGTAGAAAGGTGTGCTCCTACTAAACATAGTTTGTTTGGGCAGCATGATGATATAAGGAAGGAATACAGCCTTCAAGTCTAGACTTGGGCTCAAACACTTGTCAAATCTACTCGCGGAGTGACCTTAAATGATTTAATTAACATCTGAGCCCATTTCCCCTTCTTTAAAATGAATATCTAATACTTGGAATGGAGATAATGATAACACTTATAAAGCTTTATCTGGAATGGACTCAGTCCTGTCAATTTTCCCCTTTCCTTTTTAAAACAACTTCACAGGAACAAAAAAAGGTAATCCTAGTTCCAGGGCTCTTTACAGTGCATTTTGGAAGTCCTTGGTTACTAGTTCGAAGTCACGGAATTGCCCTTCTGGCCACTACTAAGAATATACCACAGACAAATGTCACTTGCAACAGCAAAATATCCCTGTGCAATCAAATATTTCACAGATCTGTAGAACAAATTGTCATTCCCACAGGAATTGTCTTATTATCACTTGAATCATGTTTCTTAATAAAATGATTTAAAATGTTAAAAATAAAAACCTTAGAGAACCATAATTCACCTTCTCACTATGACTTTTTTTGTTCTTAGCTGTTACCTTGTAGTCTTTGTTCACATGCAGAGGTTATGTCTCATAGTTTCGGTCAAAGACTAAACCATTTATAGTCTACTTTTCTATATGACATTATCCTATAAAATAACTTCCAAATGGACCGCCTTGTAAAAGTTTTATAGTATTGAATACTAGTATTATCTTCAGGTTTATGCTACAACAGACTTCTTAATTAAATTTTTTTTTAATTTTTCTCTTTATTAGTCCATATTCTTTGGAAAGAATTACAAAGGCTTTGATGTTTCATATTCCTCATGTATTCCCCGATAAAAATGAGAATGACCCTTTGTTAACAAAAGTAGATTCTTCATCTTGTACAGCCAAGAATTTGATCTGGGAGCTGATTTCAGACTTGGAAAAATTGGGGTACAAATACACTCAAATAGACCTGCCCTTAAAATTCATTTGGACAATGCACTTGTCTCATTTTAAAGTGGCCAGGGAAAGCAATATGCATATTTCAGCAGTGGAGACCCATGACAAACCACACAGCTATTCAAGAGATAAAAACTACCCTGGAACTTGCTGAAAGTCTGGAGCAGAAGTGAAGGAATGGGGGAGGGAGAACAGGAAGAGAATAGGACAAGTAATCAGTTACACATACATTGTGTGCAGCAAGAGCAAACGGAAAGGGAGCTCAGTGTGCTTGAAGAGGTAGGATGTAAATCTGTCCTTCTGAATGGGTATTATGTCCTATCGAAGTCTATTGTTTCATGGAGCCCAAGCCTAACAATATCCCATTGTGACAAATGCAAAGGCCAGTTGGTTAAATCCTAGTTTTCCAGGTTGCTTCTCTCATTTTCAGCCTCCAGGACTGTACCCCTGAAGATGGTTCTGCTCTTCCTACCTGGCCTCCCTGCTGGCTGTGTAAGTAAAGATGATCTGGTTTGAGGACACTGTCTCCCGACCTTGATCTGATTTTTATTCAGTATAAAGACTTTAGCATGTATTTCCAGAGAGATGACATGGAATAATCTCTGGAATTGCCAACCCAGAGCCTACTGCAAATCTGCAAAGCTACCTTTGCAACTACAAGGATGCTTCACACAGATGGAAGGTGCTCTTAAGGGTTTTATACAAATCACTGGATGGTTTGATATTTTCATTTTAAAGAGAACTTAAAGACCAGCTTCAATTGCAAGAGACTGTTTGCTTGAAATAAACCTGAAGTGAGTATGAATAATAAGTAGATTTTTAAATCCCTAGGCTAAAACAAAAATATGACTACCAAGCGTCCTTCCTGCACACAGATTTCTGTCACATAGCATCTTTGTAAATTGCCACAAGAATTGTATAACCAGCCAACTGGGAGTGGTTGATACAGAGGTATTGGGATGATGGAAAATTGCCTGGAAGTCATCTACTTCATATTCAATACCTCCTAGATCAGGAGGGTGATAACTTCTAATGGAGAGGTTTTACATTACTTTTTTATGGTTTCTATGGGGCAGCATACAAATGAAAACCCAAATATTTCAAAGAAGGGAAAATGTTGTTGTTGCCAATGTGTTCTGTGGTCATGTTCTTTGCCTTTTCCTTCCTGTCTGGGTCAAAGGATCTTGGTACAGATTGACCTTGGTACAAGACTCCAAGATAAGCATGCCTGCTGAGCATGGGAGGACACAGACAGAAAGAAGAGGCTGGGTCTTGGGTCTCTTAGACTGATTCCTTTGAAAATGCATGAGTTGCAGAGTCTAAAATGTATTCCTATGTCTGGTCAAGGAGCCTGTGGAGTGTAATTGTAAGAAAAGCAGCCCAGCTTTGACACTCCCCTTCCCTGGGTGACTGTGGCTTAATTGTTCCCCTTCCCAGTTGTGTCCATTCCTCCATCTATAAAATGGGGTGATAACTGTCCTTTCTTTCTTCCTAGGATGCTACCGAGGGACAAAGAGCCCCAATGTCTTTGAAAGTGCTCCATAAAAGTAAGTTATTTGTATTTTGAGTTGATTAACAAGCATTTAGGGAATATGGTACTTGAGTTTGCACTTATGGCATACTTCTTTCAGGAGCCATTAATAACAGGTGAACATTTTCTTAGCACTTACCCCCCTCTTTTACACTGACTCATTGAGAACTGCTTTTCCTATTTGCAATGGTCCTCCACAGGGGCTGGGGTGTTGGGGTACCTACTGATAACTCACTCAGGCCCAGCAGGAAGTCCATTAGGTCTAAGCTCTGCAGAAAAGGTGGAAATAGGCTAAGGGCAGTAGGGGACTTACTGGAAAACAAACCAGTAATATACATTTCTTCTGTTAGGACAAGTTGATCAAACTCAATTTTGGATAAACAAGACTTAGGTAACATTTTCTAAATCACGTTATGATCTTAACTTAAAATGTCTGTGTCTAGGTATGTTATATATTTTTAAGATTCTTTGGGTCCCAATTTTTTTAGACCTATACCCAGTCCCATGATTTACTAAAGCATTATCCTTTTTCCTATCTGATTGTAGAAGAATATAGTGCTCTCTAAGCAAGCACTATATTCTCTTCACCAGCCTCAGTGAATACTTAGGTGGAATGGGTGACTGAATGTCATATAGAGTCTTTATCATAATATAATAGGAAAATAACATGTTATTACAATCCTTTTGTGTGATTTATTCATGCTCTGTTTATCTGTGAAATGGGACGTTTGGATAAGATGGTCAAATCTGGTTCAAAAATGGAGTAAACAATATCCTTTTAACTACAGGAATTTTCTCTTCTGTTCCTGCCACGCTCCTCCCCCCATATTTTCCTCCTCCTCCAGAGCTTAGTAGTCAATCCATTTGCAGGGGCTGAATTTGGTGATAGGGTGGGGGGCGAGGGGGGACTCAAGGATTCCTCTGGTTCACTCCACCCTCACCTACCTTTCCAATATTTACCAGTGGTAAAACTCAAGATTTCTCTGGCAGGTCAGCAGCCATGTGGGGATTGACTCATAAAATTAAATCTGTGCCAGGCTCTGGGAATAGAGAATAAGTAAGTGCCAGTTTTTTAAGGGTCTTTCTATCTTAGTGGAGGAGAAGGTCAGAAAAACAGAACTGTAATATAATGAAGTCAGGGCTCTGCAAAGCACATGCTCAGGTAGTAGGAGCACAGATAGGGCACTAGAGAACAAACCTATAGCCCGTCAATTGGATGTCACCTCAGTACACAAATCTCACAGCAGTGTGGGTCCAGATATGTGGGCTCCATGGCTAGATTATAACAAATGGAGTAAATTGTAAAGTGTTGGAACTCTAAGGGCCATTGAGCTACTTTATAAACATTCTAATATAATTAGATTTCATTCTGTTTGAGGTGAGAGACCAGTGGCCAGAGATCCGGGTCTCCATTAACCTTCACACAATGGGGCTGATAAAGCCCTCTCTTCAAACAATGTCTTGGTGATCACTTTATCAGATGTAATTACATTTTCTAATCTTACAGTGACTTTCTTACAGGTACTGAGGGCCTCAGGTTAAGGATCTTCCCAAAGCTTATCTGTTCAGATTCTGTCCAGTTTAAGGTGGCAGGTCTAAGCTTTATTAGGCATTGTGCTAGCTCTTCAGGTGGTGTCACAGCAAAGCAATGCCCTAAATCCAGACAGACTGACCCCCAGTGTTGGGGCAACCTAATCAACGCCTATCTCTGAACAATGTCATTACTACACCACCCATGCCCCTCCCTTCTGCTCGAGAAGCCTGAGGTTGATGCAACCTCAAAGACGTGGTGAAATTCTGACTGAGGAGGTGCCTGTTTTGTTCAGTGAGATCACCTGAACTATATTCACCTCACAGGTGAAGTTTGGATTACATGTGAAGCTCATGGTTTCTAGACCCAAAGATTTCACATACTAGGAGGCTGCATTAAAACCTACCCTGGTGTGAAATTGTGTTAAAACCTCAGGTAGATGTGTCACCCAGTTCAGTTATATGCTTGTCCTCACCCAGTACTTGTTTGTGAATTGATAAAAGAGAAAAAAAAATGTGGGGTGGAGGAGGATGAATATATATATTCATCAATACTTTAAATATCTTAAAGTTACCCAATACTTTCTTTTGGCAAATTCCTGTCTTCTTGCGGAAATATTCTCCTGTCCAGCTCTGATCATGCTGCTTCCTTAGTGCTGATTTAATTACAAGACCCTTTACCCTCTCAATATACAGAGAGACATCACTGTCCACAATACCTAGAGCTACCAGATTAAAAAAATAAACAAAAAGCCCCTTGAGCATTTCTTTCTTTTCAGGTAAAAACCTTGAATATCTGGTTAATTTAAAAAAATTAAAAAATAAACTTGCCGGTCCATTCTTTGACAATAACTATGCAACAGTTTCATTTCTAATGCATCGGTTTTGATCCTTACACTGCCAGGGCTCATCCTTAACCTTTGCCCATACACTCAGGTTCTTCAGAGGGTAGCTGTTAAACTGTGATATGGCAAAGCCATCCTTATGAAAAAGTTCTCCTGTAATTTTGTTCACAACTTGTTCTTTCAGAAGTGAAAAATGCTTCTGACATCCAGTTAATTTTAAGTGCTGTAAGATAGTAACTGTTGAGAAGGGATAAATTAGCACCTGGTCTGGCTAATTTATCCCTGATCACAAAAGTCATGCCCAAGGTAGTTTGGACACCTGGTACCTTAGGGAAATATAGTTACTTACCCAAAAAAATAATGACAGCTCTGCCACTAATCCAGTTCTGTGACCAAGAGTCAGTGAGCCTCTGTGTAGTTTGAAATTTATATTTTCATGAGGACATGGGACCTGTGAAGTCACTGCTAGGCCTAGATGCAGAGGATTATGTTGGTCAACCACAGATAGTTCATTGTAACAGTGGGACTTAAACTGGACAGGGGGAATTTCTCCTGCCGTCTTTAATTTATGGGAACTGTTAACCTAACCTATTTTTTAAAATAGTGTTATTAATATCAAGATGATGACTCTACCAGAAAATAAACTAATCCTATCCACTTTTTTAAAGTTACATTTATTAAGTTAACATTTATTACCAAGTGCCAGGTAAGCTCTTTACAAGGAATCACTAGGTTAATCTCACTACAACTTTTATCTTAACCATTTTTGACATTAAGAAACTGAGGTACAAAGGGGTGAGGAATATTCTTAGGGTCATACACTAGTAAATCGTGGAGCTAGGATTAAATGAATCCAGACTACATGTTCTTTACTGTTACTCATGCTATCTAAATCTCATAGTGATTTGAATTGCATTTCATCTGTGAACACCAGGATTGCACAGGACAATCAGTGTCTGGGACTGGGACTGACCTAAAATCCTCCTTTACTTTCATGAACTTGGGTTTTTATTTAAATTCCCTTTATAGTCCTCTGAGGTAAAATCTGTACGTTCTTGCATGAATCAGAAGAAGAAAATGTCAAGGATGCTTGTGGAGGAAGGGAGGGTATGAAATATAATTATACTATTAGGTGATTGAAGAAAATTATCAGTTTCAAGCTGTTTTGATTGACTGAATCGTTCTCTATTTGTTGTGCAAATAGAATGGGATGATCAAAGACAATTTGTGCTCCTATCTTAGGGGAGTGATCATTGTGATTAGTACAGTTTCTGAAGATATTTTAACAACCCCACCCTGCCTCCAGTCCTCTCACCGCCAGTTAAGCAAATCAGTTCCAGAGGCCCAAGGATTCTGCCTCTGTGGTATGTAGAGGTGGGACAAAGGTGCGTGTAAGCAAGCAAGCCATGCAAAGAATTTGTAGAGGACACTGACGTTCACAAAGGGAATGACCTCCAAGATCCCCCAAATATCTCATTTCCAATCTTATTTTGTATTAAAGAACATGGTCTGAAACCACAGCCAGCCAGAATTAAAAGACAAAGCCCATTTTCCATGAGGGAGGGCCCTTCTCCATGGAACGCCCTTCCTCTCATATTCTTACAAAATGATGATTTGCTGACCCTCAAAGTGTGGAATCTCCCATTGACCGCCCTGCCCATCAGCTAACACTGAACTCTCCCATAGTCTCCTCTTGTAAGTAAGCTGTGGACAGGTAGCCAAAGGAAGTGGGTGGAACAGGGCATTCAGGCCAAGGAAGCAGCCTGTGCAAAGGCCAGAAGAGAAAACACGCAGTTCACAAACACTGAGCAGAGGTTGTTCAAGTTGGCTGCCTATTAGAATCACCTAGAGAGCTTAGGAAAGTCTCCGTGCTCATGTTGCACCCCAAATTAATGAACAGGTTCTCTAGGGTCAGGACCCAGAGATCTGTGATCTCAATGCAGCCATGTTTGAGACCTCATGGCCTGGATTGCAGAGAATGGGCCCAAAGAAGGGCCAGGGATGAGGATGAGAACTGGCACTGAAAAGTATGTGGAAGAGACAGTGGGACCTTCAATGAATTTTTGTTTTGTTTTTTTAATTGAATTTTTTAATTGAATTTTTTCAATTGAATTTTTGGGGTGGTACTGATTATCAAAATTATACTGGTTTCAGGCACACAATTTCATAACACATCACCTGTACACTATACTGTGTATTCACCACCCCAAGTCCAGCAGCCCCCTGTCATCACTATTTGTCCCCCCGTGCCCTCCCCCACTACCCCAGATACCCCTCCCACCCCCACCTCCAGAATTCACCACACTGTTGTCTGTGTCCATGGGTGGGGTGGGGGTGGAGGGATTGAGAAAAAAAGAGAGAGAAAACTCACAGAATTTTCCACTTTTTGATTATGAGAAGAACATAATCAGATGCTTGCAGGTGAATAAGAAATGGGAAGATGACAACAGTGAAGCAGGAAAGACAGTGAAGAGGCTGCTGTGAAAGCCAGATGGGATGGCAGTGTCTGGCCAGGGCTAATTCCAGATGCAGTCAGGATCCAGAATACACAGAAGGTGAGGTTGAGATAGTAGAGGAAGTGATATGGGAAAAGTCAAGGAACTGGGACAGCCACATGCCCTAGTGGGTCATGACTATCAAAAGCAGCCTCCTAGGCCTCTCCTACTACTTTCCAAAATGTGCTAGCAGAAACAAGCCAGTGAGGCCAGTAGATTTTGGGCTCCTGCTCTGTGCAGTCACCGTGGCCACAGGAGTCACTTGCTCCTCATGGCAGGGAGACAGACCAGAAGAGCAGGAGTCATCATTTCCGGTCTAGCAGTGACCACACCTATGTCTTAGACCCTGACCAGCTTCCATCAGCATCATGAAAGTGTCTATAAATTTACCATCTTCCTGAAACAAAAAGCTGGATCATATGAGCTGACCATGACTTGTTATAACACTTTAACATTTGCATATGAAAATATTGAAATTTCTAGTTTCTTTTTGCTTTTCATGTGCATGTAAAGATAGGATATTTAAAATAAGACTATGCCAGAAAATCCTGGAAGTATAATCTCAATATATTGCATCTGTTGTATACTTGGTAAAAAAATGATTATGAAAACGTTCACCAAAAATGAGGACATTAGCACAAAAAGACAAACTTTCATGATCATCGGTGTTCTAAAGTCATTCTCTGATCTATACAAAGTTGTTATGAGAGAGGAAGGAGAAACCAAGAAATGAAGGAGTTCCTGGAAATAACAAAATAAAAATAAAATCCTTGGATTATGTCTACAGAAAAAAAGTACTGTACTTTGAATTATGAAATAAAGCTATCAGGAAGAAACCCAGCTCCATAATTGCAAATTTAAGTATTTAGCATTCAACTCATTCTTAGATTAATTTCAGTTAAGGGTACCAATAACTTCCCATGTTGAACCAAGACTGCTGTACAGAGCATGGGGGCCTAGCCTGGAGGTACCATCACACTTTCAGTGGGACTCCAGAAGCCCCACCTTGCTGGCCCTTGGGCACCGTGTCTGTCTAATGAGCCATTGAAATAAGTGTTTCTCCATCCTGCTTCCCCTTGGAATCACCTAGAGAGATTTTAAAACATATCGATGTCCCTAGAAACTTCCAGAACTTTAATTTGGACTTTGGTAGTGGGTTTTTGGCATCCATATTTTTTAAAATCTCCCCAAGTGACTCTTCTGCATTGCCAGAATTGAGAGTTACCGAATGAGCTAGATGATTTCCATGTTCTCTTTAAAAAATTAGGTTTCTATTTCACGGGACACTTCTCCCTCAGATTCACATTCCGCAAAAGAAAATACAGAATGGCACAAGTTTCCTTTTGTTTTCAGCTGTTGTGCACACACATGCAAAGACACCACACATGGAGGTCAAGACCAACATTTTAAAAGGGGAAATACTTTCAGACTTTAAGTATGATCTCCAATATCATAATGGTTTGGTTTGTTTTAAGGAGAAATTCTAAATTGCCTCTAAAAGGTATTTGGTGCTTTCAGGTGCTGAAAGGTCCTCAGGTGAGCACAAAGACAATGAAAATAGGACAGAGTCCTCTGCCCGAGTGAGCGCAGTGCCGTGAAGCCAGCACTCACGTGGGAAACTGGCTCGCAGTGGTGGCGTTCCTGCCACTAACCTTTATGCCAGTGGAGTGAACAGTTTCTCTAAATACAATAGAACCTCTGCCACTTTGAAGATAAGCTTGCACAGGCCACTTAAAACAATAATTCTGTACTTTCTTTCCTGTTTCTAGATTTATTTTAAGTATTAGTATAAAATGTCAGAGCAGCTGATAGCAGCCAGATCAGTTTGTATAAAACTCAACTGCCTGTTTGTAGTATATTACAGCTATATTTGACACAGGAAAGCACTTAATCATGCATGCTATCAGCACACCACACCCACCTTTGTGAGGACCCTTGGAGGCTGCGAGATTTATCACTGTGAACTTGAACTGGATGGACAGGCCCTAATGGATAATGCAGGCTGCTTCTGAGAAGTATGGGCTAAAAGTGTACCATCCACTTCCCAACTGCCAAGAGAAAGGTCAGGAATGCAAGTCACCTCCCAGGACTGGCCCGAGGGTATCCCACCTATGCCCTGGCTTTTATCTCAAGATGCTAAAATTTTATGAGTATAAATCTGATGACATTGTAAGAACGTTTCTATGCCCATTTTACCTCCAAAAATGCCTTCTCTTAACTCCCCTTAACCACATTTTTTTCCTTCATGACAACTGGTAAATGATACTGTTTAAAAAGAAAAGGTTGTGTGGCATTTTTGTAGCTAACCAACTTCTTTTCCCTTGTATCATTTCATTGGTACCTGGGAGTGGGAGGAGGGGTTATCCTCCTCATTTTACATATTGGGCATCAGAGACCCTTAGAGATAAGCGAGCTAACCAAGGGGAAGCTGTCTACAGAGGACCCCAATCGAGAAGTTCCATCCCTAAATTTTTCCTCTTAAATGGGAAGCACAAGGGCCATGTAATCTGGTGTTTGCATTTGAGCCTAAATCAAGAAGTCTGGATTGCCCTCTTGGTTTCAGCATTCCGTAGTAAATGGGTGGCCTTACACAAATCATCTCTATCTTCTGCTTCTGCCTCTGAAATTGGGGCAATTATACCCACATACCCAATGGGATGTACCCAGAAGGCACCAAACTAGCTCAAAGCTCCAGCTCAGGGAAGGTCAAGTCCTGCTTTCCTATTTCACCAGCTGCACAATTCTGAGCAAGCCACTTCTTCAGACTGAGGTTTCCTTTTCTCTAAAATAATCAAACATTACATATTCTCCAAGCCCCTTTTCAGTTCTAAAATTCTAGCTTCTATTTGGGAAAAAAATAAAATAAAATAAAGTTCTAGCTTTTATAAGGAAAAAGATCATGAAAGGTATAGCTAGCAACTGCCATTCATAATAGAAAGAAAGCTATTTCATTAGATTTGTAATATTACCAAAATTATACCAGGTCTTAGGTGATAAATCAATCTTAAAATGCACTAGGAAAAATTATTTAAGTAAAAGTAGTCTTATAAAGATAATTTTATAAAGATAAGATAAAGTTTTATAAAGTTCTATGGATAATTTTAATTGTTAAGAACTTTACAGTGACAAAACTTACAGAATTGAGAAAATTATTTCAGTTTTTCTTATTCACAATTTCCACAGTGACTTAACAATACTTATTTAACACACAGATATCAATGGAATTACCTCCTTTTTCTACCAGATTTGTATACTTAAGATTTACTGCTTATAAAATTAAACAAAGAACTTCAGTAGAAACTCAAATGTTATCCAAAACATTGTATCTACTGAGTTAAAAAATAATTTAGAAGTGATGAAAGGAAATACAATAATCGTTAGAAATGCCTACTTTACGGTGAATAAATCATGTGTGTTCTTTTTTCTTATTGTTAATAATTCCCTATAATTAACATTTACTATTTTATTAACAAGAAAAAATTATCTAAACTTTTAAATATTTAAGTTTGTTATTTTTCAATCTTCTTTTTTACCTCTACCCTCTTCGCTTCGTTTTATCCTTTATGTTGTTTTTGTTGTTGTTGTTGTTTCCTAGCTCATGGACCCTTTTTATTTTCTTTTTACATGTGAATATATTTTTTGCTCTCACCATTGTTTTTGGTTCTTTCTTTCATGTGTCTTAAGCCTCTAACCAATTATTTTATTTGTCTTTCTTTTCTATCTTCTCATCACTAAGCACCCTTTCCTCACTTGTTTTCTACTTTATTCCCATCCTTAGTCCATTTTTTTTCTCTTCTTCATTTCTTTCTTCTCTAATCTAGATGAAAGAGGCAAAATTCCTAGGTACAATGATAGAATCACTTACAGCATCCCAATGAGATCTTATTCTGAAACGTCTCTGCTTACCTTTTCAGACAAGAGCAGAAACACGGAAAGTTGACTGGCTGAGAATAAGGAAAGAAGAGCTCAGCATAGAACCACAGCTCTGCAGGTCTTTCCAAATGCACAAATCCCCTACCTCACATCCAACAGAAAGTCATTCATCTTCTGCTGAAATGTTTCTGTCCAGGGAACTCTACTAGGAAGTCTAGCTAATAGGGGCATTAACTCCCCAGGGAGAATGTTGGTGATCCTGATGTGCAAGTCAGGAGAAAACCCAGCCTTTTATGATCCTGGGAATTTTGAGAAGAGTGATAATATACTTTCAGGTTATCAGAAACTATTGCTAATGGAAAAGAAAGTCTGGAGCATATCAAGCGTTCTTAACATCCTCACATTACCATTGCCATGGTGAGAGGGCCTGAGGGCAGCTGGCCTGGGGACATGGGCAGAAGGAGAGCCACTGCATCTCCAGCAGTGGGGGGTACAGGGGCCACCCAGACCAGGAGACAGCATTTAAGGGACTGGGAATACTGGGCCGCTGTTATGGCACCTTTGTCTTCTGTTCCCATCCACCCACCAAGTAACATTTTGATTTTAGTTTAGCTTCCCTAGTAGACTTTGCTCCTGAAAATATGGTTTCCATTTAGAAAAAAGTACATGGCCTTTCTGTCTCAGACCAATTTTATTAGCTTCGACAGGATAAGCCAGTTTTCCCTTAGAACCTTATTACCCTAGATAAGTTGAAAAACAAAAGTAATATAACCAGAGCTGGACAACTCTTCAAATATAGGGGGTTAACAATGAGGAAAGAATTAAAGACATTATCATATTTCTAAGTCAGAGTTCCTAGAAAGGTGATTCACATATAGAATAGGAAAAGATAGAATTTATCAAAGTATTAGTAATCTTCAGGCCTTCCCTCACCACCAACTCTCTCTTTTAATATCTTGTGGTAGAGGGTCTTTTGGAAGTAGTCTGTAAAATCAGGGGCCCTATTTCATGGCTATGTTCAGTTAACACTATGTATTAAGTGTTTACTACATGCAGAACACTGAGATGTACAAAACATAAGACACAGCATACCATACCCAACTCCACATAGAGTGGGGAATGTAAGACACACATGTAAGTAACTAAAAAGGCAAATGTATGGGTTATTTGTATTGTATGTCACTCAGGATGCTGTCAGCTACAAATAATAGAAAATCCCAGCTTCTACTTTGATTTAAAGAATAAAATAAGTGTAATGTCTTACTTACCAAGAAGTTTAGAAACAGGATGATTCTGGAACTGGTTACTGTACCAGGCTGGGGAGGTCACCACAGACTCCCCACCATCTGGGCATGTTGGCCTTGGTGCTTGAGCTTATCTCCTCATAGACACAAAAGGGCGCTAGTTCCAGGCGTTGCCCATGGCACATTATTGGGTGAAAGAACCACGTCCAATTTTTCCATTTGTTTTTCTTTCATGTTTATGATCTTAAACTCTCCCTTCGATCTGCCCCTCCCTCTCTTCCTCGCTGTCTCACTTATCAGAATTACGTCACATGATCTTGCTTACACCAGTCACCAGCAAGACAAATAATATAATACCAACCCAATAGCTTGGGCCAATCAAGATTCAACAGTCTGGACCGGGGGAGGGAGCCCTGGACACCAAACACCAAAACAAAATCAAGATTCCGTTATCAAGGGGAAAAAGGAGGGGAAGATGGCTGTCAGGTAGAGAATCAACAGTATCTACTGAAATATGCATGGCACATTCACATAAAGCTGTTTAGTTTCAGCCCACAGGTGTTTAGACAGATCTAAACCTGGATGATAAAGTATCTGAAGGTCTTCCATTGCCTTTCAAGAGAAAGGAAAAAAAAATACCATTTTCCTCCAGAACTGAGGACAGCTCCCGGGCAAATACTATTCACTACTGTTCACGGCAGTGCCAATTATGTGCCAAATTCTGTGTGCCAGCTACTGTGCTAAACATTCTAGGCTCATAAGTTCTTTTAGTTCTTAACAAAATTGTGCAAATTAAATGGCCTAGGCCCATTTATACAAATTAAATAAAACAAAAACAAAAGCTTTGCTTCAAGGAAGTAACTTACCAAAGTCATATAGCCAAGGAATGACAAAGGTGAGAGTCAGCCTAGTCCTATTTCATATCAAAGCCCCTTCTCTTCCAGTATACGACTCATATAGTTCTACTACATAATTACTGAGACAAGCATGTGGGAAGCAGGGACTTCTAGGGCCTGTGTATGACTTCACGTGGGGAAGGAGAGCTTTACACCCTCTTACAGGTACTATACTGCTATGGAATATGAGGCTCAGGGTTGGGGTGAAAAGAAGCCCAACGGAGCTTGTCCAGAGGAAGATGTTGGCCTTTGAGGACTATCTGAGAATCAGGAGTTAAAGTGGACAGAGACTTCCTTCTCTTTCTGCCCAGGAGTTGTGCTTTCAGCACAACTGATTATAATGGAGAAATAGGGCTCACTTGTAAAACTATCAGACAGATATGCCAAAAGAGGCAGGTTATTTCATGAAAGCTTTCTTTACAAAACCTGGAATCTACTCCACATCCATCCAATTTACAAGTAAAGGCTAATGACACAGTTTGTGTTGCACTTGACACTGTACAAAGTGTGTCCCTGTTCACCATCTCATCCAACATCTGAGGTGTGGTTACTTCCCACTCAGATAATGAAACTGAATCTGTGGACCAGTGATGACCCAGAGAACTTTCCATAATGATGGAAATGTCCTGTTTCTTCCTGCCCAGTACCACCGATAGCCACATGTAGCTATTGAGCACATGAAAGGTGAATAGTATAACTGAGGAAATAAATTTTTATATTGATTTTAGTTTAATTTAAAGAGCCACATGTGGCTACTGGCTCCTGTAGTGACTGGTCCAGTTGTAGATATTGAGTAATTTACTCAAGTTAATTGCTTTAGTAAGCTTGAACCCTCTATTTTTGGTAACAGATTGCAACAGCAATTCTTCCTGAGTTCCTTGAGTAAATCAACAACTTGATTTAAATGCTGAGAATTACATTCCATTGTGAAAACTTCTTAAGCATGAATTCAACAAGGGAAAGGAACTAAAAAATAGTTGAAATAAAGTTTCTCTTATGTCAATTAGGTCTGAATGTGTTGTGCATTGAGGGAAAAATGTATCCCATCACCTGAGTGAAGTTTCCCACTCAGATTGTGGGTACAAGAAAGAGGTTCTGAACCTAGTAAGGCAGACAATTGCATAAGATGGTGTAGTCACTGAGGGGCATGGGCAGAACTGCCCTTCACCATGTAGAAGAAAAAAAGCATGAAAGTTTCATGTGATTCACTCCAATAACCATAAATTCTGGAAGGTTCTAGGCAACAAACAAAAATTATCTGACATTATTCCTTCTTGTCATTAATCGTTGGCCTCCTGAGGGGACTCAGGGAGAACAGGAGAAAGAGTACAGGAAGGGGGACAAGGGTTAAAGAATTATATGTCCCTAGAGAAAACATTTCATCCATTTTAAGAGTGTAAGTATAGTCCTCTATTCATTTAAACAAATACTTCATCCTACAATAGATGAAGATAGTCATCACACTCTTTGTAAGGTCTTAGGTACTGTTTCTTTATCTGCAATCTTTGCCTACTAAGAAATTTTGGAAATGGTTGAGAAAATCTGCCAATGACAACAGCCACAGCCCCTGCAAAATTGTGACCTTTAGGAGGCTTGGGTTGCCCTATTGCGTGAAGCAGAAGGATTCTCAGCATGTACAGTCCTATCTTCACAGCCTGCCTTCAGATAGGTCCCTTCCTTCCTGCATAGATATAAGTATAAGTTGGCCCAGCAGGTGACCCTCACCTCCACCCCGGATTTAGTCAGAAACTTCATTTCATCGTCATTATTAATAGTTGGGTGTGCTAACGTTTCCTGAATGACATGATAAGAACCACAGAATCAGAAGGAAACAAATCCATGACTCAGCACCTTTCCCTCCAGTCCAAAAGCCATGGAAGGTTCCTGTTTGACCTAATGATATCTGTGAGGCCTGGGACTTTTGCCCAATGTCTGCTTGAAGATTTCATATTGTGTAGGACAATGGTGTGCACCACTAAAATTCAGAAAAATGCGAGAGAACTCTCTGTGTAATGCCACTGTCTAGCTCTCCAGCTACCTGAAGCCAATGAGCAGAACTGCCTCCTTAACTTCAGTCCAAAACTAGTTTCTATTTCTTGATTTCTAATTAATTTGCCAAAGAGAGAGAGCCTAATGTCTACTGAGAAATGTGTTCAAGGCATTTATATTTATATCATATTAGCCTCTTCAGCTCCCTATGTGATAACATTAATCTGTTTTAGAAATGGGGAGCTAAGGATCAGAGAGACAGTGAGTAATTACCAAAATCACAAAGCTCATTAGTTGGAGAACCAAAATCCAAAACCTGATTCTCAGTCTTCTAGTACCAAGCTGTCACTTCAGGCAGCATGATCTGAATGGAAGCAAGGTACCCACAGTTATGGGCTGACTTGTATCCCCCGAGATTCATGTGTTGAAACCGTAACCCTCAAAGTAACTGTATGTAGAGATACAGCTTTTAGAAAGGTAATTAAGGGTAAACAATGTCACAAGGGTGTGGCCCTGATCCTATAGAACTGATATTCTTATATGGAGAGGAAGAGACACCAGAGATCTCTCTCTTTCCATCCACACAGAGAAGAAACCATGTGAAAACAGAGAGGTCAGTCATCTACAAGTCAGGAAGAGAGCCTCTTCAGAATCCAAACCTGTGGGCCTCCGGAACTGGTAGAAAACAAATGTCATCGTTTAAGCCACCCAGTCTGTGGCACTGTTCTTTGTTATGGCAGCTCCAGATGACTAATATGCCTAGCTTGGAGCCTTAAAGGCTTTCTCTTCAAAACTCCTCATTTAACACTTAGGAAATGTCATGACGCACACCCACATCCCACACCACCTCACCTACCTGCCTCTGCAGCAGGGCCAGGGCTAGGGCAATGTAGGTGAGGCAATTCCCCAAAACACAGAAAACACAGAAACCTCCCAAGGACATCAAAAGAAAACTCAGTAATTCAGATAAATAACATTATAATGAAACATTTTTAAGAATCAAAATCAAAATCAAAACAAAAAAGTCCATGAGGTTTTGGCAGCTTTGCAATTTTGCCCACAGCTAATCATGGTTGACAGCTATTTCTCCCTGGCTTTTAAATGTAAATGGAACCCCTGTGGGTGAATCCCAACTTCTTACTTGAGATAAAGGAATGTCTCCATTTTCCCACAGCAGATTATTATCAAGCTATTATTCATAATGAACAACTTTGGGCTGAATGCCAACTATGTTGCAGATTTTGTCCTGAGTGCAGAGTATTCAATAAGGAACATGGGAGATGAGGCCAGCAGCATGGTGAGGGCAGTCTGCAGAGGGACATGACAACTAACGGGCAACAGCGGTCTATAGTGCTCAGGTGACAGCAGGTGTGTGCGAAGGAAGGTGGGCGATGGAGGTACATAAGCCTGACCAAGGGCACCAGGAAAGGATTCTCAGGGAAAGTCGCATCTCAGTTTACCAAATGACAGGGCAAGAAAACATGGGTCCAAACAGAAGATAAATGTGTATAAATCCTGTTTGCTGTTTACTGAGTGCTTACTATTAGTTGACAAATGGCAAGTAACATGGCATTAAAAGCTTATGACACCTATAAGGAAGGTGCGCTTCTGTCTCACACACTCTCATCTATTCCATCAACAAAATCTGTTGATTCCACCTTCAAAACAGAGAATCCAGCTACCTCTTGACAAGTCCATTCCTACCCTCTAGTCTCCTAGTTGGACTCCTGGCTTCCTCCTTTCCCTCTTCAGTTATTTCTCAATGCTGATGCCAGAATTAACCCATTAAATCACAAATATGATCATGCCACTTCTTCGGCCCAAACCTTTCAATTGCTTCTCATTCTTAGAAAAAAGTCACATAAGTCAAATAATTGGCCCTGCAAAACCTTTCTGTTAGCTCTCTCACCTCATCTCTTCATCACAACTCTATATTTACTTATCTTGTTTGTTTGTACCCCCCACTGACTGCCCAAACCACCACCAAAAAAAACCTGTCAAGCGAGGAAAGCTAACTTGATTAGGTTTACTGCTGTAAGGAAGAAAGCTATCTTGACAGAATACTAGTAGTATCTAAAAATGAGAAGTTAGAGCACAGCAGGTGTGTCCAACCTGAGGCCTGTGGGCTGCATGTGCCTCAGGATGGCTGTGAATGGGGCTCAACACAAAATTATAAATGTACTTAAAACATGGGATTCTTTTTGATTATGTGTTTCAATGTATTTAATGTATGGCCCAAGACAACTCTTCTTCCAGTGTGGTCCAGAGATGACAAAAGGTTGAACAGCCTTGGTAGGACTTGAGCTAGATGATGTTAAGGATGATTTTGCAAAGTGGGAAATTGGCTAGAATTGGACAAGTTATAACATAACAGCTTAAGATTGTTGGGAAAACTGAGATGATGCTGTTGTAAGACTTGGTAAATAAATTATTAGTCTTGATAAATAAGCACATTGATTGAGAATTATCTCTGCTTCAGTTCTCACACAACTAGAATCTAAGCTCCACAAGGGTATGAATTTATTTTTCTGTTCTGTTCACTCATATCCCATCTTACAGAATAATGCTTACAAGTTCAGAGTAGGCATAAATAAATGTTTTTTGTACAAAAGAATGAATGTTGCTATTCTAATTTTTTAATGATTTATTTATTTATTTATATTTTCAAATACATTTGTCTCTGCCTACCCCCCCACCGCTTTCCCTTGCCCCCTCCCTGCCTTCCTCTCTCCTTCAACTCTTCCCCTTTAGTTTTGTCCATGAGTCCTTGCTATATGTTCCTTGATTTTCCCCTTCCTTTCATTTTCCCCGCCCCGCCCCTTCCCTCTTGTCTCTGTTGGTTTCTTTTCCTTTCAGTGTTGCTGGTCTTATTTTCCTTGCATCTTTGTATTGTTGGTTAGGTTCCACTTATAGGTGAGATCATATGGTATTTGTCTTTCGCTCCCTGGCTTATTTCGCTTAGCATAATGCTCTCCAGTTCCATCCATGCTGTCGCGAAGGTTAGTAGTTCTTTTTATCTTTCTGCTGCGTAGTATTCCATTGTGTATATGTACCATCACTTTTTGATCCAATCATCTACTACTGGGAATTTAGGTTGCTTCCAACAATTGGCTATTGTAAATTGTGCTGCTGTGAACATTGGGGTGCATAGGTTCTTTTGTATTGGTGTTTTGGGATTCTTAGGGTACAGTCCCAGCAGGGGAATCACTGGATCAAAAGGCACTTCTATTTTCAGCTTTTTGAGGAAATTCCACACTGCTTTCCATAGTGGCTGCACCAGTCTGCATTCCCACCAACAGTGTACCAGTGTTCCCTTTTCTCCACAGCTGCGCCAGCACCTGTTGTTTGTTGATCTGTTTATGATGGCCATTTTGACTGGTGTGAGGTGGTACCTCATGGTGGTTTTGATCTGGATTTCTCTGATGGCTAGTGATGCTGAGCATCCTTTCAAATATCTCTGGGCCCTCTGCATCTCCTCCTTGGAAAAGCATCTGCCCAGGTCCTTTGCCCATTTTTTGATTGGATCATTTGTCACCTTGGAGTGGAGTCGAGTGAGTTCTTTATATATCTTGGAGATCAAACCTCTATCTGATGTATCATTAGCAAATATATTTTCCCATAGAGTTGGCTCCCTTTTCATTTTGCTGATGTTTTCTTTCGCCATGCAAAATCTTCTTATTTTGATGAGGTCCCACTTGTTTATTCTTTCCTTTATGTCCCTCGCTTTAGGAGACATATCAGTGAAAAAATTGCTGCGTGGGATATCTGAGAGTTTCCTGCCAATGTTCTCCTGTAGGACTTTGATGGTGTTGCGACTTATATTTAAGTCTTTTATCCATCTGGAGTTTATTTTTGTGTGTGGTGTCAGCTGATGATCCAATTTCAATTTTTTGCATGTAGCCATCCAGCTCTCCCAACACCATTTGTTGAAGAGGCTATCATTGCTCCATTTTATGCTTCTGCCCCCTTTGTCAAATATTAGTTGCCCATATAGACCTGGGCTTATTTCTGGGCTTTCTATTCTGTTCCACTGGTCTATGGATCTGTTCTTGTGCCAGTACCAGATTGTTTTGAGTATAGTGGCTTTGTAGTATAGTTTGATGTCCGGTATTTTGATCCCTCCTACTTTGTTTTTCTTTCTCAAAATTGCTGTGGCTATTCAGGGTCGTTTATCGTTCCATATAAATTTTTGAAATGTCTGTTCTATTTCTGTGAAATATGTCATTGGTATTTTAATAGGGATTGCATTGAATCTATAAATTGCTTTGGGTAGTATGGACATTTTGATATTAATTCTTCCAACCCGTGAACACGGTATAGCTTCCATTTATTTGTGTCTTCCTTAATTTCTTTCTTCAATGTTGTATAATTTTCTGCGTACAGGTCTTTTACCTCCTTGGTTAAATTGATTTCTAGGTACTTTATTTTTCTTGTTGCTATATCAAATGGTATTTTTTTTCTGATTTCTTCTTCTTCTATTTCATTGCTGGTGTACAAAAATGCCTTTGATATCTGAATATTGACTTTGTATCCTGCTGTTTTGCCAAATTCACTTATTAGGTTGAGTAGTTTTTTGGTGGAGTCTACCGGGTTTTCTATGTACACTCTCATGTCATCTGCACACAATGATCGTTTTACTTCCTCCTTTCCTATTTGGATGCTTTTTATTTCTTTTTCTTGTCTCACTGCTGTGGCTAGGACTTCCAATACTATGTTGAAGAGAAGTGGTGAAAGTGGACATCCTTGTTGTGTTCCCGATCTTAGTGGGAAAGATTTTAGTTTTTGACGTTTGAGTATGATGTTGGCTTAGGTTTTTCATATATGGCCTTTATTACGTTGAGGAATGCCCCACTTATTCCCATTTTGCTGAGTGTTTTGATCATAAATGGGTGCTGTACCTTATCGAATGCTTTTTCTGCATCTATCCAGATGATCATGTGGTTTTTGTCTTTCCTTTTGTTTATGAGATGTATTACATTTATTGATTTCCGTATATTGAATCATCCCTGCATCCCTGGGATGAATCCCACTTGATCGTGGTGGATAATCTTTTTAATATATTGCTGGATGCGTTTTGCCAATATTTTGTTGAGGATTTTAGCATCTATGTTCATGAGCGAAATTGACCTGTAGTTTTCTTTCTTTGCAGGGTCTTCATCTAGTTTTGGGATTAGGGTGATGCTGGCCCCATAAAAAGAGTCTGGGAGTCTTCCCTCATCTTAGATTTTTTTGGAATAGTCTGAGAAAGACAGGGGTTAGCTCTTCCTTAAATATTTTGTAAAATTCTCCTGTGAAACCGTCCGGCCCTGGGCTTTTGATGTGCCGGGAGTTTCTTGATTACTGCTTCAATTTCCCCAGCTGTTATCGGTCTGTTCAAGCTTTCTGTTTCTTCCTCCTTCAGTGTTGGAAGATTATACCTTTCTAGAAATTTGTCCATTTCAACAAGGTTTTCAAACTTCTTGGCATATAATTGTTCATAGTAGTTTCTTACAATCCTTTGAATTTCTGTGGTATCAGGTGTTATTTTTCTTCTTTCATTTCTGATATTATTGATTTGGGTCCTCTCCCTTTTTTTCTTGATGAGTCTGCTAAAAGGCTTGTCGATTTTATTTATCTTTTCAAAGAACCAGCCCCTGGATTGGTTGATCCTTTGAATTGTTCTTTTTGTCTCTACGTCATTCAGTTCTGCTCTGATCTTGATTATTTCATTCCTTGTATTTTCTCTGGAATTTATTTGTTGTTGTTTCTCCAGTTCTTGAAGTTATAGTATTAGGTCTTTTATTTGAAATGTTTCTATCTTTTTTAGGTAAGCCTGTATTGCTATGAACTTCCCTCTCAGGACTGCCTTTGCTGTGTCCCATAGGTTATGGACTGCTATATGTTCATTTTCATTTGTTTCCATAAATTTTTTGATTTCTTCTCTTATCTCCTTATTGACCCATTCATTGTTTAATAGTCTACTGTTCAGTCTCCACGAGTTTGCAAGTTTTTGAGGTTTCTCTTTGAGGTTGATTTCCAGTTTCAAGCCCTTGTGGTCCGAGAAAATGCTTGGTATTATTTCAATATTCCCTCTTTATTCAATATTTCAATTTGCTGAGGCTTGCTTTGTGTCCTATCATATGGTCTATTCTTTGAAAAACTTCCATGCGCATTGAAAAGAATGTGTATTTTGCTTCTTTGGGATGTAAGGTTCTATATATGTCAGTTAAGTCTATTTGATTCAGTGTATCATTCAGCTCCACAATATTCTTGTTGATGTTTTGTTTGGAAGATCTGTCCATTTTTGACAGTGAGGTGTTAAAATTCCCTACTATGAGTGTGTTGCTGTCTATATCTGTTTCAAAGTCCTCCAAGATTTTCCTTATATATTTGGGTGCTCCTATGTTGGGTACATATAAGTTTACAATGTTTATGTCTTCTTGATAGATTCTTCTTTTATGTATTATAAAGTGTCCCTCTGGGTCCCTTTTTATGGCCTTTGTTTTGAAATCTATTTTCTCTGATATAACTATTGCAACTTCTGCTTTCTTCTCTTGCTCATTTTCTTGGAATATTTTTTTCAATCCATTTACTTTCAATCTGCGTAGGTCTTTTGTTCTGAGGTGGGTCTCTTGTAGGCAGCATATGTGTGGGTCATGTTTTCTGATCCATTCAGCTATCCCGTGTCTTTTGATTGGTGCATTTAGTTTATTTACATTGAGAGTTATTGATAGAAACTAATTCATTTTTTCTCTTTGTACCTGTGTTTTTCTCTTTCTCACTCTTTTCCTTCATCTTCTTAAACCAGTCCCTTTAGCATATCTTGTAGTGCTGGGTTGTTGGAGATGTATTCTTTTAGCCTTCTTTTGTCTGGGAAACTCCTTATTTCCCCTTCTATTTTAATTGAGAGCCTTGCTGGGTAGAGCAGCCTTGGTTGTAGTCCCTTGCTTTTCATTACTTGGAATATTTCTTGCCATTCCCTTCTGGCTTGTAGTGTTTCAGTTGAGAAGTTAGCTGCTAGCCGTATCGGGGCTCCTTTGTATGTTACTACAAGTTTATCCCTTGCTGCCTTGAGGATTCTTTCTTTGTCTTTGATAGTTGCCATTTTAATGATGATGTGTCTTGGAGTGGGCCTCCTTGGGTTCCTCTTAAATGGGGCCCTCTCTGTCTCCTGGACCCGTGAGACCTTTTCTCTCCTCAAATTGGGGAAATTTTCCATCATTACTTTTTCAAAGAGGTTCTCTAGCCCTTGCTCCTCTTCTTCTCCTTCTGGTATCCCTATTACGCAGATATTATTGCATTTCTGGTTATCCTGCATTTTCCTAAATGCCTCTTCATTCTTTTTGAGTCTTTTTTCCATTTCTTGTTCTTTCTGGGAGCTCTTTTCTACCTTTTCCTCCAGCTTGCTGACTCAAACTTCTGCTTCATCTAGTCTGCTTTTGATTCCTTCTACTGTGTTCTTCAACTCAGAAATTGTATTATTCATTTCCTATTGTGTCCTCTTGATAGTTTCTATGTCCTTTTCCAGGCTGATGTAGTTTGCCATAAGATCCTGATAGTTTCCCTGAAGTTTCTTAGTTCTCTTTGAACTGGCTAAGTTCATTGAGCTTCCTTAGCACCATTTTTTTAATTCAATATCTGATAGTTCACTTGCCTCTATTTCATTTAGCTCTCTCTATGGGGATTCCTCTCTTCCTCTCATTTGGGGGGAACTTCTTTTCCTTCCCATTATTTGTAAGAGTCTTTTTTTGTTTGTTTGTTTTTGCTTCTGCTTCAATTGATCCATCTAGATTTCCTGACTTTGTGGATTAAACTTCTATGGTAGTAGGTGGGTCTTTTTATTTATTCATTTATTTATTTTATTTTATTTCTGGGTCTGCCTCTGATGATGTCAGTTGTTGACCCTGTCTGACCTTGGGCCATTTGTTTGAGCCTTCCAGGAATCTATTGTCTGTGTCTGTCTCCTGCAATTGTCAATCTGGTCACTCTGTCCTCATCTGTCAGGCTTAGGCACCACAGGACAGAGCAGTGCCTCCTGATGGTGGAACTATCTTGTCCCTACAGGCTGCTGTCACTCAGGGGAGTGGCCCACCTGAGAAAGATGGAGAACGTGGAATGGGGAAGGAGTCAGTACCGGGATACCCCCGGCGACTCCATTAGTTCTCTCCCCAATCCCTTCGCCTCTAGTCTCTCCTCAAGAGTCTCTAGGCATTTCTCTGTCCTCTTTAGCCAGCTCTGCACTCAGCACCAAGGTCAGCACACAACTCCTGTCCCCTCCATACTGTCCTGAGGGCAGGGCTATTATTTCCTTTCCCACTGCTGCCTCTTTGGGGTGTGGTCTGCCTGCGCAAAATGGAGACTACAGAAAGGGGAAGGAGTCAGCTCCGGGGCTCCCAGGTTACTCCTCCAGTTCTTTCCCCAATGCCTCTGTCTCCAGTCTCTCCTCAAAAGTCTCTATGCAGCTCTGTGTCCCCTTTGGCCAGGGATCCTCTATTTCTTCTGGTTACTCTGCACTCAGCACCCCAGCCCACATGCATGCAATATCTGGGCGGAGTATGCAGAAGGCAGGTTTATTGATTCACTTATGCCTGAGTAAGATGGTAGCTGCAGAGGTGAGTTATCACCGGGGTTCCGCTGGCCACTGTCTCAGTTCTCTTTACAAAGTTTTCCCCACCAATCTTTCCTCAGGCACCAGCCCACTCTCCTGCCGCCTCTACCCAGAGATCAAGGAAGGTGCCACTGCAAATTTTTGCGTTGGCCCTTTAAATGTCTCTGCATCTCCAGCCACCTGTCTCTGGCAGAGAGCGCTCCTATGCTATTCGTGGTTGCATTTTGTCTGTGTGTTTTTTTGGTTTCAGATGCTGTAGTCTGGGGGTCCCTGTTTATGATTCAGACCCTGTTCTTCTCAGAGGGATCCAACTGGCTGTTTTGATGTCCCTCTGGTGCTGGTGCCCATGGGCACCCAGCCCACCCTCTCAAGCCTCCACTGCACTTCTCACCTGTTCGGATATGTGAGAGTTGATTCCACTGTCTGTCTGTGGCTCCAAGGCTCCTCCCCCTCTATTGTTCCATTGTTTTCCTGGTGATTTCTCCACTATTTAGTCACAATTCCAGTTTGGTCTTGGGAGGAGGTCAGCATTACTCCCATTCACTCCTCCACCATCTTCCAATATAGTGGTGATGTTTTTACATCATGTATGTACCTACTGCCACTGAATTGTACACTCAAAAGTAGTTGAAATGGTAAATTTTATGTTATGTATATTTCATCATAATAAAATAACATTAATAAAACCCTCTAAGTAAAAATGTGAAGGGAGTAATAAGTACAAATTGGTAGTTACAAAATAGTTGTGGGGATATAAAGTATAGCATAAGGAATATAGGCAATAATATTGTAATAACTATGTATGGTGCCAAATGGGTACTTGACTTATCAGTCAAGGAAGATCACTTTGTAAATTGTAGAAACATCTAACCACTATGTTGTACATCCTAAACTAATAAAGAATAACGTTAAATGTCAACTGTAATTGAGAAATAAAAATAAGGTTTAAAAAAAGAGACCCTAAGAGAAAATTCTTCAGGCCTCAGCATAGGTCCCTTCCACATTTCTCCTGAGTCAGCTGTAAATCATTACCCAGTAGATTCAAGTGCATTAGTCTTTTATTAATGTTATTCTAACATCAAAATAAAATCTTCCTGCAATCATCAATCACCATTGAGCCTGTTATTGCAATGAAAAATAAAGGAGATTAAAAACGGAAAACACAGAAAAATGGAAAGAGGCAGGTAAAAACATTGTATTGACTAAAGAAAGACCTTCTGCTACTATGGAAAGTATGTTAGAAACTCAATAAGGGTCAGGAGTTTTAATTTTTTTAATCATGAGAAAAAAAAATTCATTTCTCCTCTTTCTCCTATCCATGATTTATGTGGATTAATGGTGATTTACTACTCACATAAGAACTATAAAAAGTCTAAGATACTACCCTCAGATTCCTGAGTCAGGGACAAAAAATTATTTTATCCCACATGGCAAATCGCATGAGCCTCAGCATACTGGCTTCAGTTCTTGCCTCCAGGTCCCATGAGGTGAATGAAGATGAGCCCAGATGGGTACCCACACACACAGTAAGTTGCATTAGAGTATGGAAAAGGAACTTTGAGCTTAAGAAACCCAAATCTTTTATAATGAGCAACAAGAATGCCTGACCTTTGCTACAAAGGAAGATCCTATATATTGTCCAAAGATATTTGCTAAATAACAGCCTTCAAAAGATAGCCTGGAATGAAGGGTAGTCACTGTTTCTGCAGTAAGATTTTCAGGAACTCAAGAGACACATGGAGAATTGTTTCTCCACAATATCCACCCCTCATTTCTACACTATCTTGGTTTCTGGTAAGTGTTCCCATATGTATCCAACTCTGTAATCCACCGCAATTTATCTGACCAACAGAGGCAAGAGCCAAACTCATTTAATTTGTCTCATATTTAATTGTCTACTATCTACAGAAGTCCAGGCAGCAGGATGAGGCCAGCCTGCAGTACTGACTTCAACCATGCACTTTATGGTCTTAGATCCATGAAGCTAAATAAATTCCATAAACCATTAGGGTCTACCTTAGAAATCTAAGTAATTTTGTCCTTAATATTCTGTATTGTTCTTTTAATTTGGCTGAAGACATTAATTCAGGTACGGAAGAAGAAAGCCTAGGGCAATTATATTAAACATGACAACTCTGGCCAATGAGTTTAGACTTATCTAAATGGCTTTCACATATGAGGTCATATCATTGATCACTTCAGCTAAAGTCAGAGGCAGATTCCATACCAAATTTCCTAATTGGATGCTTCCCATCATAAGAAAACTGCTTATAGGGTACACATAAATAACAAGCCAGTTATATCTCCAGGTTGCTCCCTTAAGAACCAAGGTAGCTGCTTTGGGAAAGATCTCCACAGTCATCTGAGGGGCTGCATGATCTGCTGGTGGTATTCCTTCAATGTGTGAAGTTCTCCTTTGACCATCCCTATGAGTCAAGTCCCCATGTTTTCATGATAAAGGCAAATTAACACCTGGCTTTCAGAACAGAAGTGCAATTCTGAGAGTAAGAATAAAGTTTACTATTATTGGGGCTATCCAAGTGATATCTACATCATTGGTGTGTGTGAAAAGATTGACATGCCAATGACATGGCCTCCTGGCCAACAAGTAGACCTATGGATCCCAGGTTTAATTTGAATAATTGAGCCCAGTCCTTGTTTTTAGAATGACTGCCTGAAGGTCAGTCCACCCAACGTGTACTGATTGTACACGCCATCCACCAGCAGAGCAGTACTCATTCATCCCACAAAATAATGGTACAATGGCTATGGAAATCGGGATGAGGAAAACGTCCAATGGTGCCACAGGTGTTTTGCATGGGATGGCCCTACTCTGCTGTTCCCAATAAATTTATCAATAAGATTAAGATAAATGATGACCAAATCATGTTGAGTCATCTGGAGGATGGCAGATCCAGCAGTCTTAAATTTAAGTCACTTGCAACTGTGTAAAGGAGCTACACAAAGGTATTTTCCTTTTTGAGAAAGGCACCAAAGAAAGATCATTAATATCTCTTGCTCCCCTATATATCCCCTAAGGTCTAAAGTATTCTTTCCCCGGGTGCCAGTTGTTGCTCTCCCTTTACCACCCCAAATTCTGTGTGGCCCATTGTAGTGCCTATAACTTCAACTTTTTTCCAAATATTCCCCTACACACACCAAGACCTTTCTCTGGAAGGGTCAAGTACAAGAAGGACAAGAGCACATTTTAAAACTGTATGGAGAATACTTGTACTAGTCTGCTGGGGCTGCCATAACAAGGTATTATGAACAGGGTGGTTTATACAACAGACATCTATTTTCTCCAAATTCTGAAAGTTGGGAAGTCCAAGGTCAAGGTGCCAAGGTTGATTTCTGATGAGACCTCTCTTCCTGTGTTACAGACAGCCACCTTCTTAATACATCTTTATATGGCATTTCCTCCGTGTTTGTGGAGAGAGATCTGGTGTTTCTCTTCTTATAAGGATATCAGCCCTATTGAATTAAGGCCCACACTTATAACCTTATTTAACCTTAATTATCTCCCTAAAGGCTCTGTTTTCAAATACAGTCACATTGGGGGTTAGGGAGTTGGGGATACAACTCAATCCAACACAATACTTATTCCCTCACTGTGGCTTTTGTGGGCCCCTGTAGGAGAACTTGGTAAGCAATTTACTCAACTATGTGATCATTATGTCTATGACCTAGGGCCATGGTAACCCAGCAAAAATCCAGGTAGCTGGATAAGAATTAAGTTTGAATCCCCCTTTGGCTGGGGTGCCCCCACAGAGTTTACCACAGGTCAGCCTAGAACTGCTGTTAAGTGAAGGAAAGGAGCATCATGGCCATTTATCGTAAGGGCAGAATCCCAAATTTTCAAAATAGGTCTCTATAACTATTGGGAGACAATTTCCCAGAGTGTCTTTCTATACACCTTGTGAGCAAAGGAACTGGCTCTCTTTGTTCTAGACTCTTTTTTCCAGAACATTTGTCTAGCTTACAGCCTTGGAAGATAAAAATAATGTCCCTCCAGAACAAGGGGCAGTAATGTTAATTTTACAGTCCAATAACATTTTTCTTGGGCAGGCTCATTGCCCACTATTAAAGATTTGGGCTCCTTAAACTTGGGGTTCCTTTCCTGTATGCAACCCACTGCATGCACAGATTTTTGCCCTTCATCATATTACCCTATGGGAACTGGGCTTGGGAACTCTGGCTGCTGCTATTGCCTTGAGTGGCAAAGTCTTTTGTCTTTGACCCAGGAGTCTTGTGTATTTTGCCAGCATAACTGAAATAATGGCAGGCTAACTTGTTAGTTTGCAAATATGACAGACCCTTCATAGTTCTTGATGCTCACCCCTACCTCTTTTGTTCTGATTATTACCCAGAAAGCTGCTGAGAGAAGGCAATTCCTTTTTGGAGACTGCCAAATTCAATGATCAAACTGTCTCACTGATACGTGTGGACCAGGAAAAGGTGGAGAAGTAGAATCAGAACTTTTTTTCAGCCAATTTTTGAGTAGGCTCTTTCAATATTCAACAACACAGGATGGCTGTGAATGGCAGCATGCACAAAAACTCCATTAGATACTTGATTTGCAACACATTGTTGAAAGCCTTTTGCAATAAGAGGCTCACCATTGTAAGAATGCAAATGGGCCAGAAAGCCAAACACAGGACATGGATCAGTTTCACAGACCACAATTCTCTGGCAGGGGCTGGTGGTTCAGACTAGAACAACGTGAAAAAGTATCAACAACAATGAGACACCACCAACAGCCCTGTGAGAGGTCAAGTGTCCAGTGTAGTCCACCTGCCAGGAGCAGTCAAGGGCAATGTTCCATGTCATATGGTCTCACATTTGGTAAGGAAAGTAAGATTGGACAACAGAAGGCTAAGAGACTGCAGTTTAGTTCTAGAAAATCCTCATTAAGGCTGACAGGGAGTCCCAGAGACAAAGAAATCTACATATGCATCCCAGGAACAGGCCTGAGAGTCCCCGGTGTGCTCAGTCATTGGCTGAGAAACCCCATGAGCAGTATATCCTCTGTGTGTATGGAAAAACAGATAGCAGAGCTCAGCAAATGCAGCTGTGTCCAGACACCCACCTTGCAAGTAGAAAACTTAAGAGGTACATTTTCATGGCTACCATAACCAGCTATGGTTAACAAAAAAATTTCTATAATAAATCACATTAAAAGGGACTAAGACTCTGGAATATAAAAATGGAATAGCAAAATATTAATACATAGTCAATATATATATACATGTACATATATTATAAATATATAAAAGGAAAAGAATTAGACTGTCATATACACTGTTAATTTGTAGTACATGTATAAATATTTATACTTTTAAAAGATTCTATGAGAAACTAACACCATCTTTAAATCTCTGGAGAGAAAGGTATACTAATATGTACATAAATTTTTCAATGTGATAGATCATATTTTTCTTTTGTCAGTAACCAAAAACAGTCACAGGGATTTCTTTTGGTGTTTTATTTCTCTGAGACTCAGCCAAGTAGGAGGGAAGAGTAGAGAAACACAGCTACCTCCCCTCTCACACCCCAGCTTGAAAAGGCCTCCTTTTGGCTACCTGGGGTGAGAATCTGGTGAGGGGCAAAAAAAGGGTTCCAGCGTGTAGCAGGCCAAGAGAGTGCAGCTACATCATGTCTTATCACCTACATACTTACATGTCACCTAATTTAAAGAGTCATTGAAATGTAATTCACAGCCCTGCCCAGGCAGCTCATTTGGTTGAAGCATCGTCCAGTACACCAAAATGTTGTGAGTTCAATTCTTAATCAGGGCACATGCGTAGATTGTGGGTTCGATCCCTGGTCAGGGCACGTATGAGAGGAAACCAGTCAATGTTTCTCTCCCACATCGACATCTCTCCCTCTCTCCCTCCCCCCAACTTCTTCTCGCTCTAAAATCAATAAACATATCCTGAGTGAGGATTAAAACAAAAGAGAAAGAAAGAAATATAATTCACATATCATAAAACTCAGCTGCATATAGTACACAATTCAATGGTTTTAGTATCTATACAGCAATGTACAGCTGTCTCCATGATTTGAGTTTAAGTTAGTTACATCATCCCAAACAAGAAATCCATTAGCAGTCCTTCACTGAATTCCCTCCTCCCCACCCACAGTCCTAGAAAACCAATGATCTACTTTCCGTCTCTATAGAGTTGTCCATTCTGGATATTCCATATAAATGGAATCATATAATATATGGTCTTTTGTACCTGGCTCTTTTCATTTAGCACAATGTTTCCAAGGTTCATCCATGGTGTACACGTATCAGTATGTTAGTCCATTTTACAGCTGAATAATATTGTACCAATATAGTATACTTTGTTTATCTATTCATTAATTAATGAATACTTGGGCTGTTTTCATGTTTTGGGCTATTATGAATAATGCTGTTATAAACACTAATGTAAAATTTATGTGTGGAGACATATAGTTCCAATTTTGGGGGGCATATACCTAGGAATGGAATTGTTGGCTCATATGGTAACTCTAGGTTTAATGCTTTGAGGAACTGCAAAACTGCTTTTCACAACAGCTGCACCAATTTACATTCCCACCAACAATATATAAGGGTTCCAATGTGTCCACATACTGACCAACACTTGTTAATTTTCGTCTTTCTTAATATAGTTATTCTAGTGGGCTTGAAGTTGTATTTTATTGTAATTTTTATTTGCATTTCTCTACTGGCTAATGATGCTAACATCTTTTCATGTGTTTATTTGGCCATCTTCTTTGGAGAAAAATCTATTCAAATGCTCTGCCCATTTTTTAAATTGGGTTACTTATCTTTTAGTTTTTGACTTGTCAGAATTCTTCATATATTCTAGATACTGGTTCCTTATCAGATATGTGATTTCTAAAAATTTTCACTCATTCTGTGGGTTGTCCTTTTACTTTCTTGATATATAATTTGTAATACAAAAGGTTTATATTTTGATATAGTAACCTTGATCTATTTTTCCTTCGGTTGCATATGCTTTTGGTGTCACATCTAAACAACCATTGACTAATTAAAGGTCACATAGATTTACTCCTATGTTTTCTTCTTAAAATTTAAAGGTTTTAGCTTACATGTAGGTATGTGACCTATTTTGAGTTAATTTTGTGTGTAAGAAAGGGGTTCCATTTCATTCTTTTGCATGTGGATATTCACTTCATCCAGTACAATTTGTTGGAGATTTTTCTTATCCCATTGAACAAACATGTCAATTTTAAGCAAAAATGATAGTTTTTCTATGACCACAGTCCGAGAGAACAATCAGACTCATTAATTCAGTCTTCTCATATTCCAGAATTTCTACTACTTGGTATTTTTTGAAACAAAGATCCTCTAAACACATTTGTTAACTAATCAAATGCAAGAACCTACTTAACCTTGCTGAACTACCTAAAAACTTTAACCAATTCTGTTTGCTATAAATACTCAGTGATGTGAAGGAGAGTGCTGGTTTTTATTGAAACTCGATCCCAGAGTATTTATCTGGGAAGCTGGGGAACTGATTTTCCTGTTTTATCCATGACCTCTCCCAATAAATGCATTTATTAATTTCCATGAATTGTTGTGGCTGATGGGAGGTGTGTAGCAGCCGCCAGTTCTATGGCTAGAAAATGCAGGCTGCCAACAGAAGGCTACAAAGACTATTGAATCAGCCCTTCCCGCCTTCCTCATTGCCTTGGCCACTGTGAATTTATGCCACTCTTTGGCCTTCATCTTACTGCACAGAAAATAATGCAAATATTTAAGTGTTCTTCAGGCCAATCTTATTGCAACAGTTCAAAAACACCAAATAAGGTTTTTGCCATTGAGGTGGACCAACTCAAGCAAGCTGGTTGGTGCACTGAAGGCACTCAAAACACATTGGTAGAGAACATTAAAGATTTAATGCAAAACTTATATTGCTCCATGGGACTTCAGGAAAAAAAAATAGCCATTGAAGTGTTCTTCAAAGAGCCCAGATACAATCTCAAACAAAGGGTCTTAATTATCTTAGAGAAGTCAATCCCTAATTCACTTGCACTGTTATTTCAGGCTGGTGTTGCTCATTCTAATTCTTATACCACAGTCAGGGCCAGAGAAATTCCAGGAGAAGGACTCCTGTGCCATACCGTTCACGAGTCCTGGGCACGCCCCAGAGAAACGTGGTTCAGGTTCCTCACCCATTCCGAGCAGCAGAAGGTGCCTGCTCTGCCCTCTAGGCAGGGACATGAAAATGCTTAGACTCCTAAGACCTTAAATCTGGAAGAGCACTTAGAGACGCATGACACTCCCAGGTTTGCAAATGAGACAACTAAGGCCCAGAGAATTAAGTGATTTGGCTTGTGTGACACAGTGAATCGAGGTTGAAGAAGAAATATCTGTAAAGTATTTGAAGCACATTAATATTCTGAGTCAAAATCACTGATGTAAGGCAGTTTTTCATTCAAAATCTGCTGCTTCAAATATGCCAGTCTTACCTAAACTTTAAAGCTGAGGTTTTGACAATCAACATCAAATGTTGGGTAAAAGTGGGGTGGTATGACAGTTACTACAGCTTCAAAGAAACCAAATCTAAATATAATTCTCCACTACCTTGTTGGGACACAAAAGACATCCTCTAGTACCTTTTTCTCAGCATTAAATGCATTACAATGAGAGGTCAATTGACCTTTGTTCCTTGGATTATTCTGACATTGTTCAAAGAGCCTCCCAGTTTGCATTTCACTGAGCCCAGGTGCTGAGCCACCCCTGAAGGCGAGTCCCCAGAACTTACTGTCAAATTCAGCAGTTATTTTCTCTCTTTCTGCAGCTGCACTCAGAAGACTGCTTTTGTGGACCACCAGGAATTTCCTGTGATAGAATATCAGAAAGCTACTGGTGACTCGGAGGAGGTGACTTCACAGGGCAAAAGTTCCCTTTCTATAATAAACATTCTCAGTGTGGCCATGTAGGAGACTTCCTACACAGACCCCACACCTATGAGCCACTTGTCATCTTGACACCAAATAGCCAGAGAAAGAAATAGAACCATTCGTAAGAGATTATCTTTTTTAAAGTGAACTTGCATCTGGGTCTGAATATGTTTACATCATCATCAAAACCAGTGAAGCAAAAGCTTACCTAAAAAGGATTTTAAGAGAACAAATGGATTTTCTGAAGCAAATAGGCAAGCCATTTCTCAGCTCCTAAGTGAGGGGTAGAGGCTGTCAAATAACTCTAAGACCCTTTAGCATTGTGCCCCATGGCCCCATAAGGGTCTTCACTTCCTAGCACATGACCAGCATTGTGCCCCATGGGAGGCCTGGGAGCATTGGGTTGTCATGTTTCAGGAGGCTTTACCTCTCCAACAGTGATTCCAAAAGCCAGCACTCAGAAGAGTTACTGAAGAAAGAAGCCAGAAGTGCTAGGGCATCAGCAGTGGGAGCTGGCATACACTTAAGAGGCATCTGATGCTCTAGGCCTAAGGGGCAGCCAGCACACCTAGCCTGTGCTTCCTCAGTGTGCCCAGACACCTGCTAGGAGCAGGAGGTGGCACTGGTCTTTTTACCTAGCTTTGGTATCTCAGTAATATAATGGATTCTCAACCACAAAATCACATTCTTAAAAGCTGCTAGTATTGTTTGTAAATGAGAAATACCATGATGGATTAATTAGCTTGCTACCACAGTAGAGGATGAATCCACAGAAGCTGAAGGTAAGCTTCCATTTTTTTTAGGATGTTAATAATAATCCATTCTTTGTGATGACTTCCTTATTATACACCTTCCACCTAGTTTATAGCTTTGACCTCTCAGCTTTCACTTGTTTCCATTGGTTAATGTTTCTCATCAGTATGCTTAGTCTCCTTAGGTAGCTAATAAACTCCTCTCTCCTTTTTGTAAAATAGAACCTAATTGTTTGATTAGAATCACATCTTCCTAGGCTCTCATGACTCGAGTGAGCCATTTCTCTCTCTCCCTCTCTCTCTTTCTAGCACATGCACACGCACACACATGACACTGCAGCAGGCCTAGCGTCCTTACCAGGCTTTCTGTGAAAAGGTGACAGCAGCTAGGTTGAGTTGCAGGTGGAGCAGGGATCCTCACAAATCCCTCAGGCCCCCACTACCTTAGGGTCCCGTAAAAGACCAGTAGGACAAGCAGCAGAGTTATAAGCATCTTCAGTACAATTCCTTTATCATCATGGAGCTGGGTTAATCACAGTTCTTAAAGGGCTCCAAGTGTAACAGAAACACTTCAACCATCTCTGTATTTCTTTTATTCCTGATTCTATATGAATTGGGGTTACAGGCAAAGCTTTGTAACATTTTGGCACCTCTTACACCTTTTCTGAGGCAAAATACAGTTGGCCTTTGACGTCACTTTTACTGTCTCCACCTGAGAATTTGTCAGTGACTCCTTTGTAGGCTCTGGTATGGATGACCCAGGTCCCCGCCCCCATCTCATTCCAGGGCACTCTAGTCAAACCTAGTCATCATTTGCAGTAGGGCACATCACCTAAGGGTGGTGATCCTAGGGGCATGGTCTAGGAAAGAGGACTAATAAGCATCACACATGACAGTATTACAGATTCCATTTTTATCTAAACAGCAGCTTAAATCTTCAGAGATGTCTTAGTGCTTGAGCCCTAAGCCTTCAGTACCAGCTCTAGCACTCTCCCAGCCCAAGCAGAACTCTCTCTGGTGAAGGAACAAAGTACCTATTATAAGGTTTGGGGAAGAGGGCGAAGAGGCAGGCCAGCCTCTCCACTTCTCACAAGCTTACTCCTTCTATTCTGGGATGGTGGCCCCACTCCTGAGCTGTTGTTCTGTTTTCTTATTACCCACTATTTCTCCTTTCCCAGGATGCTGGGTTCACACTTGATTTTCATCCATTGTTTAGCTTCCTCCTAGTCAATCTCCTAACCTTGACTAAACCATTACAAATTAACATTTACAAACGCATGTGTTTAGATATAATAAACTGGCACTGACTTCTTCTCTATAGAATATTCAGGAAGGATATATACAATGAGACCTAAACAGAAACCAAAGCTTGAAGGACAGAACTAGGACCTAAGATTGAAGTAATCTGGGTCCCAGAGCCAACCGCCCCTCCCCTACTGTGACAAAGAACAAGGGACAGCATCTCACCAGACCTCTGCCTACTAACAGTATATAAAATTTAGAGCTCATTAATATGATTTGTGAGCACTTATCTAGTACCAGACATAAAACAGCCTAGATCCCTGCCCCATGAACCTAATGGGGAAGGCAGATATCAAACAAATAATTAAAAACAATAAACTAAGAAGTGTCTAAATTACTACAGAGGAAAACCCAAAGTGCTCTAAAGGCAAGTAATCCAGTCCAGGTATTGTGATGGCATAAACTTTTGTGACTACCCAGCAGCACTCCCTTGATTAAGGAAATGCATCAATGTATATAGGAAGGAAATGTACAGAAAAGGCATGACTTTAGTTCCAGTGGAAAACATGGAAGCCCCAGTGATATCATCAAGATTGCAGAGCTTGAGGGAAAAAAAAACTGAAGCAAAGGAACCTATTTTGGCCCCCCAAACCTTGCTGCCCATGCTCACAGAGTTCATTCATTCACAATGGACTGAAGACCCATCTTGGGCACAGTCACTTCCTGGTGAAATCTATAGCAACAATCATTTGATAGTGTATTTATCAGCAAAAGAAACTGACCTGGTTGATTCAAACAGAAAAGAGTGTACCGATTTTCTCAGGCTATCTGGGAAAGCTAGAGAACTGGGTTCAGAAAATGGACAGGAGCAAAAGCAAGGCAGGCAGGAGGCCAGCTAAAATCACAGCACAGAACCAGACCAAGGTGGATAGTGAGCACACACCTCAGGAGTTCAGAGTTCTCGAGGCAGCCTGTTTTGTTGACATCTTATCACCAAACAGCGGTGCAACATAGAACAAATTGTTTAAACTCTCTGTGCTTCAATTCCTCATCTGTAAAATCAGCCTAAAAACGCCATATTTTAACAAGTCTAAAATGTTGTCAATTGCAAGGTGTATTGATATTTTATGAACCACTAGGAAAGAAAAACAATACTGCCGATTAAACTATGATAGGGCTGCCTCATCACTTTTTATCTTTCATAAAGAATCTTTATTAGATCTATTTAGATACAGCTTTCATCATATCACTCTTATACATAAAAATAAATTAGTGAAGATACTTCTAAATCTTTCTCAATTTAGAACTCAACCCTCCCTACTGGCTTGTCAGCCATATCGTTGTTGTCCACATGTCCATACACTTCGGCTGCTCTTCTCTGGGCAGCATTCTTTCAAAGATGGCTCCACTCTTTTCTCTGGGACTGTCATCAAGCTTTGGATGCCCCATCTCTAAAGTCTGGTGTTGCTGCTTTCTTGATATTACCAGAAGTATCAAGAAGCCTTCAGAACACAGCCATAATCCTTTCCAAGTGACCCTCAAAGGGTTTGTTGTCTAAAACAGGAAGGCTTGTGGGTATCCTCTTACACCAACAGGAAGACCACTGAATGTGGGCAGCAAGACAGGGATGAGAACTCCTGCAGGCATGAGCTGAACACTCCCTGGATTCAAGATGCACCTGGGGCAAAGCAGTGTCTCAGAACCCGTGAAAATTGTTCCGGTCAGCCCCCAAAAGACTGGTGTGAGGCTTGAGTTGATTTATACTCTAAAGAACTTAGACCTAGGTTTGCACATTGTAAGCACTCAATAAATGGCAATTACTTGTTTTTAAGAAATAGTTGTACAAAATTATGAATGTTTCATAAAGTTGTGACTTTTTATACTAGTTTTGTGGATTGAACTGGGTACCTGGAAAATAAGGTAAAATGAGCTAAACTATTCTACTATTCCTAGGCTTTCAAAATAAATTTGTAATTTAAGGGGCTATCCAGGATAGGAAAGTGAAACAGCTTTTCTTTAGTTCTGCCATTTAACATACATAACCACATAGTGAGGATTAAGACCAGCTCAAAGGAGTCACAGCAAGTGGGGGACATTCTATATGTTCAATGCAAGTGTCTAAAAAACTTTTCCTCTGGTTTTTGTTTTCATCTTTAATTATTTCAACTTAACTTAGTTATTATGTAGCATATGTTATGACAGGACTTAGAACACTGAATTCTGTTTCTGACCATGACACCTAATACACCTTCCTCTCCCTGTGTGACTCCGTGAGAAATAGCAAAGGTTTTCACTGTGAAGGAGCTGCCAAAATAGGGAGTGCAGTGAGGGCCAGGACAACCTCTTCCAGTTCCCTCTGTGGGAGTAATCGGAGACCAGGCGGGAGGCAGTATAGGTACGCTGACTGAGAGGATTACTTTGCCCAACTGGAAAAAATCTTTATTTCATAATCCTTTTAAAAAATATAAGACATTTTAACCTTTAAATACCATTAGTCTCTTTCCCTCAGGTTTGCTTTTGGTGCAATTTGGTATTTCTAGGAAAGATTTATGAAGAATGTTTTAAAATCTTGATTTCACAATTCATTGGCTACGTGGACCAAAGTTCTGTTCTCTGTGGTTTGATCTATAAAATGAGAATAAATAGCATAGACCCAAGTGGCAGGCACACAGGAAAACAAAACAACATGACCACTGGCCTTCTCTCTGCATTTGCAGGCCAGTTTGACAGTCTGTAGTGTTAGAACACCATTTCTAGCTTAGAATATGGTTTCAAGCCAAAGAATATGAGTATTTTTATTTTGGCAAATACTGTCAATCTGCACTCCAAAAGGCTGTGCCAAAATATAGTCCTGACAATAGTGTCCAAGGGGATCCAGTTCTATACTTTCTCACCAACACTAAATTATTTTATTATTATTTCATCACTGGTAAGGTTGTGCAGATTCGGTATACTATAAACTACTTCTCTGAATTTCTCACTTCTCCATGGGGTTGTTTCATCCATCTATAGTCATGTGTGCATTACAGTTGTAACTTAAGTGGTGAATATCCATTCTGCCTGGAGGATGTTCTACCTGGTCCTATAGAAAAGATTGCTCTAATTTTCCAAGTGCATTTAGGCCCAACATACATTGGAAACCACTGTCCAAGAAGCCTTCCCCTAAAACCTGGAGGTAGAGAAGATAAAAGTGCTTCAAGGAGCTACCACAATGTTTCGCCCTACGTGAAAAGATTGTGCAGCCTGTCACTGTGTGGAGACTTGAGAAGCCAGGGGAATGGGGACCATGGCAGTATGCAGCATGGCCCACAAGTACAGGGTAACCAGCTGTTGCAAGTTCTCTCTCTCTCTCTCTTTGTCTTTAATCCTCACCAGAGGATATGTTTATTGATTTTAGAGAGAGAGAGAGAGGTATGAGAGAAAGAGGGAGAAACAAACAAACATCAATCAGTTGCCTCCTGTAGGCACTGGGGATAGAACCCAGAATCTAAGTATGTGCTCCGACCAGGAATTGAACCTGCAACCTTTCGGTGTACGGGACGATGCTCTAACCAACTGAGCCACCTGGTCAGGGTAAGTTCTCTCTTTTGTCATCTAGCTAACCCTTAGAGTTCCATGTAGCTTGTAAGCCTGAAGTCTCAATTTATATATTTCTTTTTTTATTCTAAAGGAAAGAAGCAGGAAATTCATTCTTACCAGTGAACTTAACTAGATGTCTTTGCTGATGAGGTTTAATGAGTTATGTTTCATCATGGTTTATTTATGTCATTATAAAATGATGTCATCCTTTTTAAAAATATTTTTTCACATTTCTTTAATGAGTATACCTCTTAAAATAAAGTTCACACATCCATAGTTTAAAGTACACGTTAATTTAATTTTTTTACTTATTTTTACTGTAGCTCCATCCCAATCTATAATACAAATGTAATGTCATTTTCAAATATTGACCTGGAATTTTAAAACAATAATTGTTTTAGTCTTTCCAAAATGTTTTAAACTTTAAAAGAAAAATTGAAAAACACTTCTTTTCCACAAGCATTTATTAACTATAACTTGTATAACATACACAACCTTTTCATATTATCTTTGTTTTCTCTTTATTCAAAGAGCAAAATGTTATTCCAATGGAAAAAAATTAATTTCAAAAACGACTGAACAGCGGTAATTCTAAACTCACCCTTAAAGGTACTATAGAAAATTTGAGGAAATGGCTCCTCTTAGTGTTCCAGGTGTGGTACTGCAGTACCAAAGCACCGTAACTTATTTCAGAGCTCCTCAAACTTTAACAGGTACATAAGCTACCTGGCAATTTTGTTAAAATGCAGATCCTTATTCAGAAGCTGAGGGATGAGAACCAGTATTCTTCATTACTAACAAGCTGCCAGAGGACCCCAAATCCACAGGTTCATGAAATTTCTATGAGTTTACCTGTAAGTCCAGTTGTCCAAATAGGATTAGAAAGTTTTAAAGATATGTAAAGATCTTTTTAGGTGTTAAAAATTTATAAGTCAAACTCACTTCCCTGTTTTCCACAAGCAGCAATATCTCAGCTGAAATAAACAGATGATGTTAAATTACTAATTGCAGAAAAACTAATTGCCCTTAAATAAATTTCCCTTTCTTTCGTAACTACAATATCCAGGAATATGCCCACTTACTTTTTTGCCCACTGTCTTGCTGTTAAGGCAACTCGAAGAGCAGCATATCTATTTTCTCTTTGGTCTCCCTAGTGGTTAACATAGGCTAAATTATAGTAGGTGCTCAGCCTATTGTTGTGGGGAGATGAATCTACCAGGTGAGAGAAAGCAGATGGGTACAAATGACTCACCTCTGGCTATAACCGTGGCAGGGAGACAAACCCAAGTAGTGTTTGCCCTGAGATCCTGATGCATAAAGAAAGAAGTCTGTGTCATAAAGACTGTCTTTCCTGAAGTGGTCCATATAATTTCTTCATAAGAATGAGTGTTCTTGCTTATTGAACCTTCACTCTGTCCAGCATTTGCTGAACTAATTATATATACCTTCTCTCTCATACTCAGCACTCCATCCCAAAAAGGAAAGCATTATGGCTCTTGCCATTGTGCAGGGGAAGCTGCTAAGGTGTAGAGCTTTAAGAGCCCTCCTGGGCATGCAGCTGACTCAGACATATGCCCAGGACTATCTTATTAAGAATTCATACTTTAGATCACTTTGCTAACATATTTAACACTAGCTTGTTAGTGTACACCTTCTGGGACTTCTCTTTCTTAAATAGCTTAGAGCTGACTTTCAAATATGTATGTATAATATATAGTCTCAAAAGGTAAGAGTTTGTTTTCATATTCTTTATCCTTAAGATGCAAAGAGATACTATAAATGTAAGTTTAGGAAATTTAGTAAAGTTCACATCTAATTAAGTTTATAGTGTTTCTTAAAGAGTTCAGTGAAGATAAATGTAAAAGTAATAGTTGCTACTTTGGATTTGTTTTCCTTTCTTCTTCTTTTCTTCTCCTTCTTTTTCTTGTCACGAGCTACAGTCAATGAAAGGCTTGGGTTTGCCATGCCCAACTCTGGTTCCAATCCCTTTAAAATTAAAAGTGAATTGGAGTGTTGGGAGTAGGTTACATGTAGCATTTCTATAAGATAATTTAATTATTCCTTTACTTAGTTATCTGTTCTTGCTTACCAGGTGTGTATGACTGTAGGGCAGAACTCTGCCTTTCTGCTTTTAGTATCTCCTTTGTCTAGCATTATGTCTGAAATATAAGCACTTCACATTTGTTGAACATATAAATCATGAATAATTAATAACCCTAATGAAGTGGGACCAAGATCAAAATTCCATGAGAAATGTCCACATTCATTCACTAGGTGGCAATCTAGCCTAACTTTAGATGGCTATGGTGATTTTTTTTTTCCACCCCTACTTTACTTTAAAAAGGAGATTAAATGGTATTTGCCTTTCACTACTTAGCTTATAAATACTATATGCTCTCGCCTCTAAGTGGAACCCAATCAACAAAACAAATGAGCAAAATAGAACCACAGACTTGGAAATAAAGAACAAGCTGATGGTGACCAGAGGGAAGGGGGGAGGGGAAGAACAGGGGAAAAGAAGGAGAAGGGGCAAGCCAAGGAACACAAATAGAGGACTCATGGGCATGGATGATGGTGGGGGACTGACTGTAGGAATGTGGGGGACGGGGTAGGGGAGAGCAATGGAGAGAAAGGTGGGACAACTGTAACTGAACAACAAAAAAAATAAAATAAAAAGGAGAATCATTTGAAGCTCTTCAGAGTTGGAAAGAGTCTGAGAGGTCATTGTTCATCATTTCTGTGGATCCCTCAGCCTAGTTTATCAAAGTAGAAAACCAACATTTCACTTTCAATAGCTACTACATTCAGGTACCCAAGAGATTACTAGTTAAGTGAGGAAAAGGGCCCTTCAACGGAACATGTGAGAACTGCCCTTAGGGCGTAGGTTGGGAGCTACAAGAAACACAGAGTGAGACCAAGGTCCTGCTCAGAATCACTCAGTCTGTGGTGACATGCCCCAGGCCATCAGCTCACACACATGACAGTAGACACACACACAGACACTGAAGCCAAAGCAAAGTCCTGACATCAGGGATTGGCATGGAAGTGAGAAAGTTATCTATAATGACAGCTTCTTCAACTTCAAACAATATCCAGCAACACCTAACACTTTCTTTGGAATTTCTTCCTTCTTATATTCTAGTCAATGAAATGAAATTACAGAAATGCTACAAATGACATTCACAAATGAAAAACAATGAGTGTACATTAGAATGACTCCTTCTCTTTAACTACGGGGTTAGTTTTGTTCTAGTCAATGTGACTCCATACAGAAACCAGGCTTAGTACCAGCGTCACTGCCTGACACCTGATGGGATGGGCTGGGCTGAGCTAAGCTAAAGCCTAATCCTTGTCTGCCATGACTCCTAGTGCAAGGCAGAACTAATTCCTACCTCTCCCTTCAGCAACTTCTCTGTCCACAGAACAGGAATGATAATCCTGACCCACTTTTAGAGCAGCTCCTACCTGTGGAATTGTCCATACCTACACACCAGAGAAGCAGTAAAAAGAGACCCAACCTTCCCAAGAACTCCCCTGGACCAGTCATTCCTCATGTTTAAGATAAATAATAATTTGTAACAACTGCTACATTATAAATCTTTGGCCCCTGAGACCTGTGGCCTTTTGTTATAAAATCATCTTTGAGTAATGACCGTATGTTGACATACTATTGAAGGCAGAGAAAAGAAAGAACTATAAATCTGGTTGATTTGAGAAGGCAATGCTAAGAAAAAGGTTTAAAACTTATAGTAAGTGCACATAAGGATATATAGTATCCTTACACTAACAAACTGGACACAATTTTATGGCATTGCATGTAGTATGCCTACTATTCTCTTTTTATTTTAAATGGAGTCTACATTGATAAATGTCTTGGCATTTAAAATGTTCTTTAGGTAATAGAAAAGGTAACTTTTGCCAAATGCAGAGAAAATTCCTAAATCAGGAATAAATAAGGCCCAATAGTATCAACTTTACAGAAATAAAAATGAGTATGAAAACACTTGTAAACAATCATATGGCAGCAAATTAGATAACCTAGATTAAGTGGATAAACTGCCAGAAAGACACGAGATTCCAAAATGAACTCAAAAAAAGTAGGAAATTTGAAAAGATGTCTAACAAGAAAAAAGGTTGAATTAGTAATCAAAAAGCTCCCCCTCAAAAAATAAATAAAAGCCCAGGATCAGATGACTTCACTGATGAATTCTACCAAGGATTTAAAGAAGAATTAACATCAACTCTTCACAAGCTCTTTTAAAAACATACACAAAGTGGTAACACTTTCAAATCTTTCTATTTGCCCAGTATTACACTGATAAAAACCAGATCAAGACATCACAAGAAAACTTCAGACAAATATATTTATAATCATATGTGCAAAAATCATCAACAAAATACTAACAGACCAAATCTATCAATATATGAAAAGGATTCTATACCATGTCCAAGTAAGATTTATCCCAAATATGCAAGATGGGTTTAATGCTTCTGAAAATCAATCAGTATAATATCCTCCGTTATTAGAATAAAAGATCAAAACCATATAATCATCTCAAAGACAAAGAAAAAGCATTTGACAAAATCCAACATCCATTCATGATAAAAGACACTCAACACAATAGGAATAGAGAGAATTCTCTGAATGTGATAGAAGGCATCTAAGAAAAACCCATAGTTAACATCATTCTCAATGGTAAAAGTCTTAAAAGTTTTACTCTTAAGATCAGAAATGAAAATGACTAAGCTCACCACTGCTGTTCAACTTTGTACTAGAAGTTGTAACAAGACGAGTAGGCAAGAAAAATTTTAAAAAGGGCATCCAGATTGTTAAAAGAAGAAAAACTATTCATAAGTGACATGCTTCGTATGTAGAAAGCCCAAAGAAATCAACATTAACAACAATGACAAAAAAAAAACCCAGAGCTAATAAATTGAAAAGGTTTGCAAGACCAATACACAAAATCAAGTGTATTTCTATACGATAGAAATCAACTGATTTTTGCCAGACGTACAAAGGGATTGTCTTATCAATAAATGATGCTGAAACAGTTGGAAGCCCATGTGCCAAAAAAAAAATTTTTTAAGCACTCTACCCATACCTCAAACCCTAAACCAAAATCAATTTGAAAAGCATCATAGACCTAAAATTAAGAAAACTTTTGGGAAAAAGTTACAATAGCTGAACTTTAAAAGACGGTCCACCAAGTGCTGGTAAAGATAAGAGCATCTGGAATTCTCAGACATGGCTGGTGAGAATGTAAAATGGCACAGCCACTTCAGGAAACAGTTTGGTACCTGATCTAGGCATTTATCCACGAGAAACGAAAGCATACTTCCATATAAAAACTTGTACACAAATATTCATAGCAGCTTTCCTTGTGATAGACAATAATTATTAATATGCAAATGCCTATCAACAGATCAATGAATACAATTATTTAATGGAACACATACTCTACTAAAGCTGGAAATAATCTGAATGCAAAATGATGAACAAATTGTACTGTACCCATAAATAAAACACTACTTAGCAATAAAAAGGAAAGCACTACCTGTAGGGCCAACAACATGGATAAATCCTTCAAATGCATTGTGCTAAAGTGAAGAAAGCCAAACTCAAAGTGCTACAAACCATATAATTCCATCTACAGGAAATTCTGGGAAAAACAGAACTACAGGGACAGAAATCAGGTCACTGTTTTCAGGTGCAAGGATCTGGGGGAAAGAGATTGACTACAGAAGGACAAGAGGCAACTTTAGAAATGACAGAAATACTCTGTCTTTATTAGGGTAGTGGAGTTTATATGACTATATAAATGTGTTGCAATTCTGCTGTACATCTAAATACCTTTGCTGGATATAAATCATACCTCCACAAACCTGACCTTTTAGGAGGCCAGCCAAGGAAGAAGAGCCTCTTTGAGGAGAATGATGGAATTGTCTTTACAATGGAATGAGGTTCTAGTGGAAAGGGTTTGTCAGGTCAACAAATGTGGAACAAGGAGAGAAGAGGAGAAAGAGGAGAGGGAAAGGCAGGCTTGAGTGTATAAAGCTGTAAGGATATAAAAGGAGAGATCTGAAGATAATGATACAACACATAAACAACTCCTTACTGACTTCTTCAATTAGGAAGTAAGAATTCCTTTATGGCAAAAGGATTTTACTTTGAACCTAGACTTATAGCAAGGTCACGACTACTTGTATGATTGATTTAGAGCAATGCACACTACCAGGTTCTTCGACTGAAGCACACCCTGGAAGCTTAAGCTTGGTAGGTATCTTTTACTAACTCTATTACCTCACTGAAGAGCACAAATCAGACTGTGTTTAACTTTCTATGCTCCAATCGCCACCAGAAAATGCACTTCAGTTTCCCCAAATAGAAAATGGAAAATACATTTACTTCAGAGAGCGGTGGTGAGAATTTCTGGCTCTGGATCTAAGTTCACTGTAAATTATCAGAGTAATCTTTATATAGTCAGAAAAATCAAGAAATACTAGGTTTTACCTTGTGGTTTCTTATATCTTATCAATTTCAATGCTACTTTTATGATGTTGATTTTTAAAAATAATTGCTTTCATTATTGAAAAGTAAAAGTAAAGGGACTTTGAAGAGAATATAAAGTTTTTCTGTTAATATTAGTAGGTTCTGTATCTGATGCTTCCATTTAAATCTTTTAAATACTATATACTTAAAGTGTATATATCTGGCCCTGACCAGTGTAGCTCAGTTAGTTGGGTGTCATCCCTCAAGGCGAAAAGTCAATTCCAGTTCAATTCCAGGTCAGGGCACATGCCTGGGTTGAGGGTTTGGTCCCCGACCAGGGTTCTTGCAAGAGGCAATTGATTGATGTTTCTCTCCCTTTCTTCCTCCCTTCCCCTCTCTCTTAAAAAAAAAAAAGTATATATCCATATAAAAGAAATTTAAGCTACTTTGATGTTTATAAATCTGTCCCATGAGATATATGCAAAAATCTTAAGTTGTAAAAATGAAAAAAATCTGAACATCTATATATAGCAAAACAAAAAGACCAGAGCATTATATAGTCCAAATCTTAAGTGATCAATACTTTCTTTTTCTCTTCCCCTTTTGTATTTTCAGATTCCTTTAATACATAGAAATTTTGGGATCAGATAACATTATCATTTAAAATTTTTCCTCTTAATTTCAACATATTTTCCAGATAGGTGGATTCCTTTTATAAATTAATGGAAACATGATTTTGCAGAGCAAATCAGTGACTTAAGTCACTGAAATTCAACTTAATCCCCCTGGTTTGGAGTCTAATTCCTACCAAATTTACTTTCTCTGTAGGTCTTGTTAAAATAATAAAGTTTAACATGACTTTCTTTTCATTAACAGGATCCTGACCACTTACTAGTGAAAATCTTAAGGAAAAAAAAATATTGAGGAAAAGCACTAACATGTACAGAATGACCACCACACAAGAAGAACTATAAAAGATGCTTAACTGAGGAACACTTATAGAGGCACTTGTCATATGCCAGGTGTTATGGTAAGGGCTTTACAAAAATTGACTTTTTTCAGTCTTCATCATAACCATATTCATTAGGATCTATCATAATCCCCAATTTCTCAGATGGTGAAACTGAGGCACAGAGAGTTTAAATAAGGGCCAAAGTCATATAGCCTGTACTGGGATCTAAGCCCAAGTAAACCACTCCAGACAGCTCTGCAAACTGGCTTTCTGTGCCTGATTTCTCTTCACAGATAACTTCACCGAGTCCCCAACTATAGAACAAGGTGGGTATTATCCCCATCTCACAAAAGACAACTGGGAGTACAGCAGTTATATAACGTGCCCAAGGTCATTCAGCTGATGTCTCAGCCTGTATAAAATCCAGGTTTGTGACATATAAGGCTGAGCTACTTCCATCATACTACATCTCACCAGCAAAGCATCTAGACACACATCCTTTCTGGGATTGTATTAACTTTAGAGAGCACACTTTATTCTCTGACACAAACTAAATTGTGTTGCACTGCTGTTATCTGGTATTCTCTCGACTACTGAAGAGTCACTCTATTTTCCAAAGAACAGAGTAACGTTAAAAAAATTAAATAAACTCAGAAACTCAATAAACAGGAAATTCCTAGTAATTACTTCACAGGTGTTAAAGAATCTTTTTAAATGTGTATCAGCTCAAGCTTTTCTGGTCTTGGATACAAACAGACCATGTAAACTGAAAATAGGCTGAAGCCACACAAGGAAAGGACTAAGATCTAGGTTAAAGGTTTCTTCATTTTAAACTAGATTTTAAAGTGATGTGAACTCAGCACAATAAACTACTGTCTGCCCTTGCATTTGCTTCCTCATTATCCTTGTGAAGGACCAGCAGTACAGCAGCACTTTAGGCCAGTGATGTTACATAATTAAACTTGAATCTCCCTGCTATACAGCAATTTAAGGATAACCTTTATAAAACAGAATGGATGGACTTAGTGGAACGTGCCTGTTTTGGCTGAGAATTGTCTGCACAGTTATAATATTAAGACCAGGATACAGCTGTTTGTGACTAAGCCTGTGCTCAGTGAGTAAGTGCTATTGAGAATCCCATGTTATGAGACACCTGTTTCCTGTTTTTATTCTTCCCTTTATCATTCCATCCAGATTTCCTTACACCTGTAGGCCACCTAAAACAGTCACAATTAAGCAACTCTGATGTTTGCCTGTCTCCTTTTCCATCTTTAACTGTTGCTCAGTGTAGCTTAGTCATTCTGCTTGGAGGGGCAGGGGAAAGGGAACCTATGGTCCCTCAAAAGTACATGCTCAGAGATTCCAAGATGGCTGCAGAGTGGGTGGGAGCTACTCTCACTTGTTCCTGGCCTCAATCCAGGTTTACAGCTAAATTATAGAGGAATCAATCTGAATAACCAACCAAAGTCTAGCTGTACTAAAATGTTACAACCAAGCATTTACACAAGAAGCCACATAGAGACTGGTAAAAAGGGCAGAGACACAGAAAGGGCTAGTCTCCACACCCAGGTGCGGCTGACACAGGGATCACCAAACGAGTAGCAACAGAGTCAGGAAGAGGAGCCCCCATAACATCTAGTAGTAAAGAATCAGTGGGGATCCAGCACACCTGGGAGACCCAGACATGATCTTCCCAGATACCAGCACTCCTATTGTTTAAACTCCCAACTGGGGAGTGCACAGCCCAGTGTCCAACCACTGGTGAGGTCACTGCCATCCTAGGGTTCTGTAGAGGGATCTGCTGGCTGCACCCAGCAGTAACTTTTAGGGCTCTATTTTTCTGGGGAGCCTGTTGGTGGAGACTCAGTGACTAAACTATGTGGCTTTAGAAAGTGGGTTAGTCTACTCCACCTCCAGCCAACAGCCAGCAGCCCTCCCCCCACCAGATGAATCACTTGGTTGGCCCAGTCTTGCCGAGTTGGCTGTTGCAGAGGACTGGAGTGCCATGCAGAAATGGAACTTTCAAACCATGCCTCAGCAGGGAGGTTTTGCTCAGAAACCAGACAAGTAGGTGCTGGGGTTTGTGGGTACATCATGGTGCTCGGGGGGGGCACTCCTACCTCCACTGCAAGCTCAGCACATGCTACCTCAGAAAGGGGAGTAAGTGCCCGCTACACCTGTACAGACTTGTGAGCACCACCCCCAAAGAGAGGTCATTTAGATCAGTCCTGTCAAAGTCCAGAATACCCTACACCACTGGGCTCAGTTCTACGGGGGGGAAGGGAGAGCAGCTGAGAGCTGGGACATTCAAACTCTGAGTCCACAGAAGCTATTGTCTGAGACTGGGATGAAGTGCATAGCACTTCCTGTGGGCTGGGCCAACATTGCCCTCAATGGGAGACTCTTTTGATCTGTCCCCCTGAGCCCAGGGCAGCTGACCTTGCTACACCCAAACTGAAACTGCAGTGAGCCCCTCCATTGGGAACTAGAGTTGGAGACTCTGGCAGAGAAGGAGTGGTTTGGCTCTAGAGTAGAAACCACTTTTCCGTCATTGAGTGCCTGACCACCAACCCCCAAATAGGGGAACCACTAACCCTGTCCTCCTGACCCCAGTTTCCCCACCCTACCAAGTTTAAAACCTGTGGAAGTCTGTGGGCTTCAGACAGCCTAGGCCCACTCTACAATCTTCCTTTGGAAGGCTCTGGAGGAAAACCAGGCAACCTCAGAGGGAGGCAGAGTAGTTAACAGGTGAAGGTGGACCTCAGTCAACCTTGGTCCTTTTACAGATCTTCTCCCAGCTCTAAGCTGGAGGAAGGTGCCCCTTACACACAGATTGGCCACTTCATGCACTGAGGTCCAGTAGATGTAACCACAAATAGTGAACAGCACTGTAGCTTGAGACAGGTAGCACAAGGCTGGTTACACACAACTGACATGGACCTGTACCTGAATCCTTCCCAAGTGGACCCAGAATTAACATAAAGAGTGGTGGGCTCTAGACCACAACAGGACTTATCCCAGCTAGACACAAAAGTGGCATACCACAGGGGGATTCCAGCAGGCACCAGACCTGCCTGGAAACACTCTGCCACAGGGGGCAGCCCCTGCACAGCATCTCATACATGGTGATCAAGGTTTATCCATACAGTCAGTCACTAGCCTATAGGGCTAACTCCACCCACAAAAGCGTCAACAGCATTCAAGTTTCAACTACGATAAGATGGTGTACATAGCCCACAACAAACATTCCTGGAGCAGGGAGCTCAAATGATCTGGAAAGTTATGCCACTGAGCCCAAAAAGACACCTTAATCATAAAGCCATCATAACAAGTTTGGGAGTCATAGCAGATCTACCTAATACACAGAGACAAAATGGGGAGAGAGAAAAAAAAACATGCCCCAAATGAAAGAACTCTCTTGTTCTTTCCAGAAATCCCCAGAAAAATATTAAATGAAATGGAAGCAACCAAAATACCAATTTTAAACAATAATAAAAAGGATGCTCAAGTACCTTGGCGGGTAAAGGGATGATCTCAATGAGAACTTAAACAAAGAGAACAAGTATTAAAGAGAAAATAGAAACCGAAAAAAAAAATCAATCAGAAATGAGGAATACAATATCTGAAGTAAAGGACACACTAGTATGAATGAATAGCAGGTTAGAATAAGCAGAGGATCAAATCAGTGATTTAGAGGTCAAGATATTAGGTAGCCAATAAGCAGAGCATCAAAAACAAAAAAGAATTTTTTAAAAATGAGGAAAGTCTAAGAGAGCTCTGGGACAACATCAAGTGTAACAGCATCCTCTTAATAGGGGTACCAGAAGGAGAAGAGAGTGAGCAAGGGATACAGAACCTGTTTGAAGACATAATGGATAAAAACTGCCCTAAGCTGGTGAAAGAAATCGTCATACAAGTTCAGGAAACACAGAGGGTCCCAATCAATATGAACCCAAAGAAACCCACAAGACAGATCATAACTAAAATGGCAACGTTAAAGACAAAGAGAGAATTATAAAGGCAGCAAGAGAGAGAGAGTAAGTAACTTACAAGGGTGTTCCCATAAGGCTGTCAGCTGATTTCTCAAGAGAAACAACCAGGCCAAAAGAGATTGGAATGAAATATTCAAAATGATGAAAAGTAAGGAACTGTAAAAGATTACTTTATCCAGCAAGGCCATCATCTGAAATTGAAGGCGAAAGAAAGAGCTTCCCAGACAAAATGAAAACAAGACAAAACAAACACTAAAGGAGTACATTACCACCAAATCAGTATTGCAAGAAATGTTAAAGGCCCTGCTTTAAGAAGAATAAATACAGAGGGAGAGGAATATAGGCATGAAAAATAAAATGGCAATAAATAAATACTTATCAATAATAATCTACAATATAAATGGATTAAACGCTCCAATCAAAGACATAGAATAACTGAATGGATAAGAATACATGACCAATATATATGCTGTCTAGAGGAGAACCACCTTAGAACAAAGATAGACAAAGACTGAAAGTGAAGGGGTGGGAAAAAATACCCCATGCAAATAAAAATGAAAAAAAATCTAGGGTAGCAATATTTATATCTGACAAAATATACATTTAAAAAAAAGGCCATAATAAGAGATGAAGAAGGTCACTATATAATACTAAAGGGATTGATCCAACAAGATGATATAACACTTGTAAACACATATGCACACAACATGAGAGCATCTATATATTGAGTTGGCCAAAAAGTCCACTTAGTTTTTTTCTGTAAAATAAAAGATGTGTTTTTAATTTTCACCAATAACTTTATTGATTTGGATATTTTTACTATGTCTGCTATCTCCCATGTGGTACACATTAATTATTCTCAATTAATGTCTCGATTTGATCACTATCAACTTCAGCTGGTCTACCTAGCTGTGGAGCATTGTCCAGAGAGAAATTTCCAGCACAGAACTTTGCAAACCACTTTTGACACATTTGATTAATCACAGCACCTTCTCCATACACTGCGCAGATCTTTTTGTGTGTTTCAGTTGCATTTTTACCTTTCTTGAAATAACAAAGCATAATACGCTGAAAATGTTGCGTATTTTCTTCCATCTTCAATATTAAAATGGCTGCACAAAAACTCACCAGTTTCAATTTTTTTTTAATACATGCTGATATTACAGCTGTCACAATACAATCTAACAAAACTGTTTTCAATGAAGTTAAAGGCACCTAAACACTACTAGAGCCATCTTATGGAAAAAATCAAATGAACTATTTGGCCAACCCAATATATACAGAAAACCCTGGTGGGCATTAAGGGAAAGTTTGACAGCAATATAGTCATAGTTGGGGATTTTAACTCCCTATCATCATCAATGGATAGATCTTCCAGACCAAAAAAAAAAAAAAATCAACAGGCAACAGTGACCTTAAATGATACACTAGATCAGATAAATTTAATTGATATTTACAGAACTATTCATCCTGAAGCAACAGAATATACATTCTTCTCAAATCCACATGCAACATTCTCACAGACAGACCACATGTTAGGACACAAAATAAGTCTTAACAGAGAAAAATCAAGATGGTGGAGGAGTGAATGGAAGTGACACCTCTTCCCAGGACCAATCTGGAATTATAACTAAATTGTGGAGAAATCACCTGGAACAAACAACTGAACAATAGTGAGAGAGGAGCCTTATATCCTCGGACACATAGAAGAATCAGCTTTAGCACAGCCTAACTGGTAAGGAGTGCGGTAGAAACTTGAGAAAGCGGGCAGGGTGCCCACGGGTGGCAGCACCAGAAGGATACTTAAAGGGCCAGTAGGATACCCCCTGAGAAAAGCGGGGTCTAAACCATAAGTGGGGATCTCCAACCTACAGCACCAGAGCCCAAAAAGTACACAGATAGCAACCAGCTACGAAAAGTGGCAGGGTTCCTCACTGCCAAAGACAGGTGGCTGGAGACACAAAGAGACTTTTGAAGCCCCAATGCATACATTTGTATTTTCAGTCACTTACCCTGGTCTCCAGCAAAGGCAGGGGCAGAGTGGGCTAGAGACACCTGAGAAGAGACTGGGGAAGGAGGCTTGGGGGAGAGAATGGGGAGGGCAACTGGTGGGATCTCAATACTGACCCTCCCTCCCCCCCACCATATGGCAGTAGCCATCTGGCTCAAGTAGACGACCCCCCTGAGCGGCAGTAGCATTAGAGAATCCAATAAGGACCCTGCCCACAGAGGGACTATGCCCTGCCCTGTGGTGTCTAAGCCTGACTGCTGAATGCAGAATGACTACATTTAAACAACCTAAGGAGACAGCCACAGAGAGTGGATTCCTGGAACTCTCAAACAGACTGCCTAAGGTCACACAGGGTCAACATCTGACATCATCAGAGGCAGATCCAGAAGGAAAAAACAGCGGTCTCCTACCATAGAAGTTCACACCACAAAGTCAGGAAATCAAGACAGATCAATTTAAGAGGCGGAAACAAAAAAGTAGAGTCTCACAAATAATGGGAAGACAAAGAAACATTTCCCAATTAAAGGGAAAGGAGGAATCCCCAGAAAGAGAACTAAATGAAATAGAGGCAAGTAAACTATCAGATATTGAGTTCAAAACAATGTTTCTAAGGAAGTTCAATGAGCTCAGTGAGCTCAGAGAGAATTACCAAAAACTACAGGGAAACTATGAGGAACTTACTGAACACTATATCCGCATTTAAAAGGACACAGAAACTATTAACAAGAGCCAAGAGAAAAGGAAGAATACAATTTCTCAATTGAAGAACACAGTAGAAGGAATCAAAAGCAGGCTAGATGAAGCAGAGGATCAAATCAGTGAGCTGAAGGGCAAGATAGAAAATAGCTCCCAGAAAGAGCAAGAAAATGCAAAAAGATTCAAGAATGAAGAGGCATTTAGGGAAATGCAGGACAACTTGAAATGTAATAATATCCAGATAATAGGGATACCAGAAGGGGAAGAGGAGGAGGAAGGGATAGAGAACATGTTTGAAAAAGTAATGATGAAAAACTCCCCTAATTTGAGGAGAGAAAAAGTCACACAAGTCCAGAAAGCACAGAGAGTCTCATTCAAGAGGAACCCAATGAGGCCCACTCCAAGACACATCATAATTAAAGTGGCAAATATCAAGACAAACAGAGAATCCTAAAGTCAGCAAAGGAGAAAGAGGTAGTAACATATAAGGGAGCCCCAATACGGCTAGCAGCTGACTTCTCAACAGTAACACTACAAGCCAGAAGGTAATGGCAAGAAATATTCCAAGTCATGAAATGCAAAGGCCTGCAACCAAGACTGCTCTACCCAGCAAGGCTCTCAATTAAAATGTAAAGACAAATAGTTTCCCAAACAAAAGAAGCATTGCAAGATATGCTAAAGGGTCTGCTTTAAGAAGATGAAGGAAAAGAGTCTATGAACACCCAGTTCCTTCTGCACTCACCAATACTTGATATTACCAATATTTTTAATACTTATTAATCTGACTGTGACAATGATGTGCTGTTACTTTATTTGTTGAAACTAAATCTGTTTTTGTATATTTCTTGCCTAGTTCTATTATTTTTAAAAAGCTTTTAATGACTTTTTGGTATTCTTTACCCATTTTTTGATTAAAGGTTTCTATAATTTTTTCCCTAAAAAAAGCCCAAAAATTATTAATCCTTATTTAGATATGTAGCAAATCCTTTTCTATTCTATTACTTGCTATTTAACTTTTTTTATATATGTATTACTGTATAGTCTTAAAAGTTTAATAAAGTCATATTGTCAATATTTTACTTTATAGCTTCTGGGTTTGAATATTTTACTTCAGGGTAAGAAAAATATTAGTTTGTATTTTCTCATAAAACTCCTTAGATTTTAATATTGATTTTTAACTCACCTGAATATTTTTTGTATAGTGAGTTAAGTAGGGCTCTATATTTGTTTTATTTCAAGTAATAGTGGTCCATGCACCTTATTTGTTGAATAAGCCTTATTTTCCCCATTGATTTGAAATATCAGTTTAATCATATATTACATTGTTAGATATATACATTTGTTTCTAGAATGCTCATTTTATTTCATTATTCTACTTGATTATTTCTCTGCTGTTGTCATATTGTTTTAATTGCTGAAACTTTATAATGAATTTAAATTTTTTTTAATATTTTGTAATGGATTTTGACATTAAAAAAATAAATAAATAAAATCTGCATTTAAAAAAAAAAGGATCTCCTACCTTTTGTGACAACATGGATGGAACTGGAGAATATTATGCTAAGTGAAATAAACCAGTCAGTGAGACAAATACCATATGATCTCACCTATAAGTGGAATCTATTCCACAAAATAAACTAATGAACAAAATAAACCACAGGCATGGAAACATGGAGAAGGCTGAAAGTGACCAGAGGGGTTGGGAAAGGACAATGGTGGAAAGAAGGGGAAGGGACTAGATAAAGAACATGTATGAATGACCCATGGACATGGATAACAGTGTGGGAGTTGACTGTTGGAGCGGGCGGTGGGAGAGATAGGTGGGGAGGGCAAAGTAGGAAAAATTGAGACAACTCTAATAGAACAAACATTATTTTAAAAAAACAAGTGGAAAAAACAAAATAAGTCTTAACAAATTCAAGAATATTAAAATCATATCAAGCATCTTCTCAAAAATTTTATGAAACTAGAACTACAACAAAAAAACTCAACATTCAAATAAATGGAGGCTAAATAGTATGTTATTAAACAATGAATGAGTTAATAATGACATCAAGGAAGAAATAAAAAATTATCTAGAAACAAATGAAAATGAATACAAAACAACCCAAAATCTATGAGACACAGCAGAAGCAGTTCTGAGAGGGAAGTTCAGAGCATTACAGGCCAACATGATAAAGTAAGGAAAATCTCAAACAATCTAACTGTACAGCTAAAAAAACTAAAAAAAAAGAAAAAGAAAAAAATCAGTAAGAAGCATCAATGAAAGCAAGAGCTAGTTCTTTGAAAAGATAAACAAGATTGACAAACATTTAACCAGACTCATCAAGAAAAAAAAAAAGACCTATATAAATAAAATCAGAAATGAAAGAGAAGTAACAACTGACATCACAGAAATACAAAGGATTGTAAGAAAATACTATTAACTATATGCCAATAAATTGGACAACACGGGAAAAATGGATAAATTCCATTTTTAGAAACATAATCTTCCAAACTGAATGGATAAATTCCATTTTTAGAAACATACAATCTCTCAAATTGAATGAGTAAGAATAAAAAAACTTGAATAGATGATTACAAATAATGAAATTGAAGCAGTAATCATCCCAGCAAACAAAAGTCCTGGATCAAATGGCTTCAAGGCAAATTTTACCAAATATTCAAAGGAGAACTAACACCTCTCCTCAAACTATTCCAGAAAATTCAAGAAGAGGGAAGACTTTGAAGCTCTTTTAATGAGACCAGCACTTTCCTAATTCCAAAACCAAATAAAGACACTACAAAGAAAATTATAAACCAATATCCCTAAATGAACATGGATGCAAAAATCCCCAACAAAATATTAGCAGACCAAATCCAGCAATACATTAAAAAGATCATACAGCTCTTGCTGATGTGGCTTAGTGGATTGAGCACAGGCCTGAGAACCAAAAGGTCGCAGGCTTGATTCCAGTCAAGACGCACACCTGGGCTGTGAGTCCGGTCCCGAACTGGGGGCATGCAAGAGGCAACCAATCGGTTTCTCTGACACATTGATGTTTCTCTCCCTCTTTCTCCCTCCCACCCCCTCTCTCTGAAAATAAATAAATAAAATCTTTAAAAAAAAAAATCATACGCCAGGATCAAGTGCAGTTAATTCTGGGAATGCAAAGTTTGTACAATATTTTCAAATCAATAAACGTGATACATCACATGAACATAAAAATCACATGATCACATCAATAAATGCCAAAAAAGCATTTGATAAAATCCAACACCCATTTGTGATAAAAAAAAAAAAAAACCCAAAACTCTCAGCAAAGTGGACCTAGAGGGATCATACCTCAACATAATAAAAGCCATAAATGACAATCCAACTGCCAACATCAAACTTAATGGGCAAAAACTAAAAGGATTTCCCTTTATATTAGAAACATGACAGGGATGTCCACTTTCACCACTCAACATAGTACTGAAAGTTCTAGCTACTGCAATCAGACGAGAAGAAATAAAAAGCATTCAAAATGAAAAGGATGAAGTAAAACTGTCATTTTTCACAGATGACATGATATTGTATATAGGAAACTTTAAAGACTCCCCCAAAAATCTATTAGACCTAACAAATTCAGCAAAGTAGCAATATACAAAATAAATATGCAAAAATCAGTTGCATTTTTGTACACCAGTAAAGAACTATCAGAACAGATATTAAGAAAATAATCTCTTAACAAATGAAATGTATCTAAGAATAAATTGAAGAAATTGAGGAAGATACAAATTAAGTGGAAGCATATACCGTGTTCATGGATTGGAAGAATTAACATCATAAAAATGTCCATACTACCCAAAGGAATCTATAGATTCAACACAATTTTATTAAAATACCAATGGCATATTTCGCAGATCTAGGACAAACATTTCAAAAACTTAGATGGAAAAGGAAAGAAGGGAGGGAGGGAGGGAGGGAGAGAGGGGAGGGGGAGGGGAGGGAATGGGATGGGAGGAAAGGAATCCCCAAAAAGCCTCCACAATCTTGAGAAAGAACAAAGTTGGAGGGATCACAGTACCTGATACCGAATTATACTACAAGGCCATTGTAATCAAAACAGACTGGTACTGGCATAAAAACAGGCATATAGATCAATGGAACAGAACAGAGAGCCCAGAAATAAACCCACACCTTTATGGTCAATTAATATTTAACAAATGAGGCAAGCACATACAAGACACTCTCTTCAATAAATGGTGTTGCGAAAACTGGACAGGTACATGCAAATAAATGAAAATAGAGCACCAACTTACACAAGAATAAATTCAAAATAGATAAAGGACTCAAAAGTAAGTCATGAAACCATAAAAATTCCAGAAGACAACATAGGCAGTAAAATCTCAAGTATCTCTTATAGCAATATTTTTGCTGTTGTGTCTCCTAGGACAACGGAATCAGAAAAAATGAATGGGACTACACCAAACTACAAAGCTTTTGCACAGCAAAAGAAATCATTAAAAAATTAAGACATCCCACTGTATGGGAGTACATTGCCAATGATATATCTAGTAAGAGGTTAATTTCCAAAATATACAAAAGAATTTATACAACTCAACACCAGGAAGACAAACAATCCAATTAAAAAACGGGCAATAGACCTGAAAAGACACTTCTCCAAAAAGGACCTACAGATGGCCAATAGACATGAAAAAATGTTCAATGTCACTAATCATCAGAGAAATGTGAATTAAAACCACAAAATATCACTTCACGCTTCTTAGAATGGCTACACATCAATAAATTAAGAAACAAGTGCTGGAGAAAAGGGAACCTTAGTGCACTATTGCTATACGCAGACTGGTAGAGCTTCTGTGGAACACAGTATGGTTTCCTTAAAAAAATATGGAAATGTCTTTAGACCCATCACCCTGTGGGAGTCCCTGCCCCATGGATCCTCCTGAAGGTCATAGATGAAAAAATGAGTCGTTCCAGACACACTTCGTAGTCCAGGAGAAAGGGGTGGCAATTCCCTCAAGTGGAGAATGCCCTGAGCCCTTCCCTAAAGTGACTTTTATTGAGAACCCATATGCCCAAGGGTATACAGCACACATGGAAAGATTATCAATAAATGCCTAAAGGCTATGTTTACAGAAAACAGATAGGGATCATAGATAACAACTGAAGGAACACAGAGATTTGCCTCAGGTCAGGGTCTGTTAGACAAGCTGACATCAGATGGTCATTAAGATATGAATGGCTCCTAAATTTAGGAATTCACTCCTGTTTGGAGCTTAAACATCTGGTTTATATTAACAGGACTATACGAAGCAAAGCAAGCTTCACAGGGTACAATGCGTTCTTCAGGCCTGATATTCCACGGGAACCCTGGGTACTAGCATTGGGTCATGTCTGCCTCCCAGCATTCCCAGTTCTCTGTTAGAGACTTACAGGCCCCTTATGAGGCCTGGCTGGCGCAGGGCTACAATTTCCAATACCACACAAAGTGGTCCCCAACATCACCCCTCTTCTGGAAATATATCCTGAGAATCCCAAAACACTAATTCAAGAGAATATATGCATCCCTATGTTCACTGCAGTGTTATTTATAATAGCCAAGATCTGGAAACAGCCCAAGTGCCCATCAGTAGATGAGTGGATAAAAATGCTGTAGTACATTCACACAATGGGATACTATGTGGCTATAAATAAGGAAATCTTACCTTCTGCAACAGCATGGGTGGACCTGAAGATTTTTATGCTAAGTGAAATAAGCCAGACAAAGACAAATACCCTATGATTTCAATTATGTGTGGAATGTAATGAACAAAATAAGCTGATCAAATAGAGGAATGGATATAGACTAATAGCTGTCAGAGGGAAGGGGGGACTTATCTAATGGCTATTTCAAACAGCTTAAGAGTAAGGTGCAAAGTTTATATACCCTAATGGAAAATACTCAGAAAATAATCTTTGAAATATGTTAGATATAATAAGCAAAATCAGAATGCACAAGTCTCCCTTTTTGATTAGGAAAAAAAGGACTACAAAACTGAAGTGGTTTAGTCAACTCTGCGAAATGGTTTTGGGCAACAAAATGAGAATATGGACTTTTACCTTTTATTTATTATTTTTATTTATTTATACTTCACTACTACATAATTTCAGAACATGAATTACTTTTGAGTACTTTTATTACTTCCCCAGCAGTGATTTTTAAAAAAAGAAAATGTATTATATTCCTAACACTTAGTGGCTTATTATAATCGTCAAAAAATTGCTTTGTATCTTGGCATTTTTCTTTGCAATCTATCTCTTTTCCTCCATATACTATATTCGAATATAACTTTCGAGATACTTAACATCGGGAGTGTTAAGATGGCTTTCTTGACAGAATGTTTAGAAAAAGCAGGCACAGGTAAAAGTGATTCTTCTCAGATGGTTTCTGGAGCTATGTCATCAATCTTCAAAAACATTTTACTCAATAAAATTGATGAATTAACCACCTTACTGACTTTCATAACTTACTGAACTCAGCATTCCAGAATGGTGAATATACTAAACATAAAATTAAAGAATTCTGCATTTTTTTCTGATGTTTGTCTACTCTAAGTCAATTAACCTAAAGGCTGAAATATAGTCAATAACAAAATAGTTGTCAATTCCCATGTTGGTTATCCAATATATCCTCTCTTATTCACCCACTGTAACAGAATTTTTAAGCTAAGAATATAAGCTACCAAAGACAAGACTCCAGGCCCCTTTGCAGAAGAGGATTGTATCCAAGTTCTGGCTAGTGGGGTTTCCGCATGTTTTGGGTAGCAGTTTTTCTGAATCTTCCTTAGGAAAAGCTGACTCCTTGTTGATCTCAGTTTGGATTATGAAGTTGCCCATTTCACTCTAGAGAAGAAAGAGCTAAACAAGAAGCCAGTCTCTGTGACTTTGTGGGGCAGAGAGAGCAATCAGCCCTGCACTGATCTTGGAACTGTCTGAGAAAAATAAACTTATCTCATTCTAGCAACTGTGATTTGGGCTTCCTATTAATAGAGCTAAAACCAATCCTAACACCCCAACTCTGTCACTTGGGTATCTGAAATAAATAAAATAAAAACACACTTTTAAATTTTTGCCTGTCCTCTGAAATTCCTAGGTGACTATCACAGAAGAAGACCCTAATAGATTCTCCTAAGTTCTGGTATTAAGGAATGGTTTAATAAAAGCCAAACTATATAATCCTGAATAAAAATTGAAATATACTCTTGGTATATAAATTACAAACTGAATTTCAGGTCAGCAGTATATGAGGTAAATAAGCTAACAAAACAAAATTTTGCACCATTTAGGTTTTTTAATTTATTTTAAGAAAACACATAGCTGAGAATCATTTCATTCATGCTGTGGTAGATAGATCTTTGAAAATCTAAATAAGCTTACTGACTGCTGAATCTTTTATATTAAATTGTGTTTAATTTTCAGATTACCAATTGTTTTTACAGCTTATATACTGACTGAACAATTTCTCAACACCATTTAAAATGACGGGAAGACTAAGGTCTCTAATATCTATGAAAAAAGTAAATATATATTAGTAAGAATTAGAACATTTTCTTCCAGAAATTAATTAGCGGCTTGTTCACAATAAATATGCATCAGTGTTGAGAAAATTCACTTGAAATTTTTGTTTCAATTTGTAGCAAATACCATACTACTTAGAAGCCACTCACCACCAGTCTTAAACCTTAAACTCACATTCCACATCTTAACCTCCTTGAGTTGGAGGCTTACTGTCTGAACACTGGTTAGCGGGGCTTCCTTGAAGCTACTGATTAAGAGAGGGCACCAGCTCACTAGCAATGGTCTAACCTTGACTGAGCAGGCCTGCAAATCAATCCCATCCCACTTACCCATTCAATCTAATTTGCAACAATGACAAGACCTGGATGAAAAGGTCGTAAAAAAAAATCTGCTAGAAATACATATTTGTTTAATTAAGTCTTTATTTTTTTTTTTTTAAATATTTTATTTATTTTTAGAGAGACAGGAAGGGACGGAGAGAGGGAAATATCAATGTGTGAGAGATGCATCATAGATCAATTGCCTCCCGCACGCCCCCAACTGGGGACCTGGCCCGCAACCAGGCAAATGCACTGACAGGGAATCAAACCGGTGACATTTTTCATTTGCAGGCCAGCACTGAATCCACTGAGTCACACTAGTCAGGGCTAGAAATATTCTACATGTTATAATTTTCCTTTGGCACACCACCAGTGAGTCTGTATCCTTGACAGAACCCACGCAGTTTGAGTTCAGTCCTTGCTTACTGCATTTTAATTTTTATTTTAGATTAAAACAGAAAAAAGATATGATTACACCAAAAACATTTTTTTAAAAGGCATCTGGAGAATTACAAATTAAGAAAATGCAATGAGAAATATGTATGTTTCATTTCCTTTTCCAGTATTCTCTTACAATTCTGCTTTATTGGAAGAGAATTCATGAGCTATAATACTTGAGCAGATTCTCATCAGTAGGTTTTAGGATTTTCTTATCTGCCATATTCACCACCCATCCAGGAGCAAGACCAAAGAAAATCTGCCTTGGATCCTTTCGAGTACTAAGCATTTTGAAGAGTTCATCTTTAGTGATATCAGGCAAAATATAACCGTACTTCTTGGCAAGTTCAAGTCTTGCTTCAGGAAATTTGGCAGGATCCGCCAGGTAACCACGATTCTTTGCATCAGTGTAATACGGGACCAGGGCTTCAGGTGGAAGCATTCTTTTTGGAATGGGTTGTCCCCGCAGGAAGAATGGAACAGGTTTGCACAGAATTTCTAAAAAAAAATTTCAAATAAAAAAAAAAATTGCAAACATTGTCTCTATATTATGATCTTTAATACTTTTCTTTTTATTAATTTTTAAATATTACCAAGATCAGAACTTAATTCTAAGAATGTTTTTTAAATAGGCTTGTCTTAAGTAAGCAAATGGAAATGCTTCATTTTCAAACATTTGCATCTTAAAAGTCAAAGTAACTCCTCAGTTACCACTGAATAACGAATTTCTTTTGCATAGGTAACATCATACTTAAGCTTCATGTTTAAAATCAAAACTAAACCTCTTTATGACATACTGGCTGAAGTATATTTTTTAAAAAATGGAGTCCCACTAGCCACATCATTAATAAGAAATCCTAAAACAGAAAACCAAGGTACCTGAACTACAAGTCAATGAACCATGAGGACTTTTAAAATCCTCATGGCAGCCAGGATGACACAAAGAAGCAAATGACTGCAGAACAAGCTTACCCAGGCTTCTTGGATCATAGAAGGCTGTAGTAACAACACCACCATTTTTTTCTATTGCAGCAATGGCTAGTTCTGAAGCCAACTGTACTTCAATATTAACTTTTGCTTTAAAGGTGTCAGCACCCTGTAATATGTTAAAACAAAGCCTGTTAGTATAGATGGCTTGAATAAAAGTAATGAATTATGGCAAGCTTCCTTTCTACAGTGTTTTCTCCTCCAAAGTGCCTACAATGTAAGTCATTCCTATTTTTTAATTTTTATTTTTTAGTCATTCCTACTTTAAATACCTCTGCTCTGACATCCTATCAAACAATATCAAATTTTTAAGATTTTTTTTAGACCATCTTGTTTTACCAATTACTGCCACCCCTGTATTTCCATTTGATGTATTTAGTAGACACCAATATAACTACCCACTCCCAGTACTTCATTAATTTTAGACTGTATAATCCTCCTAACAACTCTGGCAGAATTACTGCTAAAGCAATGTCATTGATGGGGACTCTGAAGCAGAGATTAAGGAACTTGCCCAAGATAACAAAGCTAGGATTCTAATCCAACTTTGAAGGTTTACTCACCAATGTCAATAACTACACTATGCTATATAATATAAACTTGATTTCCTTATCCCTAAATAAGCAGGAGGTCAAGAAATGGATAAAAAGGGGGATGAGTGGGTTGGGACCAGGGGAAGAACAAAAGATCTGACAACAATATCTGAGCTTTAAACAGGTCAGCCCCCTCTAGGGAAAAAGGCAAAACAACAGAAATTTACTTTGCATTCACAACTGATTTTATTATAGCCTCCAAATTGATGATGATGATGATGATGATGATGATGATGATGACGACGTCGTCGTCTACCTTATCTGAGAATGGTCAACACTAAAAAAATGCAGTACTAAACTTTAGAGATCTGTTTTTTGGTCACTTTAGTTAGGATGTGTGTGCTATATTTTACTTTTATTGTTTTTTTAATCCTCACCAGAGAATATGCTAATTAATTTCAGAGAGGAAGGAAGGTGGGGAGTAGGAGGGGAAGGGGAAGCAGAAGGGGAAAGGGAAGAGGGAGTAGAGAAAGAGAGAGAGACAGGCAGACAGACATTGATTTCAGAGAGAAACATCAATTGGTTGCCTCCAATATGCATCCCAATCAGGAATCAAATTTGCAACCTAGGTAAGTGCCCTGGCTGGGAATCAAACCTGCAACCTTTTGGTATACAGGACACTGTTCCAAACAACTGAGCCACCCAACCAGGGCTATTTTAATTTCAAAACATTCTAACAAAAATAAAAAGATGTTGGCATTAGCATTCTTTTTCTGGTGACAAAAATATTTTGCTAATTTGGTATGGTTGAAATAAGCTGGCTCCCAATCAAGTTCTTTTTCTTAATTATAAACTTCTAATGTATTTCAAAAATGTTCCATCAATTTCAAGGCACATTTTCTCACATTTTTTTTCCATGTATAATTCCTGTCTGTATTTGTATAATCAATGGCACATTTGACTCAATAACATAATGTTAAATAATAAAAAAAATTATTATTTATGATTTTTTATTATTATGCTGTAATTGCTTAACCATTTCTCTATCCTTGGACATTGGGATTAGTTCCATTATTTTCAGTTTTATGGAATGCATTTTTAGGAATATCTTTGTATTGGTTAGGTTTCTTTTGTTTTTCCTTTAGCACATACATTCCTAAATTGGTATTTTTGTGCTAAAGGATAAAAATAGTCTTAATAGTCACTATTTATTGCAAATCTGAAATCCAGAAAAGGTCAACCAGTTTACAAAGCTATAAATGATGTATAACAGTACTTATGCAGCCAGGGACCTTGTATAGTTTTCAAGATTATTGTGGCTAGAATAGACACATGCTTAAAAGCTGTTGGGATTTGCACTTTAATGGCTGAGGAAGTCATGGATTTTTCCACAGGTTAATTTCATATGTATTCCCTTATACATCCACAGTAAATACTGAGGCTTAATTATGCATTTGGTATTTTCTTTCCAAATCATTTTATTTGTATTGCTTTTACCCATAAGGTTTATTTTTTCCAAAGGAATCGTAAAAGACTTTTCAATAAACATATGCTTCCCTCTAGTGCACACAGCTATATTACTGACACACAAGAAAGAGGAGTAGTTGATTAACACTGTACAAGTTTATCTGCTTTTGAAACTCCTGGCCAATTAATAAAAATAGAGAATTTCTTTACTATAATTAGAATTGGATTTGATTTATTCCTTTCCTCCATAAATATTGAGTGATTATCATGAGCCCATATAGGGAATAATAGCAATGAATCAAAGTACCTGCACTCAAAGAACTTACATGATAGTGAGGAAAACAATAAAAAATAAATACATTACTTGGTAATAAATATGAGGTGTGCATATATTCAAAGAAAAATACTTTGGGTAGGGTAAGGCAGACAAAGTATGAGTGTGGTGGTGGGGAATGAGGTGGGATATGTGAGTGGTCCCTCATAAAAAAAATGTCAAAAGGTGACATATGAACAAAGAACCAAAGAAAGTGATGGAGCAAGGTGAATGAGTACAAGCAGAGCATTCCAGGACCATGGAAAAGAGACCCCTCAATGAAAGAATGCTGGCTTCCTAAAACCACATTTGAGTATAACACAGTCACTGCTATGTAATGGTTGTGACAACTTAAAAGGGATAAAAATAAAAGAAGGCAAAGTGATGATTATATGGAAATCAGAAATAGCCTTCTATGTAACTCCAAGAAAAGTTTAATCAAGAGACTTACCTCTTCTACTAACTGGACACCATAATCCCTTTTAAGTGGCTGAATAGTCACACCTCTGCCATTGACGAGCTGGGTTAAGTCAATAGGTTGAGTGGGATCAACTCGACCCAAATCAATAAGATACTGCAGTCTGTTGAGACTCAAAGGCTGATACTGGCGTCTGAAGCTACAACATAAGAAAGTAACAATTGAAAAACTCAGTCAAACTTATCTTTCTGTAAGTTCTCCAAATCAGCTCAAAGTTTTGTGCTGTGATTTCCTCCATCAATTTCGATGTTTTAACAAAATAAAACGCTCTTGAATATAATAAAAACATGTAATATTGCTTGCTTTTTTATAATGAAACAAAACCAGTACTTCTTTTGTTCCACTAAAAATAATTTACCTCTCCAAGCATTTATTTCACTCATTTACACAAATAAATTTGTGAAAAATCTACCCCATTATCTGAATTATGCATTAATTATTGGGTGACACAAAGGGCCAGATTTGTGTATATATATTTTTCTAAGCCTTTGAACAACCATGAGAGCAGGCATTATTATCTCCATTTTTCAGGTCTGAGTGTAATGTCTCAGGTTTCCTCCTACTAATCCAGGCTAAATTTCATTACCAAAACTGGTCAGAGAAACAGTAGCAAAAGTTGGTTTCAAAGTGAATTGAAATTATTACCAAGCTATTTTTTAGATTATTTTCAGTGAAAATTAGGGATTTTTTTACTTTAAAGAGCAAAAGCAACCTTACCTATGTCCTTCATTAAACCCGTATTTGGGGATTCGGATGTAAAATGGGGTCTGACCTCCCTCGAAGCCCAGCCGGGGCCGGGTTCCCCTCTGCCGTTCTCCTTTATGGCCTCTGCCACATTTTCTACCTCTTCTCCGACCTCTTCGTCGTCTTTCCTACAAAGAGAAAAGAGTTTTATGATCTACAGATGCATTTTTTAAAACTGTATTTTACCTTTTCATTATATATATTTTTTGCCATTTATTCATCCAACCAACACATACTAGCTAAAATTACTATGTGCCCCTGCACAGTTCTAGCTGCTCTAATGTCTACACACTCTGAATCAGTATTTTTGCCTCTGATGTAGCTGACTCCTGCAGAGTCCAAGTTGTGTTTCAAAAGCAACGAATAAGGATTCTCTGACAGGTTTGCATTGAAAAATGCTAGAATTAAACATCCACAATGATATAGGATATTCGAGAAAATTTATTTTGCAATTGTAAATATGTACTTGTTACATATATTAAAGATTAACATATTTTCATTTTCTGTCACCTCTCAAAAGCAACGTATTCTTTTTTAAATGGCAATGTCAACTTCTCAGAGCTGTATTCAGTAATTTTCAAGAGATATCTAACGTAACGAATCAATTCAAATCTTTCCCACGAAGACAAAAATATATTGGGAAAGCACTTCATTTTAAATCCTTGAATGAGGCAATCATTTTGTAGTTTTTGCGACTTCGCTCCTCCACTCTAATTAACTTATACTTTTAAATATAAACCTTATTAAGAGTAGGGACCACGTGGAAAGATTTTCCTCCATGCAATTAAGGACTGCAACCCTACGTTCAACTACACGCCCTTCGGGAATAGAGTCCTCCTGCACGACCCAGCAGTAAAGGCCCTCTTTCCTGGTCGCCGTCCCCCAGCGTTTGCCGCACCGCCACCAGCCATTTACCAGTTTCCTCGAACCTGGATTCGGCTTTAAGTTGGCAAGACTCACACGGGGCAGGGCTCGGACCAAGTCCAGAGCCCTGGCCCCACTACCCTTCACGGGACCAGCCATAACCTGCACAGCCAAGAACCTCAACCGATGCCTTTCTCACGTCCTCATCCACTTGGTCCCGGGACGCTGCTTTACGGCCTCGGCCCCGCCCCTGTCGTACCGCAGCGTCCGCTGCATCCGCTGCGTCCGCTACGCCTTCTGCCCAGCGGCGCGCCACGGCCCCTGAACCTGGTCTTTCTCTTTGGCCGCGTGATCGTACTTTGAGAGTTCGTTCCTTGACGTCGGGCTCTCTGCACGTCCAATGTACAAAATTTTCTTACGCCACGCACTGCCAGCGTTGTTCCTTAGGGAATCTTTGAGCCTGTGTCTGACCTGGTAGTCATTTTGAGGCAGTGTTTTCTCTGATCTCAACGTGGAACCTGGAATAAAATAATGCGCTAAACTAAAATATTAGCTTTGCGTTTGGGTAACCACATGCGGTAAGATACGAAAATACTACTCAATATATGCAACTAGGTATGGACAATTGTATTTTTTAAGTAAACATCTTTAGCAAAAAATTAATTTCAACGAAGTAATACTCATGTCCAGCAATTAACATGCCTCCCTAGTAATAACCTGTGAATAAGATTAAACTCTGCGTTCTCATCCGTGTGCCTGTATATTGCTTTAACAGAGTCACTGGGATACTAATTTCACTTAATGATAGGAACCATACCAAGGCTTGTTAAGTGTCCAGGGCTGTGTTAAGTCAGCTTACTCGATAAATCTAACTAAACAACCATTGGTAGAGGTAGGTATTACCTTTTATAGATGGAGACAGTAAGCTTAGAAAAGTAGGTCAGGTAGCTTGACCAAGGTCTCACAACCATCAGCAAGCCAGGATTCAAACTTACAGTGCCTCCTATTATTAAAACTAGTATTTTTAATAATATAAAAATTGAGTATGCAGCACAAAATTCCTAATATTTTTACTCTAAAAATGTCACCTTAATTTTTGCCTTAGTTGAGGCTAATATAGAAGACCTTCCTTTTTCTTTTTATATTTTACCATCTTCCTGGGGATTTTTTGTTTGTTTGTTTGTTTGGGTGCTGATTTCTATTAGCAATCACAGATAGTAAAAGTGAGAAATTTTTGGAGGGTAATGTTGACAGAAGAAACATCCAAACCTGTAGAGAATTTTTATGAGTTTATTTGATCCATAGTGACAATTGCTGGGAAGCAAAATCTCAACAGATTGATAAAATGTGTCAGAAAATGGCAGTTTTACAGCTTATTTTATGTATTAAAATCAAAGGAAGAGAGTAAGGAGGGTTATTTAAAGTTCATTGGTGGTCATTAGGGAGGTAGGAGAAAGCTATTGGCGCGGGGGGGGGGGGGGGGCTATCCCTGATATTGAATAAAGAGTAAAATGCAGTGACACTTCTTTTAGATTGGTAGGTATAGGAGAGTTAGCAATCAACATTTACAGCACATAGAGATGGTATTCCAGGAACAAGAGAATAATGAGAGGTTCTGTAGTCTTGGGCTCTGGTGTATGGGTGTGCCCTCAGGGATCTTGAAGATTCTCAAGGGGTCAAGATTCCAAGGGTATGTTATCTTAGATGCAAAAAGGCAATAGACAGGCTTATTTAAGGTAAAGATTGGCCTTTGTCAAGGAAGCTGCAGGCCCAGGACCTGATGACTCACTTTTAGTTTGGTCTGAACATGAAAATTCATTTGCAGTTACTTTCTCTGAGTTTATAAACCCCACCACCATGCAGGGCTCCCCTGAGCTTCTCAGGTTTAGTATGTGGCCTCCTTTTGTCCACCGCAGCTACTTCTATGTTTAACTAAAGCTTTTTAAGGTTATTTTAAATCAAATGTTAAAAAAGTACAGAAAGAAAAGTTTGCTTTCATTCCTATATTGAAGCTATATTTATGAGCAAGACAAGAAAGATAAACTGTTGCTGAAGTCAAGTAGGATCTTTCTCCTAGTTTGTTTGAAGTTTAGTAGGGGAGACTTTCCAAACTGAATATTTTTAAAGTTAAAAAATAATGTAGACCTGTTGTAGACCTAGTAGTACAAATACAAAAAAAATACAAAATATGAGTTCTATAAAACAATATGAAGATAAGGTCTAGACTCTATTTAGAAGTACAATACAAAAAATATAAGGGAAAAAGGAAACTAGCTTCTGCCTTTAAGGTTTCTCAATTCAATATATTTCATCATCTTGTCAGATTTTTCATAGTTCTGGGAAGAAAATTGCAAAATATCTTGCAAAATATGAACTAATCTACAGAAAGATACACATTTTTCCCTCTACCTAGAAAATCATTTTTTCATTATGTAATTAATTTCTGGATGAGTGTTAGTACCAGTAATGTTTCTTATCATAAAAAAAATTTTATTGAATAAATGAGATACAAGAAGTATAAAACAATGTGCTACTCTTCTTGGAAGCTGATGCTGTTTGTTGTGTAGGTTATGTAATGTTATTGGTGGACATCAGTGAATAATAGCAGAAGGAGTTGTTTGTAGTTAACTTGTATGTTCCCTGTTTACCCATATATCCAACATGTTGATTAAGCATATAAAATTGTCAAAGTAGTTCCATGAGTTTCTTTTTTTAAAAAATGTTGAGTTTATTTGAGCTAAATTAATGACATGTATTCAGATGCTCTGAGTTTCATCTATGTTGTAAGAATGTGAACTAAACCTAAAGAAGTTTTATATAATTATCATTGCACATTAATATTTATTAATATTTATAAGAACCCACATGTTTGGGATGTTGTGCTAAACCCTGTTAAAATCAAGTTAAGGAGACCATGTAGTAGGAAAACGTCTCAACTTCTTAAAAGGGTCTAGTTAAGGTCCCTCCTGTTTCCAGCCCCAGTTAAGAGTGACTACTGAATCATTATGTAAAAAAAAAATGAGCCCTCATGTTGTGGTTCAGTGAACTGAGTGCCAGCCGACGTAGAGATTGTCAAATTGTACAGAAAAACAAAACAATACTAAATATATATGTGCCTAATAACAGTTTAAAGATATATAAAAAATAAAATAATAAATTTTTTTATAAAACCAATCCAGAATTATAGCCACTATTATGGATGCATAACCCCTCTCACAACAAATAATCAAAGAAGTAGACAGAAAATGAATAAAGATACAGAAGACTTGAATAACTCTATTAACCAACATTCTAACATTTTGGATCATTGATATAACATGATTAACATTTATTATAACGAGCCATAAAACAAGTCTCAAGAAATGTAAAAGAATTCAAATAATACAAACTATAATGTCTGACCACAATGGAATTAAAAAAGAATAAAAGATATATCTGAAACATCCCCATGTATATGGGATCTAAACATATTTCTAAATAATCCATGGATCAAAGAAGAAATCACAGAAAAAATTTTAAAATATTTTTATCAAAATAAAAAAGTATGACATTAAATTTGTGGGGTATAGCTAACTAGTTCTTAGAGGTAAATGTTTATCATTAAATATTCACATTGGAAAAAAGAAAAGTCTCAATAGTTAAGAAGTTAGATAAAAGAGGAAAATAAATCAAAATAAGCAGAAAAAGTATAAGGCAAATCAATAAAAATAACCAAAGAAAATCAATTAAACACAAAATGGTTTGTTTGAAATCAATGAAACAAACCTCAAGCAGGGCCAACAAGGATAAAAACAAAAAAGATACAAACTGCTAATATCAGGAAAGAGAAAGGAGCCATCACTACAGATCTTTCAAACATTGAAAGAGATATAGGAATAAAGTGGACACATTTCTGCCAATAAACTCAGCAACTTAGATAAAATAGACAAATTCCTTAAAATCCACAAACTATCCAAGCTGATTCAAGAAGCAATAGAGACAGGACTTCTGTAATGGTAGTGTAAGGACTTGGCAGAACACATCACCAATGAAACGATAATTTAACTGGTAAAAATTATTTAACATATAAATTCTTTTTAAATTGTTCTAATGACATAGACCAAGTAAAGAAACATTTATTCAAGAAACTAATAAATCTGGGAAGAACAGAGAAATCTGTGCCATTTGAGCCACATCCCACTCCTATCACTACCATACCCTTTCACAGCTTGGAGAGATATCAATTCTAGGTAGCTTTGGACAAGAAGATGGATTTCTCTCTCCTGTTAACTCCCAGACTAGGGTGACAGTTTCTCTTTAGAATAAGCTGCTGGCATCTCTAATACTCTCAGTTTCTTTTTGTAGAAACTCTCTTCCAGTCAAGTGCAGCCAAAAGGACTGAGGCCCTTTTACCCCAATTAGCCCTTATCAGTAGGGTGGAAGCTATGCCATAGTGGTGGCAGATTGAAAATATTGGGTCCTGAGAGCCCGCATCCCAGCTTGTTCATAGAATGCAGGTTCCATACCAAGAAGGATGTTATGGGCTGAATTGTGTTTCTGCAGAATTCATATGTTGAAATCCTAACTCCCAATACCTCATGTGATTGTATTTGGAGAACGTTGTCTTTATATAGTAATTAAGTTAAAATGAGGTCATTAGGGTGAGCCATAATCTGCAGTGACTAGTGTCCTCATAAGAAAATGAACAAAAACCTGTGTAGAGGAATGACATTGTGAAAACACCAGCAGAAGACAGTAGTAATCCACAAAACAAGACAAAAGGCCTCAAAAGAAACCAGCTCTGCTAACACCTTTTCTCAGACTTCTCACCATCAGAATTTTTAAAAAATTAATTTCTGTTGTATAAGCCACCCAGTCTGTGGTACTAGAAAACTGGTACAGACTTTGGTACCAGGAAGTAGGGTATTGCTGTAATAAATTTTTCAAATTGTAGAAGTGGCTTTAGAAGTGGGTAATGGATTAGAAAAATTAACCAAAACTGAAGATTTGGAAAATTCTCAGCATATCTACTTTGCAAAAAAGTGAGAAAGCACATTCTGGAAAGAACATTAAGTTTGTGGCTGGATAATCATTCACAAGAGGAGCCCAATAGTAAGTCTGAACTCAAAAGTGGAAGAATCAGAAAACATAAATATAGATTGATAGAGACTTTGAAATATGAGCAACAGAGAGAAAAATGAATGAATAAATATGAACAGAACCTTAGAGAGTTAAAGGACACCATGAGGCACACCAATGTATATGTAATAGAAATAGAAGAAGAGGAAGGGAGGGGAGAAGAGAAAGAGGAGGGTGGAGGAGAAAGAAAGAAAGGAAAAAGGAGAGAAGAAAGAGGAAAGAGAAAGGAAAAGAAAAGGAAAGAAAAAGAAAAGGAAAGGGAGGAAGAAAAGGAAAGAAAAGAAAGGGAGGGAGGGAGGAAGGAAGAAGGAGGGAAAGGGGAAAAGAAGATGAAAGAAGAAAAATATTTACTATACACTGGCTGAAAAGTTAGGAAATATGAAAAGATTATGTATCCAAGAAGCAGGATAAATAAAGGGAGGTCTACACCCAGACACATCATAGTCATTTACTGAAACCTGAAGGTAATATACCAAAAAGAACTGAAAGTAGAGACTCAATAGTTGTATACCAGCATTCACTGAAGAAATATTCACAAAAACAAAAAATATTTTAACAACCCAATTGTCTACCAACAGATAAAATGTAGTGTATAATAGCAAGACATATTATTCAATAATAAAAGGAAATGAAGATTGATACATGCTACAACATAAGTGAATCTTGAAAATTTAGCATATCATTGCTAAATGATATGTTAACTACAAAAGGACAAATATTGTAATCCACTTATATGAAATAGCTAGGATAAGTCAATACATACAGACGAAAAGTAGATGAGTCATTATTGCTTAATAGTTACAGAGTTTCTGTTTGGGGTGAAGAAAAATTTTTAGAAATGGTGGTGCAATAACGAATACAAGTAAGCTATTGAATTGCACACTTAAAAATAGTTAAAATGCCAAATTTTTGTTACATATATTCACCACAGTTTTTAAAAATCAATAATGTAATAGACCAGAAACCATTGACTTTTAATGGGTGAATTTTATGATATGCAAATTATATCTCAAGAATGCTGTTAAAGAAAAATTCAAAGTAAAAGGATGGAAAAAGATACACAAACAGCAGCAATAACAGAGCTGAAGCAGCTCTGCTAGTATCAGACAAACTAGATTTTAAGAGAAAAATTGTTACTAAAGGTAAAGGCACATTTTATAATGAAAAAAGGGTGAATCCATCAGAAAAATAAAACAATTATCAATATATATGCACCTAACAACAAAGTACCGATATACATGAGGCAAAACTGACAGAATTAAAAGAAAAATATAGACAATTTTAACAATAATAGTTGGGAACTTCAATTTCCCACATTCAACTATTGATAGAAAGTAGATTGTTATAGAAGATTTGCAAAGCTAGCAAATATTTTGGAAAACTAGCTGGATCAAAGACATCTGTCAAACACTATACTCAACCACAGCAAAATACATATTGTTCTTAGATGCACGTGAAACACTCTAAAAAAGATCATACACTAGGATATAAGATGAGCCTCAATAGATTTCAATGATTAAAATCATACAAAGTATATTTTCAGGCTACAATGAATTAGTGAAAAAAATTGGGAAATTCACAAATATACAGTAATTAAATAATACTATTTTAAACAACCATTGGGTCAAAAAAGAAATCACAAAGAAAATCAGAAAATACTTTGAGATGAATGAAATAAAAATGAAAACACAATATACTAAACCTTTATCACTAGAGCCAACTGGTCTGAAGCACTGCAAATAAAGCAGTGATAAGAGGGAAATCTATAGCTGTAATTGCCTTTATTATTTATGGATATAATTACCTATGTTAAAAAGAAAAGTGGTCTCAAGTCAATAATATAACTTGCTACCTTAGGAAACTAGAGAATAATAAACTAAAAGAAAAAAATATCAAAGATTATAGCTGAAAATAAAAAAGGAAATAGAGACTAGAAAAACAATAGAGAAAATCAAAAAGTCCAAAAGTTACTACTTGAAAAGATGAAAATATAGACAAACCTTTAGCTACAATGACCAAGAAAAGAGTAAAAACAACCCAAATGTTCATCAGTTCATGAATGGATAAACAAAAGGGTATGTCCACATTGTGGAATATTATTTGACAATAAGAAGAAATGAAGTATTGCTACATGCTACTATGTGGATGAACTTTGAGAACATTTGGCTAAGTGAAAGAAGATATTGTATGATTCTATTTATAATAAATATCTAGATCAGGCAAATCTATAGAGACAGAAAATAGATTAGTTTTTTCCTAGGGCCAATGTTGGTGAGTGACTGCAAATGGATACAAGTTTTTTTGGGAGGGAAGCAGAGAAATACTATAAAATTAGACAGTGGTGCGAAACCTTTAGACTAACCATCTAAATGGGTAAAATATATGGTATATGCATTATATCTCAAAAAAGCTTTTTTAAAAAGTTTCTTTAAAAAGAAGATATAAATAATGTAATTAGATTTATGCCTATTAAAGAAACTGATTTCCACTTCAGGCTTAGATGGCTTTACTGTGAATTCTACTCAACATTTTTTCCAACTTTATGGAGGCATAGTTGACAAATAAGAATCATATACACTTTATGGGTGCAATATGGTGATATGATATATGTATACATGGTGAAATAATTATCACTATTAAGTTAATTAATACATCCATCACTTCACATAGCACCTTGTTTGTGTGTGTGTGTTGAGAACACTTAAAATCTACTCAGCAAATTTCAAGTATACAATACTTGAAGTATTATTAAGTATAGTCACCATGCTATACATTAGAGCCCCCAACAGAGCTTATTCACCTTAAAACTGAAAATGTACACCCATCTCCCCATTTTCCCCACTCTCTTCCAAACTTCTAAGAAGGAAATAGTACCAGTTATATGGAAACTTTTTCACACATTAGAAGATGGAACACTTTCTAACTCATTTTATAAAGCCAGCATTATCCTGAAACCAAAATGAGATAAAAACATTACAAGGGAAAAAAAACTGTAAGCCAATATCCCTCATGAAAATAGATGAAAAAATTCTTAACTTTTAACAAATGGAATCCAACTAAATTATATAAAGGAAAATACATTATGACTAAATAGGGTTTATCCCAGGAATGCAAGTTTGACTTAATATTAAAATTAACCAATATAATTTACCCTATTAACAGACTACAGAAAACATCCTTTTAATAAATATAAATTTTTGACATGATCAAAGATTCATTCATTACAGCTGTCAGCAAACAAGGAAAATAAGAGAACTCTTTCAACTTGATAGAGACTATTTACAGAAACTACAGCTAACATTAAACTTCAGGACAAAATACTGAATGTTTTTACCCTAAAATCTGGAATGAAGCAACAATGTTTACTTCACTTCTATTGGAGAGCCTAGGTAGTAAAATAAGGCAAAAGAAAAAATCAGACATACAGATAGGAAAAGAAATCAAACTGTCTTTCTTTTTAAGTACAAATTGTCTAGGAAAATCCTAAGGTATCTACAGAAAAATTTACTAACTTTTAAGTCAGGATAGCAAGATGACAGTATAAGGCCAATATGCAAAAACTAGGTACACATATTTAAATATCTAGCAATAAATACTCAAATGAAATTTAATATACCACTGACAATAGCATAAAATTTGGATTTTCTAGGGATAAATTCAACAAAAGATATGCAGGCTTAAACACTGAAAAGTATAAAACATTGCTGACTGAAGTCCAAATTATCTAAATAAATGGAGAGATACATTGATTGGTTCATGGGTGAGAAGACTCAATTGTCAGTTTTCCTCAAGTTGGTCTATAGATTAAAGAGAATCTCAATGAAAATCCCAGTTGGCTTTTTGGAAGAAATAAACAAGTCAATTCTAAAATGAGTACGGACTCTCAATTTCATTCCATAGAACTATACGTTGTACGTATGCCAGTAGGACATTGTCTCAGTTACCATAGCTCTGTAGCAGATTCTGAAATTGAGAGGTCTGAATCTTCCAACTTTATACCTTTCAATATTATTTTATTTTCAGTTCCTTGAATTTTCACATGAAGATTTATTTATTTATTTGTGGATAAGCCCAGAGCTCATGTCCTAGGCACACAAGTGTAAGAAAGGAACCTGGAGTCCAAACACTCGGTTTCAAGCTCAACTTTGCCACTTACTCTCTAGGGAAGGAAGTAAAATGTAGACTGCAGTTCCTTCCTTGGCCCCAGAGACTGCTGGAACAGAACAGTCTCTCTTCCCTTCACCTTCAACCCCAGCTGCCCTAAAAGTCCTCAAATGAACAGGGAGACCATTCTCTGAAACTAAACCCAGCTGGGAACCAGAAGCCAGGTAGTGGGGGACTAAAAGAATCTTCCCTACTCCCATAAGTCCACTCCCCACCCCCCTACCCCCGCCTGGCAGCATACTCAGGCCTGGGAGAGGGTTTAGGGTCCTTGCCCTGTACTTCTTGGAATGTTGAGGAAAGTGCCCACCAGCAAATCTGAATGCAAACTGGCTTGAACAAGTATCTTCCCCACTTTAACCTCCTGTGCACTGTGACTGGAGAATCACCTTCCGTCTTGATGAATCACCTCCCTCTTTGTAAATGGCTCTTTGAGCAGACACTGCTGTCTCACCCCATCCCCCAATGAAGTGGGAGACAAAATGACATCATGTAGGGCTTCGCCCAGATACCACTCCAAGTGCTAACAGTCCCAAAAAGCAGAGCAAGAAGTCCCAAGAGAACCCAGCCTGAGCACACACGGCTGCTTTGGGTGGCTGAGAACACAGCATTTCTTGGGGAACCCCTCACGTGAATATTTAGATCAGTTTATTAATTTCTGCAAAAAGGCAGCTGGTATTTGATTAGGGATTACATTGAATTTTTGTATCAGTTTTGCGATTATGGCCATTTTTTCATGTTTTTTTATTTATGATTTTGTATTGTTGTTCAAGTACAGTTTTCTCCATTTTTCATCCATGACTCTCCTCTGCCCCACCCACCCCCACCTCCCACTCTCAATCTTAACCCCCTTTGGCTTTGTTCATGGGTCCTTTTTACATGTTCCTTGAGGACCTTTCCACTTCATTGCCCCGTTATGCCCTTCCTCCTCCCCTCTGGTTACTGTCAGTTTGTTCTTTATTTCAATGTCTCTGGTTATATTTTGCTGCTTGTTTGTTTTGTTGATTAGGTCCCACTTATAGGTGAGATCATATGGTGCCTGTCTTTCACTACCTGACTTATTTCACTTAGCACAATGCTCTCAAGTTCCATCCATACTGTCACGAAGGGTAGGAGTTCCTTCTTTCCTTCTTTAGGATTTTCTACTTAGACAATTATGCCTCTGTGAAAAAGGACTTTAATTTCTTCCCTTGCCATTTGTATACTTTTTATTTTCCTGTCTCATTGCATTATCTAAAATATCAGGAAGAATGTTGAGAGTTTTGAGACAGGACATCCTTGCCTTTCTCTTGATATTATGGAGAAATCATCCAGTTTTTCTCTATTAAGTATGACATTCACAGGGGTTTTTTTAAATAAATATTTTTCATTAAGTTGAAGAAAAAAATAAAATGAACTTAGATATATAAAGCACATATATAAAGCACATATATATATTCCATATATATAGAATAGTCAAAACAACTTAGGAATAAAAAGGAGAGCAAAGTAAAAGGGTTAATGCTACTTGATTTCAAATTTATTGTAAAGCTACAGTAACCCAGACATTGTGGTAGTGGAATAGGAATGGATCAATGGAACACCATAAAGAATTCAAAAGTAGACTCACAAATTTATGGGTAATTGATTGTTAACATAACAACTTTATGAAGATATAATTCACATACTATACAGTTAACACGTTTTAAATGTAAAATGAATGTTTTGTAGTACATTCAGAGAGTCGTGAAACCATCATCACTGAACAATTTTTGAAAATTTAGGTCGCCCGCAAAGGAAACCCTGCATCCATTAGTAGTTACTCCCCATTTCTCCGTGAATCTCCTCACCTCCAGGCCCTAAGCAATCATCAATCTACTTTTTAACTCTGGATTTGCCTATTCTGGATATTTTACATAAAGCTATCATGCAATTTGTGGTCTTTTGTGACTAGTTTCTTCACTTAGTACAATGTTTTCAATGTTGTAGCATCTCTCATTTCTTTTCATTTCTGAGTAATATTCCATTGTATGGATATATCACATTTTATTTATTCATTCACTACTAGCTAATGAACATTTGTTCCACTTTGGGGCTTTTATAAATTATTCTGTTATAAGCATTTGTGGACAGTTTTTATGAGCACATTTGTTTTCAGTTATTTGGGGTATATACCTGGGAGTGGAATTTCTCCAATTGTGGTCAAATGGTAACTTTATGTTTAAATTTTTGAGGACCTGAGCAACAGTTTTCCAAAGCAGCTGCACCATTGGGGAGTCCCTCCAGTAGTGTGAGTGTGTCAATTTTTCTATACTCTGGCCAACATTAGTTATCTTTTTTATTATAGACATCCTAGTAAATGTGAAGTGGTATCTCATTTTGTTTTAATTTGCATTTTTCTAGTTGTTTAATATGGTGAGCATTTTTTCATGTGTTCATTGGTCATTTGTGTATCTTCTTTGGAGAAATGTCCATTCAAATCTGAGAGACCAATGTCTATTTCAAAGTCACAAAGATTTAAACCTATGTATTATGTTTCAAAGAGTTTATAGTTTTAACTCTTACAATTAGGTCTTTGGTTCATTCGAATAAATTTTGTAAGCAGTGTGAGAAATATGTCCAACTCCATTCTTGTGTGTGTGAATAACCAATGGACAACTGATTTTGACAAATATACCAAGGGAAGTCAAGAGGAAATGATAATATTTTCAATAAATGATGATAGAAAATTTGATACCCACATGCAAAAAAAATTGGACATATCAATTATTATCTTATACCATACAGAAATACTAGTTCGAAATGAAACATAACAAATATCTTAAATATAAAAGCAGCCAAAGTTTGAAACAAAAAGGTAAGTTGTTTAGGCAGGAAAATTAAGTTTATTTGGGAATAGCAGAGGAATTGCAATTCAGGATGTGCAAACTATGGCAAACCCTAGGCAAGTCCAGAGAACAAAGGAGATGAATGTGATTTTATGCAGGAAGGAAGGAAATTGAAAGGGGATGTTTTGGAAAAAAGTTGATTGGAGGAGAGCAGGAATTCTGGCTTGTGGAAGCTTCTTATTGTTGGTGGGCAAAGAGAAAAATCATCCTTCCACTTACCGCATTAAATAAAGTAAGCTTCTTCCTGCTGGGGTGTGTTAAGTAAGCTGCCAGGAACGGTATATTCTTGAGAGCCCTCCCTTCATCATTTCCTGAATCCATTTTGAATCAGATTTTCCTTTATTCATTTTTACACAACTAATATTATAAATTTTTCAGAAGAAAACCTAGGATAAAATCTTAGTTACGAGGGGGGAATCCCTCAAAAATGGAATTACCTCCTGGAGGGTGGGCCCCTCGTTGACAGGCTTTCCCCATTAAGTGAGTGTACTAGGAACCTATCTGTATCAGTGTACCAGTTGACGTTGTGAGAGGCTGCATTTGGTTTCAATGCATTTTTTTTTTTTACAACTTTTTCAAAGTGTTTGCCCATTTCATGATGGGTGATATACGAGCACACCTTGCCCACCACACTGAGTGTTCAGCAGTTTTTGATAAAAAACAGCATGGACTCCATGCCCTACCTTCCCTATTCACCCAATCTCACCCTAGTTCCTTTGTTTTGTTTCCCCCGATGAAAAAAACCCTCAAAGGCAAATGTTTTGCTTATGTGGAAGAGGTGGAACAAAAATAGCAGAAGCACTAAAAGGCATCAAAATCGACAAGTCTGTCGCAGGGGGAGTGCTGCACTCCTGGATCTGAAGGTTACTGTCTGGAGCCAGCTAAGGAGGGAGCAGGGCTCTAAATCCCATAAAGCCCCTCCCAGGGTTGTCATGGATGGGGGGAATAAACACGAGTCCTCACAAACACTTTTCTGTTTGCCAAGAGAGGGGACATGGCAACATCCCTCTAGTGGAGAAGGCCCTGAGCTCCCGTGTCCAAAAGCTTTTATTGAGAACCATATGCGCAGGAGTATGGATGCAAAGCTCATCAATCAATACCAAAAGGCTGTTTACAGAAAACAGATAGATAACAGAAAATAGATAACAATTGAAAGAACACAAGAGATCTGCCTCAGGCCAGGGTCTATGAATAATGTAAATCTCCTTTCCAGTATGAGCTGGTTATTATAGTTTTTGAGGGAAGAATAAAGCATGCTTCCAGGTACTTAGCTGTAGGCCTGATTTCCCTCTGGGAAGTGCCCAATCCAGTTTAGGGCTATACCTGACTTTAGTATTGCTTCAAGCCTGAGCCATGTGGGCAGGGCAGAGCCACCAAGAGATAAGGAGACTTCTTTCAGATAGAATGAGGACTCTGACCATGTCCAAGCCAAGCTGAGGGATGTGGGCCTTTTTGCCCTTTCTCCATGACCCCCCAAGTCCTTGTCTGCTTCCCATACTGGCCGTGTCTGTCTTAGGTCGTCTCTCCTTGTGAGAGATCTTACCTGTCTTTGACTAACCAACTATCACAGGACAAAGCAGGGTGATATGAGGGAGGAGGGGCTGGTTTTGTCTCCTCAGTGGCCTTGTTTTCCCAAGGCCTCCTTGATTATTTCTAGCCTTGGGGTCCTCTTGCCTGTTGGTGAGGCTACAGTCCCTAAAACCAGGGACTCCCAATACAGTGGAAGGAGGATGCACCATTCAGACATGAAAGGGCAAATAGTGAGTCAGAACCTAGTATTTTCTCCATGTCCTCTCTCCTATAAGATAATGATTTGGGATAGTACAGTTCCTGGCCTTCAACAGCTTGGCATTATTTTTGAAAGGCATATGGCTGTGCTTTCATAAGGGAAGCAATATGGAATGGCAGCATCTTGAGGATTTTGCCAGCACTGGAGGCTGTGATGAGAAAGATCTCCAAATGGGGCTCATAAGACTATGGTTCTGATGCTCTAAAGTTGTTATGACATAAAGAAAGTGTATCATTTGGTGAGTATACACTGAATTGACTCTTGATCCTAGTACTGTAGAAGATGGTTTATTTGCTGTAATGTATAAGCTGGACCATCCATTCTGTGAAGAATAAAGGTTGGTCATCATTTTATCCAAGCTTGACTGCGGTACAACATGACATTCTCTGTTGTAAAATTCATACTGGTGATGTATGTTTACCTCCTGGACATTCCATTGCCATTAATTTTGATGACTCAGGTTTTTTTGATACACTTAAAAACTATAACTTTAGATCTATGGGCTCATCTGCAGTCTATATGCTAAATAGTACGGCTCATCAGCATCATGCATCTCTATCACGTGGAGGGCCTGGAGGTCAAGACTTTGCAAGAACTGGATTCAGTAAAAATCTGGAAGGTCATCCTGGCTGTTGTGGCTCAGTGGACTGAGTGCCAGCCTGCAAACCAAAGGGTTGCTAGTTCAATTCCCAGTCAGGGGACATGCCTGGGTTGCAAGCCAGATCCCCAGTAGAGGGCATGTCAGAGGCAACCACATGTTGATGTTTCCCTCTCTTTCCCTTCTCCTCTCTATAAAAAGAAATAAATATAATCTTTAAAAAAAATCTGAATGATCTGGATTTAGTAAAAACCTGGATCATCACAGCTCTCTTCCAATTCTTTGTATGCTAAAGTAGTTAAAAACCACAGCTCAGGACTGTGCATGCCAATTCTAACAAGTGCAAAAGACCAATGAATGCCCTCATTGGTCTTTTTGCCAAAAAATACGGAGTTGAATATACTTAGATGTATCTAAGGAAAGATAACAGACCTATAAGTGTAATCCTTGGTGATAGGTAGAAGAAAATGAAGAATAAAGAGAGAAGTATGTACATTAGAAGCAGAGGCTTTGGCTGAAGAACAAAGACATTTAAATCCTGACTGTTGGAAAAGGAAAAGAATCAGTTCAGGCTCACAACAATAGTAAACCAGGATGCTCACATTAAATCTACATTTGCATAAACATAGACTGTTGATCTAAAGACTTAAGAAGATCACGTCTTACCATTTGTACTGAATTCATGTGACCATAACATTGACAGCATTGAGTTTTGAAATGATTTAATAATAAGTGTGAGGATATGCTTTCTCCATTAGAGCATTAAGTAATCTAAAACTATCAACATTGTCAACCAAATTGCTTTATTTTCCTTCCAAAGTTCACATATGTGTATCAGGTAATGTAGGTTTGAAAATTGATATCCTGTGGTGCTAAAGTATAGTAGAAAGAGGGGAGAAGTATATACATGTTTTATTTTAAATTGTATAAAAGAGGAATTTAAAAATATGTAACTGCTCTTTATACACTGGCTTCTTACTGCTTATTAATCTGTATCATACACATAAGGGAATGAGACAGAAGTTGGGAGTTGACCTTTCTTGGAGCAACCACTACATGGCTCAGCATCTGTGCCAAACACAGGAGCTCCTACTCTGGCCGGTGCCAAGAGGCTACCAGAACATGTGGCAGGTGGCTGGTGTCACCTGCTGTATTTACGGGAGCATGCTGAGTTTATACACCAGGTGGCAGCACCCATCCATTATTTCCAATGGAGAACTAGCACAGGCCAGGGTAAAGTTAACACCATTCGGAGATAGTCACTGTAATGGTGCTATTAACAGTTGACACCTTTGTATTTTAAAACTTTATGTTCTATATCACCTTAGCCACATATCTTAAATATCTTATTTTGTCATATTTTTATGGTTGGGGGGCAGACTTTGCACTTACTGCAGTGCAATACTTGCACTTTACTTTTCCTCCAACTGCCTAAATTAGATCAAATACATTGGCAATACAGCTGCTTTTGTTCTGAGTTACAATCATGGCTTTCATGTTACTTACCAAGTGGTGTTTCTAGTTAGGAATCACAGCTTTATATTGATTTCAGTTCATTACACGTCATGATGATGTCCCTAAACTTTGCACAGTATATTCTTGCATAGTATTTCAAATAATTTAAAAATGTTTTTAAAAAAGAGCTAAAGATAGTATTATTTTCTCTATTTACAGCACAACTGTCATGTGAAGACCATCATGGCCAATTCAAAGCCAACAGGAGTCTCCAACTTCAGGTGCGGTGACAGAACTTTATTCAGTGCAAACAGCTCAATGGTGAAACAGCATAGCTGGGAAACAACCTGGTTGTGGACCATCTTGGCTGAAGAACAGCTCAATTGTGACATAGCTCAATTATGATACAGCACAGCTGTGAGGCAGCCAGAAACAGGAGCCCTGGTGTTACAGCTCTGGTATTAAACCTCTGGTGAGACAGTACAGTAAACATTGCAGCTCTATCCAGGGAAGCACAGTCTTTGAGGTAAACTGAAAGCACACCCCATCAAGACAGAAGTCAAGTTGGCTTAAACAGGGAAAAGTTCCTGCCTCCCGACCTCAATCAGTCTGTTCTTATGAAAACAGGAACTGAAAATCCTCACAATTATATTGGTCCAAAAAGCACTCTCTGATTGGTCAGAATGGGGCAGCTGATTGGTCACTGAAAATGCAAATGAGGATTAGCTGCAGGGCTCCAGTTGAATGGGAAAGTCTCAGTCCTATTGGTTGAGATATGATTCCAGGAACTCCTTCCTAAGGGTTGGCTGAGGTGGTAGGAACCAACACAGGCATGTAGTTCGGTGGAGGAGGCAAGCAGGTTAGTGCAAGTGAAACACGGCTTGGGTGAGAGACCTGTTTAGCAGTGACTGCTGGGCTCTGTTTATAAATTTGAGCCTCATTACCCACCAGGAGCCTTTTCTGACAGATACATTCATTCTCAGGGTTAACACAACCAAATATTTAAAAGCCTAACATAAAGGTGCGATCGGATGTGAAATGGGAGTCACATTATCATTTTCAATAAATTAATATCAACTTAACTTTTCAGACGGTTCACAAAATTCTCAGTACTCGAATCCAAGACAAGAGTGGTAAGACATGAATGAGGCCTCCACACCCCAATCCTTTGGTATTCTGGCTATCCTGTGAATTAAAGTGGATTATTTTTTTAAGTCTATGTTCACCAGTTTCCTTCCTTTTTACGTTGTACTCTCTAACAATTGTATATCTAGCCTTTAAGTTTCTCCAGGGTATTGTAAACTTCTGAAGGTCAGTGCATTTGGCTTGAGGCATTTCTATCTCGGATACTACTCTGTATTTGACATGCATTGAGATACCCTTGCAGAAAAGGGACATCTAGTCTCATGCTTAAATCAGCAGTCTGTCATTATCCACCAACCATTGCGTTGTGGATTTCCAGTTACAATGGAATGTTGTCCTTTTCCATCTCAAGTTTTTGAAAGGAGGCCAGTCAACTCCAAAACCACACATTGGTTTTGCCCCAAATGGAATCAGCCTCTCCCAGTCCAGTCCTTCCTGACTTTTATAAGTAAATACATCTTGGTTTAGGAAACAAAGGAATATCTATGGCAGGATATGAGCGGCTTTGAGCCCCTCCACTACACTGTCCCAAGAGCAGAAGACGAAGCCCTCCGAAGACCTCGTATTCGGCTTGGGCCTGGGAGTGTCTTTTCCCGGGCGGCCTGGACACCAGGCGGGAAGAAGCCCCGTGCAGCCGCCCGCACCGAGTCTGCGGAAGCGGAGAAGTGGAGAGGAAGAAGGAGGGCAGCTCCGGCCAGGATTCCGTCACAGCCAATCTGGCGGACAGAGAAGCAGGACACAGTGACGCACGGAGGAGTAGAACGGCTGGGGAGTGAAAACACAACTAGCCCCTCAGGCGCGGGTGCGCGGAGCGGGAGGAGCGGGGCGAGGGGCGCGGCGCCGCGTGCGCGCGCACGCGCTTGAGCGCGGGCCCGGTGGGGCGGGCCGGGACTCGCCGCTCTCACGCCCTTGGGCCGGAGCCGGGCACCAGCTCTTCTTTCCGCTTCCGACGCGCGCGTTGTCAGTGGAGCCGGTGTATGTGCGGCAATAACATGTCTTCTCCACTTCCCGCCATCGTGCCCGCTGCCCGGAAGGCCACCGCTGCGGTGAGTGGCGGCAGCCGAAGCTTGGAGGGGCCCGGTCGGCCCACTGCCGGCCACTGCCCCTCGCTCGGGGTCGACTTCGCAGGCGGGTTGGCGAGCGGTGGATCGGGACGCTCCGCCCTTACGGAGTGGGGTGGAATGGTGGGCACGTCCCGGGCGCCAGCTGTATGGGGAGAGCGCTGGGTTCGCGGCCGGGGCGCAAGGGTCAGCCCCCGCACCCTGACACGTCCTCCCCAGCCCAGAGCCGGAGTCTTCTGCATTGCGGAGCGAGTGCGGCCCGCGGAACCCCGGGGTCCCCGGCTGCCTGGCCCCCGGCTGCCTGGCCCCCAGCTTGGAGTCACCGGCGTTAGTGCAGAAGCGCTCTAACTCGAGGTGGCTTTATAACATGTTCCTGTCTTGTTTGTGGGTGCGAGAAGTCTTAAGTCCGAAAAAAGAAATACATACATATATATCATTTTCTTAGCTTGCGCTCTCCCCTTAAATTAGAAAGTTTGGAGGTTTAGTGTTTTATATCAGAGGTGCCGTTTTTTTAGGAAACTGAGGATCTCAAACTTATCTCCGGAAGTTCCTTTTTGTGGTGGAAAAATTTTATAGAATAAATCAAACCTTTCATGGTTTGACTTGAGACTTTTTCTTAGGATGTGATCATTTGCACTTAAGAATGTCTAAGTGTGACGTCTTTCTGTGCTGAAACCCCACATTAATTATTTTCGAAACTACAAGGAGCGAAGTTAAGTATTTTTGCCATTTAAGAGATGTCTGTAAAGATTAACGCTGCAAGTAGTGTTCTGTAATTCTGGCATCCACCTGAACCAGAGCCATGGTGTTTTACAATTCCATGTGGGTTTATTTAGGCATTGCTTATTAATTTTTCCTCTTCTCCTCTAGGTGATTTTCCTTCATGGATTGGGAGATACAGGGTACGTAACAGTTCTATAGCAACAGTAATAAAATGGGGTCATAGAACTCTCTCTACTTAAGACAGTCTAAGCGATCAAAGCTTTCATACTTAACTTCAGGATTGTATTTAAAAAAAGAAAAAAGATTGCTAGTAGTATTCTTTCCAGTGATAAGATACAGTCTTTTCAGTTTTGAAACTGGCAGAATTTTTCCCTTATCACTTTGAATTTTTCACTTTTCAATTCTTATTTCCGGAACATTAAAATTACTATTGCTAATTCCTCCTTGAGTTGCTTTATTGGATAGCAGAGATGGATGGAATGTTTGAACTTTCCAGAGGAGTTAAAATTTCAGGGCAGGTTTAAAGGAACTGGTTGACTTCGATAAGAGAAACAGTAGCAGTGTGCACTTGCTATACTGCATTCTGAATGAGAGCTGAGATGTTCCTTGAAAAGAAAAAAAATCAGTTGAAGGGCAAGGGAGGCAACTCAAGGATTTTTGGAGATTTGCCAAACAAATTTTATTGTGCTAACTTTAGATAAGTGATTTCTCTTTCACGCAGGCTTTTTCTATATTGAGAGGTTTTGTTTTTAATTTAAATCAATGACTATCTGTTTGAAACTTAGGTAAAGTTGTTAAAAAATTGTTACAAAATTGTCGGCTAGGCAGAAAACTGAAGCTGGATAAATTTTGATGAAGTAGCCAAAAAATTGTTAATCTTTATAGGGAGGTAGGTTAGAATATTTTGTCGTTTTTTTAAAGTGATTCCTAATATTCTTTTATGTTTACTAAGTAGCTGCAAGTAACTTTATCCTCTTCCATATTGTGACATTTTTCATAGTCATTCGTATGGTGTATTTTATATCTTGTTTCTCCTACTAGATTGTAGATTCAGGAGGGCATAGTCTATATCTTAATCTTTGTATTTGTCTTGCATGTAGAACAGTTACATGAACAATTATGATTATTTTTTAAAATTCTCCTAGTTTCTTTTTTAAACATTTATATATATATATATATGAAAGGCACTTTCCTGGGTTGTGGCATTGGGCTAAGTCTAAGTATCTATTGAGGGAAAAAGAGTGGTTTATGCTGTTAAAATATAAACTTAAGTAGCTAAAAGTACAATATATCTTAGGAAAAAACACAAAGTAGAGATGACTAATTCATATTAATAATTGTGAGGTTCTATTTTGAGCACAAATAGTGGGTAGAACCACAAATACATAAGGTGTAATGTGATATTGCTTCATGACCTATATATTTGGGTTGCATCAACAGCACCACCTCATACAGGGTCATGAACTAATGAGTAAGCCAGAAGGCTTTCAACTGTAGAGTCTATATCCTAAAGCTCCTGTACTTTACCACATTGAACTCTAGCTTTTTTATTCTTAACCAAATGTATGTGTACATATATATAAGAGCTACAATAGGTCATAAGTATTCAAAAAGTCATAAGAATTTTTTGGTGTGGAGCAAATATAGCCAAGGTTTTACTGTTGTAAGAACGATTCTAAAATTAACATACAAAATTTTAAATTTTATTTTATTCTTTCTCTGTAGTCACTATTAATTTGTTTTTACTTCCTAATAAACTTTTAAAGTGGCTTTACTTCATAAAATATAAGGGTGTGAATCTGACATCCACATTAGCCAGCCATGATAAGTCAGGCTTTTACTATATGTAGTGATGCTTTAAGGAACATAATTGAAGCTATTCCAGTTCAGACTCTTAATAGGTAGAAAATTGTATTTTATAAGTGTTATTTTTAGTGACTACGCATTCTCAAAGTTGTGATTAGCAGAAATAATAAAATGAAGTTTAGAGTTTATGTAGTTACCCCCAGGTTATTAGCACAAATCCTGTATTAGAAAATACAATGATGATACACTTAAGAAACTCGGGGGGGGGGGCAAAGAGAAACTGAAATAGCATACAGAAAATCAGCATTGGCAGTGACCACAGATAACACATTTTATAACATGACTATGCTGTTAACTTTTGCAGGGGTAGCAGATAGGTTTTATATTTTAAATGCTGCTTGGAGTACCGTGTTGAAAAGGTCTCTAAGTGTGGCTTTGAGTTTGGTGAATGCCTGCTCTGGGCCCAGGATCTGGGACTGGCAGCCCATATGCCAGGTATTTATCATTGCTGGATGCTGATTATTACACACTTTTTAAAATGCAAGCATACTATTTGCAAAGCTAACTGTCTACATATTTTAGAATATTATTTTTAAGTCTACTAAAAATATTAGACAGAAATCTTAAAGTCTATTAACACCAACAAATAAATATATTCAATAATATCACAGTGAAGTCAATAGTCCATAATAGATTGAAGTGTAAAACAGAAAAAGCAATGAAAAACTGATTAAAGTGGTTGTTGACATAGGTCTGTAATACATTCTTTCGTCCATTAATACTGCACATGTGTTACCTGTTCTGAATATTAAGTATAAATGGAAGCTTACAATTTGTGATCTTCTGTAATTGGCTTCTATTTCTTAACATGTATATCTTTGAAGAAATGTCTCTTTAAGTCCTTTACTCATTTATAAGTTAGGTGGTCTTTTTCTTTGAATTGTAAGAGTTCTTTATATATTATAAAGACCCTTATTAGATATGATTTGCAAATATTTCCCTCCTTCTGTAGGTTGTCTTTTCACTTTCTTCATAGTGTCCTTTGAAGTGCAACAGTCTTTAATTTTGATGATTAAATATTTTTTCTTTGTTGCTTGTGCTTGTGATTACATATCTAAGAAACCATTGTGAAGTCTAAGTTCACAAAGATTTTTGTATATTTCCTTCTAGGAGTTTTATAATAGTGTTTCACATGTAGGTCTAAGACATTTTGAGTTAATTTTTGTATATTTTACGAGGTAGTCCAACTTCATTCTGTTGCATGTGGATATTTCCTTATCCCAGCTACTTTTGTTGAAATGATTCTTCTTTCCCTATTGATTTGTTTGGCCATCCTTTTCAGAAATAAGTTGACTATAAATGTAAGGATTTATTTGTGTATTCTCAAATCTATTCCATTGATTTATAGGTCTTATTTCAGTATCACACTATCTTTATTACTGTTGTTTTATTGTAACTTTTGAAACTGGAAATTGTGTACATATATAAAAACAATACACACATGAACTCACATATAAGCACACATATATACATATGTGTACACATGTACAACTCCTAGAATAATGTCTGGCTTAATAGTGTTATATAATTGTTAATACTGTAATTAATTTTTCTATATGTCCTTAACACTTTTGGGGAAGGTGCATTAAAAATAGAAAAATAGTTAACAGAAGAGCATTTCTCATTTATTTTCAGACTATTTTACACACAAAAAGCTTAAGTTACTTTTACTTTATCCTTTAATACAGGTAATGTAAAAAGTATCAGGTATAATAAGTATAAACAAGCAGGAAACTATGTATATAGAGTAAATATCTGTATTTATTTCTTAAGTGATAGGCACAGAAAAAATTAGAAGGAAATGTATCAAAGGATTAACTGTTTATTTCTGGCTTAAAGGATTATGATAATTTACAGTTTTTCTCACTCTATTTTGAACATATATACTTGCACATATACACACAAGAAAAGAACGCTCACTAAATTTATTTATTTATTTTAAGATTTTATTTATTTTAGAGAGGGGGAGAGAAACATTGATGCATGAGAGATATATTGGTCAGTTGCCTCTCTCACACCCCCAACTGGGGACCTGGCCTAAAACCCAGACATGTGCCCTTACTGGGAATTGAACCTGCACCCTTTCGGTTCACAGGGAGGCACTTCGTTCACTGAGCCACACCAGCCAGGGCTCACCAAATATATTTTTAATGGTGTAGTAACCATGCAGAGATATCAGACAACTGATTTACTTTACTCCTCTGAGGCTTTTTTCTTTATATAAAATGTGAATTATCGGTCTTGCCTAAATTGTTAGGCACATTGTTGTGAAGTTATAAAGAAATAAAAATATATTTTCTGTAAATTTTAAAGCCCTGTGGAAATACATGAAATAAAATACACTTCAGGAATCACAAGAATTCATCTTTATCCATAGGTAAAGCTTAAACAGTAGTCTTTGGGTTGTTTCCAAAGTGGTGCTGGTATGTTAATAGAATTGATGGCCTATACTTTTAAGATATTTTAAGGAGTTAAAATTTATTTTCACAACCTTTTTAAAAATATTATTCTGTAACTAATGTATTGGGAATTAAAACAATATCTAATGGAATTGTTCAAATAATTTCTCTACCAGGCATGGATGGGCAGAAGCCTTTGCAGGTATCAGAAGTTCACATATCAAATATATCTGCCCACATGCGTAAGTATTTTTAATTTTTATGCTTGTGATTCAGAATCTGGAGAGGAATAATTATAATAGCTTTACTTTTCTAGAAAAGCATTTGACTATAATATTTAAACATTCAGTTTAAAAATAAAGGTTAGAATACAGCTGACACTAATAAAAAATATGGAGTGTAAGCTGTAATTGAAAAATAAAATTTTTAAAAAGTCAAAAAAATAAAGGTTGATAAATTGTTTAAAACTAAAATAGTACCTTTGTTTTATTGAATTGTTTCTTTTCTGTTGAGAAATTTAAAATAAGGCTTTCTTGGAGATCAGTTGAACTCACAGCCAGAAAAATTCTTTTAAAGGTACAAATATTTTTTTCTAAGTTCTAAGAATATGCATGAGGTATCTCTGAAGGGGATTTACCTTCTAGGTTTGTAAGAAATCTTGACTATGTTGAAAACTCTCCTAATTTTATTGATTAGAGACAATGGATGTACTATGGAAAGAACACAGACTTTGGAGTTTGATAGGTTTAGTTTAGAGTTCTGAAAATGTTTGTGGATTTCAAAGAAACTAGGAAGTTTTGAGCAAACTCAGGAAATCAACAAGTTGGGCAAGCTTTTAGGTCAAAGGCTGCTGAGAAGCAATAGCCATGAAGAAGACAAATGGTATTAGGTACCTGCTATTAGGTTAGTAGTTCATCTTCAAAAGTAGGAGTAGCAGTAGAGGTGATTAATATGAAAGTGGAAATGGAAAGAAGAAATATACCTGAGATTAGGTAAGAAAACAGTCCTTCCCTTTTTATTCTAAAACAGAAGGTTTATCATCTTACCACTGTAGGCTACAGCCGTATACGATGATTAGGGTTCTCATGTCATCTGTTATGATTCATGCAAGAAACTGAATTCTTGATGATACTGGAATTTATCCTATGTTGTTACTGGCCCCAGAATTGAATTTGGCTTAAGGCTATTTCCCAACCTAGGAAAGTTTTATTTCTCAAAGAAATTTTGATAAGCTTTTGTGACTTGTGAAGTATAATGTTTCGTGAGTCAGAAAATAATGGTGAGATGTAGCTATAGTGTATTTATTTTTCTTTCCTTTTGTACCTACTTACATTCAGGTTGTCCAGCAAATTTTTCATCACAAACTTGAATTGGGTGTAATGAACACTTAGGCAAACTTATATTTCTCTTATTTAACAGTCTCTTAAACACACAAATATATAGCTAAAAACTAGAAAATAAGCAAAAATGTAACCTGAGCATACAAGAATTGATACTATAATAGCTGCAATAAATTGCTCATATCCTTAGTCTTACAGAGTCTCATATTTTATACATTTCCAACTGTCTTGGTTGCTGATTTTCCTTCTCATGTCTGCTTTGAAAGCGTTAAGTAAGGGTGTTGAGAAAGGAAAATATTTTTCATTTGTCAAACTTAGTTCTTTCCAGCTGCTGCTCTGTTTTCAGACACTTGGAAGCTGTTGAAAACCAAATTGTACAGGTGTGGATGCAGTGAAACACCTCATATTAAAATCGTAGCATTGTTTTGCGTAAGCCTTAAATAATTATCTTTGATGGAATTTTATCAGGTCTTATGGTTTGTTAAATTATTCTTATTTTGCTGTTGTTTTTTTTTTTCCCATGTAGACCAGTTATGCCTGTAACATTAAATATGAACATGGCTATGCCTTCTTGGTAAGTAAAAATTTACTTTTTCAATTTTACTCTCACTTTTCGATCAGAAGTGCTCTTGTGTCTGGCAATTTTTATTAACTATTTTTAAGTTGCGAAGTTATATAATTCATTTGTAATTTAACCTTTAATTATTTAAGTTTTTATATTTTAAGTTCAGGGTACACTTAAGGAGCTGCACCAACAGGTAGAGAAACAGGAGAGAATGGGTGAATAGAAATACTGCAGAACATATCTCATACTGCTTGATTAACCTTTGTTGATTTCAGTAGTCAAACATTTGAACCACCCCATTTGGCAATCACTCTGATTAAGCCACAGCCTCTTTAGCCTTCAACTCTTTCCCTTTCTGGAGGGCTGGTTAGTTTTTAAGGAAACCATTTCCTCTTGGGCCCCCTTAAGATATTTTTGCACTTTCCATATGCTCTGTAGTCAGGAAGTAGTCAGTTCTTCATTCCTCTGAGCCACTTCTAGACTATGATTCTTTTTTCCTGCTGTTCTTCGAAACTCCACAGGTTTTTCAAAAAATGATGATGTTGACACATGATTCATATTTTCTTTTCCACTCTATTTCATGCCACCATTTTATCTTTTGGGTGACCACAGGATCCAGTGTAAATGACATGTTCACAACCTTGACCAGCTTGTTACTTCCTTGGCTCTTCTGTTCTGCAGTGACATTTTCTTCTCTTACCTTTGGTCATCCACAGTCATTCCTTGTCATCTGGAACTGTGCCATCTCTGAAGTCACTGAATTCAAATCTGATATTAATAATTATTCATCCTTTGATTTTGCATCACTGTATCCACACAATTTTTCTTTGACCTCATCAGGACTTCACTCTGCTGTCCTCCTCTCTGCTTGTTCCTACCTATCTACCCATTTGTGTATTTCCTTCTTTATCTACTTTAGATTTCTTGGCAACTTTTGTAAGTTCCTGCCCACCTTGGCCTTTGGTTCTTTCATCTTCCCTCCACGGCAGAATTCCTGTCCAGAACCAAAATTTCTACCTAATGTCTCTAGAGACTATAAGGAAAGCATATTACAACCTGATAGAGAAGTAGTAAGGGCCAAAGGAAAGCTTCTCTTGGTCTCTGGCTTGAGGTATCTATAATATGTGATGAAAAAATTTTTCAGAGTATATGAATAGAATCAGTATAAACACCTTGTTCAATAGGTATGGGATAGCGCATAAAAGAATGACATAATAAAGTAACTCTATTCCATTGGGTTGACTGAATAATGTAATAGAAGGGGAAGCGAGTAGCTGGAATTTACTGCAAACTTCTTAGGAGTGTGGTTTGAGATTCCTGCTTGGGCGCAAGATTGGACTAGATAATCTCTTAGATAGTCTTACCCTAAAATTATGTGGCAATGTGACTTTTTAACATTAGAATCTATATCTAGTTGAGATGAAAGTAACTTTTAGAATGCCCGATTTATGCATTTAAGTTAACTGTTTCATCTCTGAAGACATTTTGAGTTTCATGTTCTGGAGAATGTTTGGTTAGCCCTTTTTATCCCAATTACCATGAGTTTAGTAAAGCATACTTAACAAGAGTATATATATATTCTTAGAATCAAATAGTTCTTTTAGGATTGTGCCTTATTTTCCAGGTTTGACATTATTGGGCTTTCACCAGATTCACAGGAGGATGAACCTGGAATTAAACAGGCAGCAGAGAATGGTAAGTACAGAAAAGTTTTATAAACAAAAGCATTTAAAAATATTTTTAGTAGATGGGTACTTATTGATGTTGATGAAATATTACACAATTATCTAAACTTAGGAGGTGGTGCTATTTCCTTCCTTTCTGATCACTCTCTAACTTGTTTGCCTTGATGGCCACATGGACTCATTGACCTGTCTGTGCTCAGTGAAGGTGAGGTATACAGGGAGGAATGGCAATGATTAAACTTTGACTTAACTATTGGATACATAATTTTGGTTTACATATCAAATGGAGAAAATGACAGAATGTTTAATAGTTGTGGCCTGTTATCTTTATTAAGGAGATTTGAAATAAGGATGACAATAATGATGTAATGATATAATGATACATAATGAAAATTATACTAATGGTTAATTTTAGTGTGATAATATTAAACAAGCTAGGTAATTCTTATAAATCATCTCATTTAGTACTCCTATGAAATAAGTATTAGCTCTACAGAATCCCCATAATCTCATCTCTGGCTTGTATTCCATGCTCCCTACGAACATGATAATTTTGTGTGTGTGTGCGCGCGCACGTGCATGCGCGTGTGTGTGAAGGCGTAAAGAACATGGACTTACTGGGAGAAATCTGGGTTTAGTAAATGTACAGAAACATCCTTTTCTTTTACATATATGTACTGAAATACTTACAAATAGACAACGTTATTATTGGAATTGACTTCAGAATAATCTTGGTGGTGACACAGCAGGCATTGATGAAACAAGCCTGGCTATGAATTGATAATTGCAGAAGTGAGGTAATGTATACCCAGGGAGTCATTGCATACTTTTTCTATTTAAGTATTTGTTTGAAATTTTCCAGAATAGCTTTAAAATGCAAAACCAGCAGGATCCTTTAAAAAAAAATTTTTTTTTACAAGAACTTTTAACTTCAAAACAGGAAAGTGCATTCAAGGTACATTAGATATTTAAGAATGTCAAACTAAGAACACTGACTTTTAGGACCATCAAAAAGTAGATCAGAGCTAAAATCCTATACTTAGGTATTTGTCAAAAAATGATAGATGACAAAAACACATGTTGGGTATGATAATGAGTTGTAAGACCCTGTGGAAGATAGGAGCTGGGCTTTGTGGAGAAGACAAGTGGATGTGGTGAGATCCAGAATGAAAAAAGTTCTGTCCTAATGATAGAATTGGCCTATGACATACTTGCAGTTTCCTTTCTCTCTGAGGTGATGTATTATTGGAGCGCATTAGGCTCAGACTCAGAGCTGGTAAAGAAAGGAGTCTATATTTGATATCTGAGAGGCTAGCTGAATAAAGAAGAGAGGGCTCAGATTAGGTCCTGGAGCACAGTGGTGTCCTTGCCCTTAATGCAGAGGGGGATAGAAATTAGAAACCACTTCACAACTGACTGCTGCCATTGTAGTTTGTTAACTTTATCTCAGCAGTTGGTGTAACAATGGGGTATAAAGCTTTGTGAAACTGAGGGAAAATACTCCCAACAGCACCTGAATGGCTAGCAGCAAACATTCACCAAATCCCAACCATAGCCTTCCTTCCTCACAGATGGGCTGTTTTCTGCCACTTCTACATCTTGCTGTGGTTTTGCATCTCCCCTAAATCAATCCCTCATGCTTCTCAGCAGTTCTCTTATTTCTTGTCTTTTTTACTGTTCTCTAGTCCATTCTTCCATGCCCTACCCAAGGTACCTCTAGGTTTTCATACTAATTCTAACTGAAAATTAAACTGTATACAAAAGCAAAACAATTTTTAATTTGGGCATTGGGGTTTTCCTTTGCAGTGTTCTAATAAAAGCATATATTTGGTTTTTGATGAAAAGGAAATGTAAATGTGGGAATTTTAGGTTTACAAAAATGAAAGCCTTGCATGTTTGTCAAAAATGAAAGAAGATAAATTTGTTAAAGGTGCAATTATTCTCAAAACTCTGATTTTAAAGAAGAGGAAATTTGAGAAGATAAATTTGAGAAGATAAATCTGTTAAAGGTTCAGTTTTTCTGAAAACTGATTATAAAGAGGAAATTTGAGGAGGTATCAAGTCTTATATTTAATGATGTGTGCCAATTACAATGTATTTTGCATGAGGAAAAGAACTCATTTGTTTCTTTTCCTCATGTCATTTATTGACTATAGGAAAACAATACTGTGGTTTTTAAAAAAATAATAGAACAAACTGTTTAAACACTATAAATCACAAACCATTTAATCTACTCCAACTTAAAATTTTAAGTTATAACTTTTAGGTACAAATGCCTATGGTTTCTTGAAGAGAAATATAAAATGTATATGAGCAGGATATACCATAGATAAAGAATATTCATATATTCATGAGAGGTATTACTGTTGTTTACAAATTATATAAGAAATAATTGAACAGTGTAAGCAGTACCTGCAAAATCTGAGTTTTATAATGAAAATGCATTCTGATTTTGTATTTTAATAGAATGCTTTAAGTTTTTTACTTATTTTGACCTTTAAATATACATTTTATTTTTCCATCATTAATTCTTTCAATGGCCTTAACTTTGAAATTATTGGTAATCAACTTTCATGTTGTTTTCAGTAAAAGCTTTGATAGAGCAGGAGGTGAAGAATGGCATTCCTTCAAACAGAATTATTTTGGGAGGATTTTCTCAGGTAAGATAAAATTCGAGTGGTATGGCAATAACAGTAGTACATTTATCTAGAAGCTATCTTTTTTTTTTAAAGATTTTTATTTATTTATTTTTAGAGAGTGGAAGGGAGGGAGAAAGACGGAGGGGAATATCAGTTGGTTGCCTCTCGCATGCCCCCAACCAGGGACCTGGCTGGTACCCCAGGCATGTGATCTGACCAGGAATAAACGGCAGCCTTTTGGTTTATGGAACAGTGCCCAATCCACTGAGCCACACCAGTCAGGATGATATACTACTTACCTTTAATGCTGAATTAAGTTGAAATGAACTAGAAATAATTACTAATTGAGAGATACTTCATACTCTTTTACTTTTCTAGTTTTCTCTCTTCAGCAATAATTTTACCTTATAAATTATGTGTAGAAAATCAATTTATTAAGTAAATTGTTTGGAAACTGGAATGTTAACACTATGTAGCCCTTTAAACAAAACTCTTACGTATAGGTATAATCCCCCTGTCTAAGAGGAGGCTACTGATAGGAACAGTAAGGTAGAACACAAGAGTGTTTCTTCCCTCTTTTTGTCACAGATTCCCAATGGTTGAGCCCACAGATTTTCCTGCAATTCCTGTGGGGTGAGATCAGAGTAGGGACTCCCACAGTGACCCACAATACTGGGGGCACTGGTTGTCTCACCTGTGCTCTCTTTTCCCACTAGAGGAACTGAAAGCCCAGGGAAGCCCTCTCTGTGTGGTGCTGGGCTAGCCTCGGAGAGAGGCAAGGTGGTCAACATGTAGCTGCTTCTCTTACCCTCCCAGTGCAGTCTGTCTTATTTGTTCTCTGTGGTGCAGGGGGATTCAGTCTCACCCTGTGCTGAAGGATTCTCTCAGTGGTGTCTTGTTCTTGAGTAGTTAGTAGTTCTTGCAAAAGGTAGTAAAGTTAGGAACAACCTGTGTTGCCATCTTGGTAATGTCACTTATCCTCTTCCCTCTTTTTTTCATTAAAATAGGCTTTAGATATAAATATCCGATGGTTATTTTTGGCACCTTCTCTTTCTGTACTTTTTCTTCCACATTCTATATTCTTTCTATAGGCACAGTTAGCTTATGTTCATCTTAGATTTTCATTTCAGCTTATCGTTTGCCATATCATCCATCCCCAAATTGCTGGAGCTTCTAATCTGTAAATTTTCTAAATCAACAACATAGTATCAGGCAACCTGAATTAGGGCAATGTCAGAATTAGGGAATTATTTAGGAGTTAGAATTCAATAGGACGATAGGTTGTTAATACAATACAGTAAAAAGATAAGTTAATAATTTGGTATTTGTTGAAATTCACAGATAATATACACTGTCATACACATTGTGTCATAAATAGAGGTAGAAAAATGAATGCTTGTTTCAAATAAGAAGTGAAGATAGGAGTCTGTACATTTGAGGCTTGTTGATCACAGTTTATAGAAACCAACTCCTGATACCTTAGGCAACAAAAAGTTAGGAGTCTGTGGGATCACATCAAGAAAACCAAAGAGGAGAATGAAGCAAGGCGTCAGGAAATAGCTAGGACTTGGAAAGCCATTATGACTTTCTCTCTCCGTCATTATTTCTGTTTTTCTGTTCACCAGCTTCATTTGCCTCTCCATCTAGAGTTGGCTACCTCAGTTTTTGTAGCCTAGAGCATTTCCCGTTCTTGAGTTCACATGTTACAATTCCAGCCACACACAGAGATAGACTGACAATCACTAAATCCCAATTTCAAAATCCTGGGAGAAAGAACATGACTCTCACATGAGAAAGGATCTCACGTCTCTATATGGCCCAGTGACCCATGGGTATGGTCAGAGTGATGTGGCATCTAGATGACTGATAGGATTGCAGTTCCTAGAATGCATGGTGCTGTGAGCTGGGTAGGTAGATACTCTAAAAGTGTCTCCTATATAGTTCTCATTATTTTGAATTACTGTTTTGGGAAAATATTACCAATTTAAGACAAGATTTGATTTTATACTAGCACTTTTCAGAGAAAATAGTAACTCTAAATTCAGAATGTTCCTAAGACAGTTGTAAACACAGCTGTTAACTCTACTATTAACTATCTTTTGGCTGGGTAGTTGGCTGTGTTTTCAGAGTGGTCTTCAGTGTAGAGAATCATGTGCTGTAGGACACAGTGAGGTGTGTATGTATTTTGTTTGTCCTATTTGACATTAGCCACCCAATTTGATTTTTATGGACATTATTAATGACAAGAAACCTTTTAAATTGCTGTTAGAAAATCATGTGTTCCATTGATTCTCTGCTTGTCTTTCCAGGGAGGAGCTTTATCTTTATATACCGCTCTTACCACACAGCAGAAACTGGCAGGTGTCACTGCACTCAGTTGCTGGCTTCCACTGCGGGCTTCATTTCCACAGGTAGTCTGATACATGCAATATTAGATTACTAAGCTAAAAGATAGCAAACAATGTTGGAGAGAGGGTTTTTTTTCAAGTAAACTTTATATAGAGCAGTTTTAGGTTCACAGCAAAATTGAGTGGAAAGTACAGAAAGTTCCCATATATTTACATTCTCCATACATGCACAGCCACTGTTGATCTGCAGCACAGCGACACATTCATTTTAATTGATGAACCTGCATTGACATATCATCACCCAAAACCCAGAGTTCATATCAGTCATCCTTTTTTCAAAAGAATTTTCTTAGATTTTTGTGACGTGTCACTAGACTTTATAGGTACACTACATTGTCTTCATTGTAGGTTCTATAGAAGGAATAAGAAATAAGTCATCATGTCAGAAATCTTATATTTGAAATATTTAATACATTTTAAAATATATATATAAATTACATCTTTTTTAATACATAGAAACAATATTTTGGATATTGTTCAGTGTGCTTATTACCTGATAGCAGATTTTGCAACATAAAATACAATTTCTAAATAATCAACAGTATAGATCAGATTATAATACACATGGGGGATGTAGACTTAATTTTCAAAATCATCTTTAAGTCTAGGGTTTTTTCTTGTCACTATATAATAACTCTTTGGTGTCTTGCACATAGTAAATGTTGTTTATTAAGTCTTTTATTTAAATCAACAGCTGAGAAAAACATGGTTCAGTAAAACCTACCTCTCATGCCAGGACAGTGTGAACAGATACAAAATAGAATCTGCTTCAAAGAACCAGTTCATTGGGAAACATATAATATATTGTGAAAACATAATATATGACAGGGTAATCATGTCATATAACTGATTAAAGAGATGTGCAGAGTATAGGGATGGAAGGAATTTTATTTCTGTGACCAATTATAACTTATAATGTAAGTAATAACATGTTATATGCACATATCTATCTATAACTTTAAATGCCTGGCATAATTTGAATAAATAGTACCAGTTTTGTTTTGTTTTTCGCAGGGTCCTATCAGTGGTGTCAATAGAGATATTTCTATTCTTCAGTGCCATGGAGATTGTGACCCTTTAGTTCCCTTAATGTTTGGTTCTCTTACTGTCGAAAAGCTGAAAACATTGGTAAATCCAGCCAATGTAACCTTCAAAACCTACGAAGGCATGATGCACAGTTCATGTCAACAGGTAAATGTTTAGAAACAGTGATTATAGAGACATAACTTGCTTCTTTTTCCATGTGATATTTTAAGATAAATAACGTTTGACAGTTTGGGGCTTTAAAGGAGTTAGTGAATGAATTCCTATGAAACTGAGTCATAGGTTAGTAGTTTATTCAATTTAATTCAGCAAACATTCACTGATTTCCTATTAATATACAATTGTACTTAATTCAAAGACAAAAAAATCCCTTTTATTAAAATTTAGAGAGGATTAATTAAAATTAAATATTTAATTGGTGAGGATATTCAAGTAACTGTATAGAAAGCAGAATGTGATAGTTATATTAGTTTTAAAAAGTTCTTTGAAAAACTGAGGAGAATGAGATTAGTTATATCTTAAGAGGCACTTGAGATCATGATGAAAGAGCTAGGTTTTGACCACTAAGTGGAATTTGGATAGCAAATGTGCTGAGAAGGGACTATAGGACAGGACCTGCAAACTACTTGGTTGGCCAATAGCTTATGAAAAGCTAGGTGTCCTAGAACAGAGACAGAGAGACTTTGTATAGAGAGCTTTTATTTTGTGGTGAGGATAGACTTGTTCTCTAGGCAGCAGAAAGCCATTGACTTTTTTTTTTTTTTTTAAATCAAAGCAAGATGTAATCTACATTCTGGAAATGAGTGAAGTGGAAGCCATTAGGATTTCGTGACTAATTCTATGGAATAGGAAAGAAGGAAGTATCAATGAGGCTTTAGATTTCTAGTTCAGATGACTAAGAGGATGCCATTTGTAAAGTAGGTACAAGGAACAGTTCTAGGGTAACAGGAAGGAAATACTTGTATACCGAATTTAGTGAACATACTAAGATTGAGATGTTCCTATGATATCAGGATGGGATATTGAAAATATATGTCTGAAGCTCAAGTCTGTAATAGAGATTTAGAATAATTTACCAATATTACTGATCAGTGAAGAATTACCATGGGAGAATATAATGAGAAAAAAAATGCAAGGGATAGAACTTCAGGGAAGTTAAAGGAGTTAGGTGTTGAATGAGAGTACAGGAGGAAAGAATTTCTAAGTGAGTGGGAATATTAACCCATGACTCAGAGAAAGATTAAGGAGAAATAGGCCAGGAAGAAACTATCCAATAGTAAGGCATCTGTGACCTCAGATGTTTGGGGATATAGATTGAATCAAACTGCAGTGGATAGTGTGAAGTAGAGCGAGAAATGAGGAAGTAGAGGCAACATGTATAAACCCTTTTTAAAAAAGGTTTTGGTAAAGGGGAAAGAGACTAGGAAGGTTCTTTTTTAATAGGATGGGAGGAGATAATTGATAGAGTGAAGCCTTAGCAGGATCATAGAATTAAGTCCTGAAATGGGTAGTGGTTGCCTTAAAAGTGAAAAACACTTGAATCAAGATAGAAGAGTATAGATGAATATGAATAGATTGTTGAGTTATAGAAGAGAGTAGTTGAGAGCCCACATCAGATCCTCTTAACCTTTTCAGTAGAGTGGTGGTTCACTTAATAAGAATGAAGGGGAGGACTGGATAGAATTAGAGGTTTTAAAAGCCTTAGAATTAAACAAACAAAAAAAAAGCATTGAGGCAGTTTATGTTAACACTGTGTTGCAACTAAGTGCTCAGTCTGGCTAGGTGTGGGAACATAGAACTGTCATAGTGGTTCCTTGCTTTTGTACTTGTTGGTCTACAGACTTTTTATAATTAGAGTTACCGAACAGAGCTGGCACAGCCACAAGTCTCCAGAAGTTCTTTTAAAATAACCTTTTGTTTTTATTGAAGCTAGAAAAGAAAAGAAAGAAACTGTCATGAAGTATGAATCCAGAAAAGGGAGGTGGCACTCTGAACATCCAGGAGGGACTGAAGGTCTAGAGCAGAGGTTTTCCAAGTTCATTTTGTATCAAAAGGACTCCAGAGCGTAATAAACGTACAGACTCCCAAACTTCAAACTCAGTGATTCAGATTCAATACATTGGGAGCTTGGGGTTGAACTTAGGCACCTGTGTTTGTACAGAGATGTTTTTCAAATAAAAGCTCCTTATATGATTCTTTGTGTGATTGCATTGGAGGACACTAAACTGAATGATAAGGAGCAGAAAGTGAGGTAGAATGGTAGGAGGTGGTGTCACAGGAAATTTATAGGACTTCAGAGGGCTGTAAAATAGACCACTTTCGTGCTGTGGCTTTTTTTTCCTGAGTGATTAAATTACAAGGTTGAAGATTCTCTGCATTGCTGATTTGTGGGTCTGTGAGGCCAAGTCTTGAAATAATAGAGAAGATAGGAGGAAATGAAATGTGTTTGGGTTAAGTGACAACTGTGAGCCAGATGCAGGGGCTTTCTAGGAAATTTTTTCTGTAATAAATGTTTGGATATTAATTTTCATATCTTTCCAGGCCTATCTTAGGTGCATGCTCTCTTTCAGATGGTTGGTTACATCTAAATCCTTATTCAAGGCACCAACTATGTTATGCTGTGGATTTAGTATTTCATTCTCAGAATGTTAAAAGCTAGGCTTTTCCACTTATACATAGTTGGCAGTCATTGTATACTTCTGAGACTTCTAAGTATAAATATAGTCACTTTTAAACCCCCTTCATCTCTCCTCACCCCCATGTGTTATTTGTTCAAACATAGCAAAAATCCAGACCATTTTCATGGCAGTAGATATTAGATGTGAGCTATCATTGAATGTACAATAATAAGAAGAAATGATCTGAAATTTCTATTGCAGTTTCCTTTTTATGTTATAACTTTTTATTTCATTGTTGTAGTAAAAATGTGATTTTACCTCATTGTACACACACCACAGATTTAGTTAGTGGTATTTTAGTAGGGATTTAACTTCTGATTTGTGTAATGCTTATTAAATCACTTTATTTCAAACAGGAAATGATGGATATCAAGCACTTCATCGATAAACTCCTACCTCCAGTTGATTGACACCACTAAAGGGGCCTGTGTAGAAGTACACACCAGCATTATTGTAGTAGACTATAAACCTTTTCCTGGGCCCGATCTTGAAACTTATAATGTTTGCAGTGTTAAAATGTTTTGCAAATACACACCAGTGACACAGACTAATTATATCTTCTTGTGGGAAATTTGACCTTTTAAGTTTCAATACATGTGTTTGTATAATATGATCCAGAATATACTAGCATTAAAATAGGTGAAGCAGCTAGCTATTTTTCCTAAGTGTAATTTGGCAAAATAAAAAAATACTGCAACTAGATTTTCTATTACATCATTTGAAAATTATTAGTATGCTAATGAAAACTTGTTCAGGTATAAATGAGCGGTTAAGATATAAACTACTTATCAATGCTGTATTTAGTCTATGAACTTATTCCCAAAATACATAGTCACCATGCAGTATCTGTATTTTTTATATATGTATCCAGATTAACTCAGTGATTATAATACATAAAAAGAATGAGGTGTTATTACATTATTCCTAATAATAGGGATACTACTACTAAGTGTCAATAAAGAGTAATATTGCTCTCTTCAATTAATGGCCCTTTTATTTTGGGGACCAGGCTTTTCTTTCCCTCTTACAATTTCTTAATATTCTGTTTTCTTCTCTAGAAATGTATTTTCTTTTTATCCTTCATAATAGACCAAATATTGCCTCCTTGCCATAGACATCTGCTGTCAGTACATGCTGTATCAATAATTGGACACTCTGACTCATACATTATGGTATTTAAAATGTATTTATACTTATATAAAGAAACCAAACATCACTTCAAACTTCATTACTTATTTTTTAAACTATATCTTAGTCCAAAGTTAGATCTATATAGTTATTAGAATCTTCAGTTCAGGTAGGGAATAATTCTGTGGTTGTATTTTTCTGTAATACAAAGAATTATAAAGTCATATTCTAGTATGTTCTGGAATATTTTAAGACTGATCTTAAAAACTGTAATTTCTAAGATGATTTGCTCTAAGATGATTCTCCTTGTAGCAGAGTTTTAGTTTATGTATTTTGTACATATGTTTGAAATCAGCTACTGTAGGAAATGAATAGTCCTTTAGAAAAATTTGTTTTACTTTTATCTGCAATGGACTTATTTGAAATTTTCATTTTAACAGATGACTTTTTAAAAATTAGTTTTTGTGCAAAGATAAAAGTAGCAATTATTTGATTTTAAATAGTTGAATTTTTTAGGTTATAGGTAAAAACTATTTGAAAACAAATTTATTGGCTATAAAGGTTAATCAGAACTCAGTACATATGGGACAGTTACACGGTTTAATATGTAGCAAAAATATACGCTTCATATTTCTGAACTGTTAATTTTTATTCTGTATTCCGACTGACTAAAACAGTGTTAGGAATGCATCTTTATAAATGGGTGCTAATTGATAATGGAAGTAATTTAGTAATGGATTATATAGAATGTTAATATTGAAGCCATATGTTTATGTTTGGATTTAAAATTTTTAAGCAATCATTTAGTAAGTCACTTTGATTTACCTTGCTGAATATAAAGTTGTTTCAGTTATACAAATCAGCAAGATATGATTTATGGCAAGAGATACTCCGTTGAAATGTGCTGTAATGTGGGAAAATGTAAATCTTTTCCACGATTTCTATCAATGTGAAATAAAATTTAATTCTGACTTTTCTGTGACTGCTTTTTTGAGTATTATTTTTAATATTTGGGTTTGCCTCTGAATGGCTCTACAATGAAAAGAAGGAAATGATGATGTAATCACAAGAATATACATTCAGAGAAGGAAATGGAATGGAACTGGGCATGAGAAAAGCTTTTCTTGCTATGCAATTTTATTAGCTAAAAAAAGTTCTAATTTATTTTTTAGTGTTCCTAACCTATTTAAGGAAATTTTGTTTGGTGTTTCCTTTTGTCTCTTCCTTTTATATAGTGTTCATGGGATTTTAAAATCAGTGTCATAAAGCAGTTATCCAAGTAGTTTTTTCCTCCTTCCTTTAGAAAACAAATTTTCAGCTACAGTTGACATTCAATATTATATTAGTTTCAGGTGTACAACATACTGGTTAGACATTGACATAACTTAAATGATGCCCCGGGTAAATCTTGCACCCACCTGACATCAAACATAGTTATTACAATATTATTGACTATATTCCCTAAACTGTACTTTACATTGCTGTGACTATTTTGTAACTGCAAATTTATATTTCTTAACCCCTTCACCTTTTTCACACAGTTGCACAGTCCCCTTCCCATCTGGAAACCCATGTTGTTCTCTGTATCTATGAGTTTGTTTCTGTTTTGTTTATTTCGTTTTACATTCCACATATAGATGAAATCACGTTTTTCTTTCTCTGATTCATTTTACTTACCATAATACTGTCTAGGTCTATTCATGCTGTGCAGATAGTACAATTTTATATATATATATATATCTATATATTTTTTTTAAAGGTTTTATTTTAGAGGCGAAGGGCGGGATAAGAGGGAAACAGTTGTGTGTGGCTGCCTCCGCTGTGCGCCCCCTACTGAGGACCTGGCCGGCAACCCAGGCTTGTGCCTTGCCTGGGAATGATAGCCCGACACCCACTGGTTCGCAGGCTGGCTCTCAGTCCGCTGAAATACACCAGCCAGAAGATTTTATTCTTTTTCTTAATGGCTGAATAATACTACATCATACATAAACACCGCATCGTTTTTATCCATTTAACTAAATTAATAATTTATTAAATCCATTGGGCTGATATTGGTCAATAAAGTTATATAAATTTCAAGTGTACAATTCATATGCTTGGGGCGTGACTACTCATCATGACCTGCATAGTTAGGAATTTATGATCTATATCACCCTGTGAGATTACTTTCCATAAAACCCCTTGTTCACAATTAAGTGGTGGATTTTGACAAATGGTTAAATTTGATCTGGGAATATATCTGCAAAGAGCATGAGGTGGTAGTAAACGCTTCAACTGGGATATTGGAAGAGCTCTACAGTATTAATATATTTAAATTTTGTGCCTTTGTTAGTCATAACTCAAGGATGTCAATTCCCTCACTGACTTTCAAAAATGTCAGTAATCAATCAACTATAAGCAAAGTATTATATCCGTCATCCTGAGTCAGGAAACAAGATTGGGTCTCAGTCCTTTAAGGAACGTACAAGCAATTTGAATTTTAAAAAGGAAAAGCTTTATTAAAAAGGTCAAATACATAGTATGACGGGCTATTTAGGGTAATGTGGGAGTCTGTTTTTCAAGGTAGCCGGGGACCACGAAGAAAATGCTTGGGTTCCTCTGACTTGAAAACCCTCCAACATTTCATTCTCCAAACCTACCTCAGTTCAGAGCTCCGGAGGTCTCTGCAGGTTCCGAACCTCCGGGTTGTCCCGGGAGACCCAGCGCGGGGTGACGCCCCACTCCTTGTGGAGGCGGGGCCGGAGGTGAACGCGCGCCAAAAGTCGGCCTCGCATCCTTCAAGTTTTCACAACTGCCTGGCGGGAAACACTGAAGCTGGGCCTGCTCAGCGTCCCACGGACAACTCCCTCGCGGGCGCCTAGGATCGCCACTTCCCCACGATCCGCTGTCGATTGGTTGCGCCTGCACGGAGCGCGCGGAGCTTGATTGGCACCGCCTGCGGGGCGGAGCTGCCGACGCCGTCGTCTCCAGTCGCTGGGCTTGTGCGGAAGGGCTTAGGCCGGGGCCTGCCTTGTTGGGCTTGCCGAGCGCCTGAGCTCGCGTTCCGGTGTGGTTTCTGCCCCAATTTCGCCCATCTCCCGTCCTAAGCGGGCTGGGCGTGGGGAATACTTGCCGGAACCATGGAGGACGAGGTGGTCCGCATTGCCAAGAAAATGGACAAAATGGTGCAGAAGAAGAACGCGGTGAGCGCGGCGGGCGGCGCGGGCCCGGGAGGGAGGCCGCGGGGAGGGACGCGGTGGGCCTCCGGCGGGCCCAATGGGACGCCCGGCCCGCCCACGACAGCCCTCCTCGCGTGGGAAGACGGCATGGACGGCGCCCCCGTCCTGGAGAAGGCGTCCTGAGGGTGGTAGTGCAGGCGCGCGGCCACAGGCGTTGGGACCGGTTCTTAGTATTTGGAAGTCTCGTTCTTAGTACCATGTAATAAACCTAGTCGAGGCGTTCTCTCCTTTCATTTTAAACTTTCGTGGTAGTAAATCCTCGTTAATTTAGCTTAAGAATTGAGCATGTAAAGTCCTCACTGTTTAAAAAGAATTCATTCTCTCGTCGGTGATCGTTGGCTAGCAACTAGAAGTAACATCGAGTTTCCTGACCTGCTTAGACGTCAAGCTGATAAGTGTAAAATACCTGAAATAAATGTAAAATACCTGGATCTTACTTTTGAAGAAGACTAAACATTCACTTGATTATCTCAACTGCTTACATATTTGTTTAACGATTAAAAAGATTAAATATACCAGTGAACTTGGCAAGTTATTAAGCGTTTTTTAAAAAGTGGATCTTGTTAGGTGGTCGTAAAAGAACTATGATTCAAGCACACACATTAGCTAGGGTGTGCTGGTAGATGAATTTGGACAAATGTCATCTCTGGGCATGCCCTAAGTGGTTTACAGTTAATACCGGTGGCATTATCTTGTTATTTATTGTTGATAATGTGTTTATGTGAACATGTTCTCTTTTGGTTCGTTTGAGGTATGTCTTCCAGTTTCTGCATTTTTGTGTACCTGTGTGTGTCACTTTAAATCCTTTGCTTCAGAATCATCTGTTTTCAGCTAAACTTTTACAGTTGTCATTACTTGATTGGTTCCAACATGCTCAGCACATTCTCAATATTAATGTACTTGAAATAACCTATTCCCATCTGTGGAATAAATTCCATGTCAAAGTCATGTGAAGGAGGAAAGGGGTGCTCTGATTTGTACAGCACTTTCGAGTTGCAAAGCTGATGTGCAAATATCTTTTGATACAACACAGCTGTGATGTATCTGTTTTACAGAAAAAGAAACTGAGTCAGAGATAAGTACTTTACCTACTTAAATTAAGTACTATACAGTTTGGATAAACCCAGAATCCTGGCTTTCTGCTGGACAGCATGCCAGAGCAGGCAGTAGTGTTTAACACTGAATTCTTAAGATTTCATTGTCTGTTCCTCTTTTTCTTTAACAGGTGCATCACCCAGTATTTAATTTTGTACTCTGGTAATATGTGTTTGCAATTTGGTCTTTAAAATATTTCCTGTTTGTTTTCTGTTCCAGACATTACTTCTGCCATTTATTTTTCCTGTTGATACCCCTTTAATTCCCCACTGCAAGTGATGAGTTCTGGTTATCTGATAGGCTGAACATTTATTTGTTATTTGTTGAAACTGGAAAGTTTTTCTCTTTTCCTGGAGATCCCCAGACTCCCACAGTAGAAGGTCCTGGGGAAAAGGCCCTTTATGGGATATTTTTTCCCCTCTAATTCAGGCAATAATGTGTATCCCTCTGTCTACGGCCATACCACTCTTAACATGCCCGATCTCGTCTGAAATATAATGTGTATCCTTCAATCATGTAACTCATCAGATTTTTTTGTTTTGTTTTGCTTTGTTTGTTTCTTTTTCTTGTACTAGGTGTCTCCTAAAAATGACTAATTCTTTAGTGCACAAGTATGGAGATCAGTTTGTATTTATTTGCAGTTCTCAAGTAATAAATGTATTTTCAGGTCTTTGGAGGAGAATGAGTTTAAACCCTACAGATAATCCTCATCTCATTTTTAATAGTTCAAAACTTTACCAGTATGAAAACTTGACGTGCACTGCCCCCCGCCCCCAAAAAGAAATGTAAAATTGATTGGCTCTTTTACTTTTTTCTTTTCCCTTTTTTCTATTTTACAGAAATTCAAATAGGCAAATGAAATAGAGAGACAGGGAAATGGTCTGAATGACTGCTTCCCCTTCCCCCCCAAAAAATGTGCAGTAATTTAACAGAAGTTGTTCTTGGGGTTGTTGAATTATGGTTATTTGTTTCTCTTGTGGTTTTCAGCTTTTCTCTGTGAGCTATTTTTATATTATGAAAAAGTAAATTTTGCTTAAAAAGTAATAACGTGTCCTCTGAACTGACAGGTTTAAGTACTTTTACTGGATATTGTTTTAATAAAACCATAGATGTCACATTTAAATAATAGTAAAAACAACTATCATTTATTGAGCTATTTTGAGCAAGTGTTCTACTAAGCACTTACCTTATCTCATTTTTTTTATAGAGTTTTACAAGATAAGTATGATCCCTATTTTTAAAATGAGGGAATGAAATATTTAGAAAGTTAAGTGAATTGTCCTAAGTAAAATGGATAAATAGTGGTTACACGAGGATATGAATTTAAACCGTTTTGCTCCAAAATGAGTAGTACTACTCTGTTAAGCTTCAGTGCCTCATTGTAAGACCCTTGCACCTGTTTTTGAATCTTGCATGGTGTCAATGAAAGCTTGTTGCCACCAGTCCAATGCCAACAGGAGTCCCCAGTTTGGGGTGCTGCAAAGGGAGAAACTTTATTCCAGTGAAGCTGCTCAGTTGACACAGTTTACAAACCCCAGAAATGCAGTCTTCAGACGGAACTGAAAATGGGCTCCTGGAAGACAAAGGGGAGTCAGTCATATAGAGAAAAGTGACTCATTCCCCCCCCCCCCCCGCCCCAAATTCCTGATTGGTCTGATTTCATGGAAATAAGGACTCCAAATTCCCCCTGTTCTGATTGGATGGGGAAAGTCTCAGTCCCATTGGTGAAATACAATTCCAGGAGCTTTCGCTGTTCTCTCTCTCTCTGTTTCTCCTTCTCTGTCTCTCTCTCTCTCTCTCTCTCTCTCTCTCTCTCTCTCTCTCTCATTTCTTTAGAGAGAAGGGAAGGTAGGGAGAAAAAGGAGAGAAAGAAAAATATTGATGCGACAAACATCCATGGGTTGTCTCTTGCCCAGACTCCCACACTGGGACCACAGCCTAGGACCACAACCTACGTAGGCAAGTGCCCTTAGCAGAAATTGAATCGGTGGCCTTTTGCTTTGGGGGATGCTGAGCCACGCTGGCCAGGGCATCAGGAACCTCATTATAAGGATGTGATCAGATGGTAGAACACAGTGCAGGAGGCTTAGCAGGTCAGCCTATGGCTTTTCCCTGAGATGTAGTGAGAATGAGAGGCCTCTGTAAACAATGGCTGCTAGACACTGGCTATGAATTTGGGCCCAATTAACCACCTTCTCAGCAGGTATCTTCCTTCTTGGGATTGGGTACAGTTAAGTGAATATAAGACCAGGAAGTAAGAGTATTGACTGTTCTGGGGCAGGCAGGTTTCCCAAATACCTACTCAATATACTGACCTCTTACTACCCAGATTGTTGCCCCACTGGTATACTTGATCTTAAACAGTATTAGCAGTTTTGTCAGTTGTCTGCTTCCGAGACCATGATGAACCATATAAGTTATTCCGATTTCCTTAGCTTTTTTACTCAGCTTTTTTTCTTGTCATTATGACTTGATGCCATTAAGCAAGTCTAAATACGAGTACAAATTCTGTCTCTCTTGAATTTTAGCTGTGTGATCTCAAGCAAGTTCCTTAGTGTCTTTAAAATGTTTTTCTTTGGTGGTAAATTGGAGATAATTTACTAAAGATTAGATGAATATAAAATGCTTGTCAGTGCCTAAGATATGGTAATGGCTAAAAACCTGGATTGTCTTTGTAAGCGATTTATCACACTAGACTGCTGAAGGAGGAGTGAGGTAAGAGCTTAGAATTTTCAAGTTCATGGAGAGATTTTGTGAGTTGTGGTGAGGTTAATTTTTTTTTTTTTTTTAATTTAAAGTTCAGGGCTGAGCTGAATTAAAGTGCTGGGGGAGAAATTGAAATTAGATGTTAGAATTACCCGACATGTGTAGATTTCTGAGTATTATCATACCTGGGTTGAAAGATAAAGCTTTGGTTTCAATATCAGGGTTAGAATGATTAAATTTAGAATGACTACACAATTTTTTGTAAGTTTTATTGAGATATACAATGAAGTTTGCCCTTTTCAACTATACACAGTTCAATTTGATTTGTGCAACTATCACCACTATCTAATTTTAGAGCATTTCACCACTCCAGAAGAAGTCAGTGCCCATAAAGTAACCTATTTAAGAAGTTACCATATCTCCCCAACCCACCCAACCACTAATCTACCTTCTATGGCTATGGATACCTATCCTGGGCATTTCATGTAAGTGGAATCATACAATATATGGTCTTCTGTGACTGGCTTCCCTCACTTAGCATTTTCAAGGTTCACTTATGTTAATAGCATATATCAGTATTTTATTTTTTTGTGTTGCTGAATAATACTCCACTGTACTGGTGGATTCACCACATTTTGGGCTGTTTTGCATTTTGGCCATTATGAACAATGCTGCTAAGAACATTCTTGTACAAGTTTTTGTGCGGACCTAAGTTTTTATTGGTAGTTTGTATATAACCTAGGATTAGAATTATTAAGTCATATAACTATGTTTAACCTTTTGAGAAACTGCTAGACTATTTTCCATAGTTGCTGCACCATTTTATGTTCCCACTGACAGCCTATTGATGGTTCTGTTTTCACCACATCTTTCAACACATGTTATCTGTCTTTTAATTAGAACCATTGTAGTGGCTGTAAAGTGGTATATCACTGTAGGTTTGATTTGCATTCTCTGATCACCAGTGATAATGAACATTTTTTAATTGCATGTTTGCCATTTGTATATCTTTGGAGAAATGTCTATTCACATCCTTTGCCCATTTTTTAATTGACTGTGTTATTGAGTTGTAAGAATTCTTTATATTCTTAATACTAGACCCTTATCAGAGATGAGTTTTGCATGTTTCCTCCCATTTGTGGGTAGTCTTTTTACTCTCTTGATAGTATCTGTTGAAATAGAGAAGCTTTTAAATTTGAAGGCATATTTATATACCTAGTCCAGCAGAAGTAACGCCATTGAATGTGGTTGGTAGGGTAGGTGAATGTCTTGCATGAGATGCACAGCAATTTCAACATTTCACCTTAAATGTCATAGGGTGTGCTTGAGTATGTTGTTGTTATGGTACAGAATTACATGCTTACGATTTTCTAATGAAAGATTTTTATGTACTGAGAAAGGGGCATTATTTGTGCTGGACCCTGTATTTTTTTTTCCCTCTGCCATTTGTGCTTTTGGTATGAAATAATTACAAATTTGAGATCACATAGTAAAGTTATAATTCCTAGTTTATAGTGATGATGTTGAACTATAACCCAAATATTTATAATTTAGTTTTTCCCTTTTTTAAAAATAAAACATCTTAATTTTAAAAATTGTGCAATCTCATAATTCTTACTAAGAAGTATTTGAATTCATTGAGCTTAAATAATGCTCACTTAAAAAAACTGGCTTATGGCTCTTTGAGGATTATTGTTGCAGTAGAAATAGATCATTCTTTTTCTATCTTTGTACCCCTTACCGTCCATCTCCTGTGTGTCAGGCACTCCTTTTTGATACTTCTTATGTGTTAAATTACCTCATTTGACCATTTTAACTACTCAAGGTCAGTGTATTATGCTCACCTGCATATAAAGAAGCTGAAGCCTGAAAAGGACAAATAACATTCCCAAAATGTTATAATTAAAAATGGCAGTGCATGGATTTGAATGAAAAAAATATATATATATATATCCCATGTTCTTAAGTGTATGTTCAATTTTGGTCCTTCCTTCTTACATTTCCCTAAGAACGATGCTTATAGTCTTATATACTGGATGCTCAGTACAAGTTTGAATACCATATTTTGTAAAAGTACTCATTTACCAGTGGTTTAATGAAGTAGCATAAGAGCTTTTGTTTATGTTTCAGCCAGTACTGTGAACTTAAGGTAGATTCTTTCTTTCTCTTGCATCATTATCCCTAGGAGATGCTGCAGTCTAATAGACTTGACCTTTAGAGGCAGGTTATGATTGAGAAAAGCTAGCCTGTAGTTTCTGTTTGGTAATTCTGTTCATCTGAGTTCACAGGGCAGAGTTACCACCGATGTACCTATGGAGTGGAAAGAGCAGTGATATAAAGGGCAGGAGACAGTTCTTGTCCTTTTGCATTACCCCGCTGTATGACCTTGGGCAAGTCACTTTCTTTTTCCGAGTTAAGTTTCTTTCTTTGTATAATGAGGACTTGAAGATGGGCAAAGATCTGTTTGTTTTTAAATTTTCTTAAGCCAGAAAGTTTCTGTCTTACTCACTGTTGTATTCTCAGCACAGAGTAGAGTTTGGCACAGTGTTAGTGAGTATTTTTTGAGAGGCAATAGTGTGTCATTTGACAGAACTGCATAGATCTCACCTTTTCTAGCTAGTAATCTTGTGACCTTGTGTAAATTTCTTAATTTATCTGGGCTTCAATTTCCTCATCTGTAAAATGGGGACAATAAAATTACCTCCTTCTGTAGGGTTTATTGTGAAGATGAAATGATATGTGTACATTATTTAACACAATACTTGGCACCTAGTAACCCTCAAAAGAAGTTTTTATCACTGAATTAATACGTGATAATCTGTTGTTCGCCTTTTTCTTTCATTTTGATCATAGTTGTTTATTTCTTAAAGATGTTTAATTGAATGTTCATCTTATTTTGTTAGAACACAGTGTAATTATGATAAAGGTCATGATTTAATCCCATGAGTATTACTTAGCTTTTTCTTCCTTCAATAGCCTGTATCTCTAACCCCATTGTCACCAAAGGGATCTGAATAAAAAGGGAGAGTGTGATGAAATTAATGCATATCAATTGCTTCAGCTTGGAAAACAGTGAAAACCTTATGCCACAACGCTTATGTATTGGAAGAATCAACATTATATGTGACAGCATTATGGAAGCTTAAGAAGGGAAATCCTGCTTTTTTAAGGGATTTCTAGAAGTGATTTTAAAATATTTCTTCCTAACTGATCCTAGATCAGAAATGGATCAGAAAGTCCATGAAGATGTGGGTAGAAGAAAAGTGTCTATGGTAAATATAGGATACAAGTCCACAATCTCTTAAAACTTTTAGAGTCTGATATATTTGAGAATTCAGATTTTTCAGATTTTATAAAACTAATTTGGTACATGCATCTTCTTATTACATAATATCCTCATTGAAATCTGGGCAGTTTCCAGTAATTAGACATTAGCATTTCTATAATGAAATTCAATTTAAGTGGAGTAAGTGGGACATAAATAGCTTTATACCTGTTGACATTACATGTTGCTGTCAAATGAGTTTATTGAAAAACCTATGAGAAATCTTTTGGTTTTCAAGGGTTTTTGATTTTGGAATTTGCAAATATGGGATAGGAGGAGACCTTATTGGCTCACAAGAATGTCATGCCTGTAGAAATGCTTGTTTGATGGTAAAGCATCAAGCTTTGGTAAATGGAATGGTAAATTTAAAGTCAGTGTTAGCTTTCTTTTACAAAAACAGTGTTTCCCTTTTTCAATTACCTCTAAATAAAAAGAATTTATAGAACTTTAAAATTAAAAGTGAATCATTAAAATCTATTATAATAACCTATATCAAGTTTTTATTTATGAGGTACTAGGTTAAATTAAAATGATGTTACCTCTTTGTTGCTAGCAGAAAAGTTAATACTGTTTTATTTTTCACAGCCAAGTTTAATAGCTGTCAACTTTAAATTGAAAAATGATGTGACTGGAAGCCCTTACTTGATTTTATATTTAAGAAGTTTAATGATACCATGAGATTTCATGCTTGTTTCTTTCTGTGGGCTGCATCATGAGGGACATGCTCTGGGGCTTTCTGTTTTCCTGGGGTGCACTGTGTTTCATTCATCTGTAGGGTGCCTAGTTTTCATATTTTAACAGTTTAGAAAGCGAAGTGAGATATATATATAGTTGGCCAGATGGCTATTAGGATATACTTTTACAGGCAGAACATCAAACCCAGCATCAACATTTGCTGAATGGGTGTCAGTGCCTTGTAAGGAAATCTGAGAGACAATAGTGGAGTGCTCTTTGAACTTCAAGGAACCAAATGGTCGAAAAGCAGTGGGGGTGAAAATAGCTAGCCCTATGTACTCCAAAGTCAGCTAAGAGCTAATAGCTTTTAATTCTTTTATGGATTCTTTTATGAAATGCTGCATTACTGGTATTTTTGATACAACTCTTTGTGGGGTAAAAGCATATTAAATCTGATTACCAATAAAGCAGAAATCCTTCCCTAGGCCCTGCCCTTCCCTCTCCTCCCCTCCCCTCCTGCCGTTGCTGGCATGGAGGCTTGTTTTTAAAAAGTCATGTCTATAAAATTATAATTTAGAAGCAAAAATTAATTAATCAGTCTGAATCAAAAAGTGATTCATAAGCACTGGACTCCGCAAAGTAGTTTTAGAAACATCTAAGACAGTTGTTTTGCGTATGTTTTTCTCTTTTTCCCCCTAACTTTTAGCAAATTTATTGGGGTGACATTGGCTGATACCATGCCTTTTTTAACTTTTGGTGCTTTATGTAATTTTCTATGAGTCTTATTTTGTTATTTCCATCATCTACATGGGAGGTTTCATTCAAGGTGGGAAATGGTAATGAACAGGCCTAAACTTAATATAGATCTTGACTCTGAATTTTCTTTCAGAATTTACATTTTACTACCTTTGAAGAACAAGATAGGTGGCAGTGTTCTTGTGACAGACCAGTGAGATACAGAGACATCATGAGAATTCGAGTAAAGAGATAGCCTTTCCCGCTCTCCCTATGTGTGTGTGAATGCTAAAGGTGCTGAGCATTCCCACTTTCTCAGGATTGGCTCTTTCATCAGACAGGTGCTCTCCATGGAAATTTGGGATATGTTATAGCACCACAGTAAGAAATATATTTTACATTTCTACTTGGGCCATATATAAACAAATACTATTGAAAATAAACTTTCACAAAACAATATTTAACAAGTGCTGGTCATAATTCACTAAATGGAATTTGTGATCCTCTTCTGAGCTTCAACCCATATTTGGAAAAATCTCTTTCTTTTTTCTCTTTTATACATATATGTGTGGAGATATATACAAACATACTATGTGTGTGTTTACATTTCCCATATGAATAATGAGCCATAATGAATTGTGGATAGGAAAACAAATTTAAATCTCTAGTTAGTTCTTGCTTTACTATCTGGGAAATTCAATATGAAATTATTTTACTTTATAGGCTGGAGCACTGGATTTGCTGAAGGAGCTGAAGAATATTCCCATGACCCTGGAATTATTACAGGTATGTACTACTATGTGTCATCATTTTTGAATAGGTAATTATCATTAAATATGGAAATGTCTTCATTTCCAATGTAAGTTTTTTGTACTTTCTTGTTATATCATAAGCCATTATTAACTCCATTTTTTTTTTCAAGATAGTAACATAAATCAACCTAATGAGTTACCATTATAGAAACATGTTGTCTACCTCAAGAATAAACCCCAAATCTCCATGGTTGACAGTGGGAGTGAAATCTCACTGGAAAAGAGGATGGACTCTTGGCCTTGATTTGATCTCCCAAGATTTTACTTTCTTGGTCTGTCTTCAGTAGCTTCTGCGAGTATGAAGCTAGCTAGCTAGCTGTGTGTGAGCATGGCAAGGTGTTGGCTCTTCTTTTTCTTTGCACTGGCCAGCAGTGTATGCAATCAGATGTCTGATAGCCATTGCATTGAAAGTCTTACTCTAATGTTCTATGGTGACTAAAACATAAAAATAAAACTTTAACAGAAGTCAATTTTAAAAAGGAAAGTAAAATAGTAACATGAATCTGATGTTTTCTACTACACCTTTATTATTATCCATGAGTATCACTGGTGATATTTCTATCCCATTAAATCAGAATTTTGGGAAGAATAATGGGGATGCCTGAACATGGTGGTTAGGAAGAAAATCATGTATTTATTTTTATTAAAAGCTAGCTAAAATCGAACATTTCTTTCATTTTTGAAGGCTGTAAGCCATAGTTGTATGAGTAATACTAATGACTATCCGAAAGAATATTTCACAGATATTTTAACTTCATATCATAGTTGTTGTAGATGTATTGATACCTGTTTTTGCTCATTATTATGGTAGCTATTATATCCTATGCTAGGTCTTATTTAATGTTGTAAGTTAAGGAACATATATTACATTTAAGAAAATATTTTTATAACTGTATATTATATAATTGGTTTTATATGTAATCCTATGCATTTTATTTAAACTATTTAAAAACATTCTGAGAAAGGGTCCATAAGCTTTATATTGCCGAGGGGATCAACGGTGCAAAAATGGCTAAGAACTCCTCTAAATATAGGCTCAGAAAGGAGAACAAATGATTACCACGTCATGCCTTCTCAGGTTAGTTATCCTGTGCAAGGACCAACAGCTTCTCTGGCAAATTAACCCTGGAAATAACCTTGCCTTTGAGGTTATACCTTACCATTCAGGTGTGGTCTTATCCTAGCAGGCCTGTGTGTGGACAGCCACATCAAAAAACAACATATTTAATCCCAGTATTTATTTAAGAGAAATGTGTTGCATTAAGGAGGGTGTGGAGGTTGGGTAGAGCTATCATTCATAACCACCTTTGATTTTTTTTTTTTCCCATATGCTTCATCCCTGGGAAAGTCTTTATATTTATATAACAAATATTTGAGTTTTTTATTAGGGTTAGGAATTGTGTTGGGGTGATGAATAAGATATGGCCTTTCCCCCTCATTGATCTTAGTCTCATAGAGGAAAACTGTCAAGTCAACAAACAGAAAGATATAATTGCCCAGATAGTGTCTATATAGGATTCATTTGTCAGATGTAAGGCAGGCAGAAGTATAAAGTTTACTTCTTAATCTGATGACTTAATCTGAAAAGCTCAGAAAATCTTTCATGTATATATATGATAAAGTGGAAAATGAGTTTCAAAATATTAATAGGTTTCCTCTAAACAGAAAGGACTAGGGAAGTTATTATTCTAGCAATGAAAATAGTATGTGAAAGTGCTGTGACACATTAATGTAAAGTAAGGGCAAGTGTGATACAGGGTTGAATTCATAGGTAGGTTGGCATAACCCTGCGAAAAGGCCATGGTGCAGGGAAGTGCATGACTGAGATTTGCATGGTGGAGGGAACAAGAGACTAGAAACAGGAACACTTGTTGACTAATACAGCTACTCAGAAGCAGTGATGAAGTCTTGAACTAAGGTAGTAGCAATAGAAATGGAGAGAAGGAGAGCATGTTAATGATGAAGAACCAGTAAGAGCTGGCAGCTGACTGGATGGGGTGAAGGAGAAGGAGGAATTCAGGATGGCTGAAATTTTTGCTGTGGTGACTGGTGCCATTTAACAGTAGAGAAAAATCCAAGAAAGATTATGTGGTAGGGTTGAATGAGAAGGATATGAAGATGGCAGGGGCAGGTAACAAGATAAAGGATAAGTTTGGATCCATTGGGTTTTGAGATGCCTGTGAAAAAAGCAGACATAGATGTCTGATAGGTAGTTCAGCATATCTTCTGGAGCAGTATAGAACTTCCTGCAGTGATGGAAGTATTCTGTATCTGTGTTGTCTAATGTGGTAGCTGCTGACTACATGAGGCTATTGAGCACTTAAAATGTGACTGAAGAAGTGGATTTTAAATATTATTTAATTCTAATGAATTTTAACTTAAATTAGAATTTGATTTAAAAGCAGTATGTTTAAAGGACACATTTAGAAAATATAGAATGTAGGAGAAAGGACACATTTAGAAAATATTTTAGAGACTGTAGCATAGGGATGGTTCAGAACCTCCAGGATGGGTAAACAGTATGTAAAGACTGGTTAAATAAAATGGGAACTGAATAGTCCATTGGAGTTTCCGATTAGATTACAGGTAAACTTTAGCAGAATGGTAGAGTGGTATGGGTTGAAGGTGAGGAAATAAACACGACAATTTGGCTAGTTTGTAAGTATTTATATATAGTAGAATCATCCATTCAGAAATTCATATGTGCTTGTTGTGTGCTAGGTGTTATTCTAATGCCGAATGTAGCAGTGAATAAGACAAACTCCCTGCCCTCATGGAACTTAGGGAAAGGACAGTTAACTTAGCTCTATATGACTTCTTTTTTTAACAGCTTAATGAAGATATATTTCAATAACATACAGCTCAGTCATTTAAAGTATTCAATTCACTAGTTTTTAGCATATTCAGAGAAATACGTTATGATTACCACAGTCAATTTTAGAACACCTTCATCACCTCAGAAAGAAACCCCTTACCTTTTAGCCATCATTCCCCATTTCTCTGCAAACTGCCTCTTCTCCTTCTGCCCAAGGCAAGCTTCTTTTTATCTCTTAGATTTACTTGTACCAGAGAGTTTATGTAAATGAAATCATGCAGTATGTGACCTTCTGTGTCTCCATTCTTTTACTTAGTATAATCTTTTCATTGTTCATCCATGTTGTAGCATGTTATAAACACTCCAGTTCTTTGTATGACTGGATAATAAATATTCCATTGTATGGATATATCATGTACCACATTTTGTTTATCCATGCATCAGTTGATGGACATTTGGGCTGTTTCCACTTTTTTGGCTGTTAATGACTCATGTTGCTATGCACATTCATGTACGAGTTTGTGTGTGGATATGTTTTTTATTTCTCTTGGGTAGATACCTAAAAAGAATTAAAATGTTCAGTCATGTGGTAACTTTATGTTGAACATTTTGAAGACCTGCCAGACTGTTTTCCCCAAATGGCTGTACCATTTTGTATGCCCAACAGCAAGTAATTGGAGATTCCAGTTTATCCACATTCTTGTCAACACTTGTTATTATCTGTCTTTGATTATAGCCATCCAAGTGGGTGTGAAGTAATACCATTCGGGTGTTGATTTCCATTTGCCTAATGACTAATAACATCGAACATCCTTTTATGTGCTTGTTGAGCATTTGTGTATCTTTAAAGAAGTGGCTGTTTGGACCCTTTGTATATTTCTTAAGTTGGGTAATTTGTCTTTATATTATTGAGCTGTAGTAGTTCATTATGTCTTCTCAGTATGAGTCCCTTGTCAGCTACAGGATTTGCAAATATTATCTCCCATTCACTGAATTATCTTTACTTTCTTAGTGGTGTTCTTTGAAGCACAAAAGTTTAAAATTTTGTTGTCTAATTGTTATTTTGTTGTTGTTTTTGCTTGTGTTTTAGGTATCATATCTGAGAAACCATTGCCTAATTCAAAATTTTGAATTTATTCCCACAATTTCTTTTAAGAGTCTTTTAGTTTTAGCTCTTACACCTAGGTCTGTGATTCATTTTGAATTAATTTTTAAGTGTGGCATAAAGAAGTGGTTCAACTTCATTCTTTCACATGTGGGTATCTAGTTGTTTCATCTTTTAGGGTTCCTTTTTCTAGTGATTTGTCCTAACATCCTTGTTGAAAATTCAGTGATGAAAGATTTAGGGTTTTATTTCTGGATTCTTTTTCTTAAAATTGATTAGAGATAGAGAGAGAAGGCAGGGGGAAGAAGGAAACATCAGCTTGTTGTTCCACTTATTTGTGCATTCATTGGTTGATTCTTGTACGTGCTCAGACCAGGGAACGGAACCTGAAACCTTGGTGGATCAGGACATTTCTCCAACCAACTGAGCACCTAGCCAGGGCTGTTTCTAGATTCTTAAATGTATTTCATTGATCTTCATATCTCCATATATAGGAACACATTGTCTTGATTACCGTTGCTTTGTAGTAGGTTTTGACATTGGGAATTACAAGTCTTCCAACCTTGTTCTTCCTTTTTTTAAAGGATGAGTAGGAGGGGTGACTTTATTCATAAACTATTCAAAAACAGAGGCTGCAGGAAACAGGGATTTGGATTCGCAAACTTGTTGCACCCTTCTACCAGCCTCTTTCTTTTTCCATAACTGCTCTGGAGCAATGTGGTGGGGAGGCAAAGCCCCATCCCTTACCTTGCTCCACTGCACTCCACGCACCAGCCAGAAGTGAGAGCCTTATGATGAGGTTTCAAGGAAAATATCTTTTTTCCTGTCTGTTTTCTTCATTCCAATGCGCTCTTCACACATACACTTGTCCTGGGATCCAGACTTAGTCGAAATTCAGCCTGTGTTACGTACTTTTATGGGAGACCCCTGACTGTACCCTCTCTTAAAGATTGTAGAGGCCACGGTTCTCATGCAATGTAGCCGAGGTGTGGGAGAGTGACTGATATTTGACCCTGTAAATCTCTTGAGCTGTATGCAAGACCAGGCCCGAGTGGGTGCACTGGCAAAGACTTACAGGAAACTTGTTGGGGCTAGAAATAGGGGACATCAGTTTCCACAATGATTCTCTCCAACCACACCTGTTTGAAAGCTTCCCGGGCAGAGGAGTAAGTCAGGACTGCCATGAAACCTATAGACATGTGAAATGCTTTAAAAGGGGCTTGATGACCAGGTGGCTGCTGGTGAAGCAATGCCTATGGTACTTGTAGTCTGAGGGCACAAAATATTTTTATGACATTTAGCAGATCTTTGTCAGTTTCTCAGTAGTGGATTATCAAGGGCTTCTTTAGAGACATGGGCCAGCTGCAGCTGTCTCTCAGATACCTTGTGCTGTTCTGGGACAGGTGTAGTGCACTTGTAAGAGTAATCCAAACCCATTTTCCTGTATGCCACAGCCTTTGGGTGCCTTGAGGCTTGCAAAAGGTTTCTTTCTTGAATCTCATTGTAGTAATGTGCAAAATGAGGGTGTTAGCCAAAGCCCCCCAACCAGATCCTCTTTCAACAGCTCCTCCTATAGGCAGTCTGTCAATGTCCTGGATCATAGAAGTCAGAGATAGAGCCCTAAAATTCCTTAGGGAAGGAGCTTAAATATCTGAACTTGCTAAAAGACCCCTTTGAAAGACAACTTGGAATAGAGCATGTGCAAGTGACAATGACTATTAATGACCTTCCTCTAAACTTGGCTCCCCATGGCTCCTTGGCAGGGAGCTAGATGAATGTCCTTCACAGGAACTGGGTGGTGTCTCCTCCTGGACTGTTCTTTTCTCTTTCACCTCCTTTTCTTGTAAACTTCTGGAGAAATGGAATGAATGAAAATTGTGGGATCTACCTTCCTCTTTTGCGTCCAGATCTCTGGAGGTATTTTGGAAGCTCACTGTAGAGTTGGGGGAATAATCACCCAGGAGGCCCTGGTTACTCCTCCCAGCCTGCAGTGTGTCATTGCTGCTGCCGAAGCACTTCGACTGCAGTCCCAAAGCTCTTGAAGCTTTTTTTAAGGCTTTGGTTAGGTTTTCAAGCCCACGCTGTGCTTTCACAGTTACCAAACACTTCAGTTTGGACAGCGCAGCTATTTTGGACTTGTCGAAGCACTTCTGGCACTACAAGGCACTTTGATTTAGTTTGCAATACAGAGCCCTTCAGAAATGTCAGAATGCTTCAAAAGACTACAGGTTCTTCAAAGCAGTGGTGTCCAGCTTTTTGGTGACTCTGGGCCACACTGGAAGAAGAAGAGTTGTCTTGGGTCACACATTAAATACATTGCAACATGTAATCACAAAAAAATCATGTTTTAGGTAAATTTATGATTTTGTGTTGGGCTGCATTCACAGCCATCCTGGGCTGCATGCAATCCCCAGGCCCCAGGTTGGAGACCTCTGCCTTAAAGTCTTCGCATGGTGAAAAGGATCAGTGCCTTCTGGTCAAGATGGTGACATAGGTGAACATGGCTCACCTCCTTGCACAGCCACATCAGAATTACAACTAAAACATAGAACAACCATCACTCATAATCATTGTAAATCAAGTTGAATAGAAACCTGACAACTACGGAATTAAAGAAACTACATCTATCCAGGCTGGTTGGAGGGGCAGAGACATGGAACAGGCTAGTCCCACATCCACGTATGGTGGGTAAAAATTCAGGAGGGATATCTTGGGATTGAGGAGTCCAAGCCCCATATCAGGCCCCCTAGCCCAAGGTTCCAGTGTCAAGAAGATAAGTCCCCATAACTTCTTGCTACAAAACCAGTGGGATTTGAGTTGGTAGAAGAAACTTTTGGAGTCCTAAGCAGTTCCTCTCAAAGAACCCACACACAGACTTAGTCATACTCACTCCCTCTGAACTCCAGGACCAAGGTAGCAGCTTGGGAGGCACCAGTGGCATAGGAGAAACAGAAGTGTCTAGCATCAAGGTGAGAGCTGGGGGGACAGCTTTCTCCCAGACAGAAAGGTGGGCAGAAGCCATTGTCCCTTTTCTGAACCCTCCCCCAACAGAGCCACAGAGCTGGCAAGTGGGTGCCATATCTGAGTCTCCATCAACCTGGCTAAACTCTTTGCCCCACCCTGGAGATTCCTTGAAAATCTGTCCCGCCCTAGCTTCTTTTCCATATTAATGGCTGATCTTGGGTCATGCTTCACAACTTCCCAAATCCTCTTAAACATGCAACAGCCAGTGTCAGTGAGACCCGAGCCCCAGTACCTGTTGCTAAGTGGCCCAGGCCCAGCACTAGCATCAGTCAGCCTAGATTCACAGCTTGGCTTTGCCTGAGAATCTCGAGTCACAGCACAAGTAGCAGCCATCTCAGATTGCTTGTATAGCTTAGGCAGGGTGGCCCCAGACAAAACACAGTTTGGGACTTACCTTGGCCCATACCACCCCAGAGCCTGCATACCCAGTGGACAATTACAGACCCTGTCGGAGCACCACCACCCTGTCCCTGCACAGCTGTTCCTCCACAGAGATTGGAGGTTGGTAGTCAGTGGTCATAGCTAGTCCCTGCAGCAGACTGGCCTGGGTAAATCCCTCCCATTGATCTGTCAATAGCAGTCAAGGCTCAACTACAAAAGGAGGATGTACTCAGCTCACACAAAGGGCGCACCTCAAGTACCAAGCTTGTGTGATAGGGGAAACTGTGCCTATAGGGTCCAATGTAGTGGACCCTATAGGACTCCAACTACATTAAGTCACACTACCAATACAGGGAGTCATAGCAGCTCTGCCTAATACATTGGAACAAACAAGGGAGGCTGCCAAAAGGAGGAGACCAAAAAACATGGCCCAAATGAAAAAACAGATGAAACTCCAGAAAAAGAGCTAAACAAAATGGAGATTAGCAGTCTGTCAGATGCGGAGTTCAAAACACTGGTTATGAGGATGCTCAAGGAACATAGTGAGGAACTCAGCAGCATAAAGAAGATCTAGTCAGAAATGAAGGATACACTAATTGAAATAAAGAACAATTTACAGGGAAACAGCAGTAGAATGGATGAAGCCAAGGACCAAATCAGTGATTTGGAACATAAAAAAGCAAAAAACAACCAATCAGAACAAGAAGAAGAAAAAGAATCCCAAAAAACAAGAATAATGTAAACAGCCTGTGGGACTTTAAGCATTCCAACATTCGCATGGTAGGGGTGCCAAAAGGAGATGAAGAGGAAGAAATTGGAAATCTATTTGAGAAAAATAATGAAAGAAAACTTCTCTGTAGGTAGGGGAAATAGCCATGCAAGTCCAGGAAGCACAGAGAGTCCCAAACAAGATGGATGCAAAGAGGCCAACCCTGAGGCACATCATAATTAAAATGCCAAAGGTTAAAGATAAAGAAAGAATCTTAAAAGCAGTAAGAGAATAGCCGTTAGTTACCTATAGGGAAGTTCCCATAAGACAGCTGACTTCTCAAATGAAACTTCGCACACTAGAAGGGACTGGCAAAAAATATTTAAAATCATGAAAAGTAGGAACCTACAGCCAGGATTGATTTATCCAGCAAAGCTATCACTTAAAATCCAAGGGCAGGTAAAGAGCATCCCAGACTAGAAAAAACGAAAGGTGTTCATCATCAACAAATCATTATTTTATGAAATGTTAAAGGTTGTTATTTAAGAAAAAGAAGATCAAAACTATGAATGATAAAATGGCAATGTATACATGTATATCAACAATTGACTCTAAGTAACAAACTTAAGCAAAGAAGAAAAGCAGAGATAGAATCATGGATACAGAGAAGGTTTTGATGGTTGCCAGATGGGAAGGGTGTGTGGGAGAATGGTTCAAGAGGTGAGGGGATTATGAAGTACAAATAGGTAGTTACAGAATAGTCATGCGGAGGTCAAATACAGTTATAAGAAAGGGAGCAGTCACAGAATTTATATGCATGACCCGTGGACATAAATAACGGTGTGGAGATTGCTTAAGGGAGTGGGGTGTGCTGGGTAGAGGAGGCAAAGGTGGAAAAATCAGGACAACTGTATTAGCATAATCAGTAAAATAAAATTTTAAAAAATAAAGTCTACACACAGTGGCCCACCCTCAGTCCCTGGCTCTTCTGTCCTGTGCACTGAGGCCAAGTTATCCCCAGGGCTGGGAATTCCTTCTGGGCTGTGCCCCGCTTTACCCTTCACCCCAGTCCTGTCTGTTATTTTTGAAGATTGTTTTGGCTGTTTTGGGTCTTTTGTATGTCCATATTAACTTTATGATAAGCTTCTCTGTTTCTCTGCAAAAAGCAGCTTGTGTTCTGATAGGGATTGTTTTGAATGTGTAGTTAGATTTGATTCATATTGCCATTTTAACATTCAAGTCTTCCAGTCTGTTAATATGGGATGTCTTTCTGTTTATTTATGTCTTCTTTAATTTCTTTACAATGTTTTATAGTAGTTGTATTTTTTTTACCATAAAATTTAGTGGCTATCTTCAAATCATTTTCGCAAAAACTCGTGAGTGATCATAAAGGTGATTTTTTTCCTAGAGCTTAGCAGTCTGCGACTCCCTGTGATGTTGACAGTGTCTCTTGATCTCACTACTCGTTCCCTTTCTGCTTTACCACCAATGTGCAGCTGACTCTGTTAGTTTGCTTAATGCATTCTCCACCTCTCCAAGGTAATGTCTTTATAACTCTATAAGTGGTGTTCTATAGAAACCAAGTGACCATCCATGGTCAAAGGTACACATTTTCTCTGTCTAGAATTTCATGATGTATAGTTTGTCCCTGAAACTTTTATTAGTCTTGCAGTCAGGAAGCCTGTTTAACACTACAATTTCTAATGTTATTTGAACACAAAACACTTTTTTATAACCCACCTATTAAATCCTGTAAATCATGGTCTACCACTTTTAGGAAAATTTCAGAGTCTAGGGAATTCTTAGGTAAATCTAGACCTGACTATCCAACTAAAATAGTTCTACAATTCTTTCCTCTGTCTTCCCAAAAGAAGATTACTTTCTTCTAGTCTTCCCAAAATACCCCCCAAAGGGGAAAAATACCCCTACCTCACATCTTGTTTTTCATCTACCTCAGCAGCCTCATTTCTTACTATTCTTGATGGGAATCTCTTCCTTAAATAAGCATGTTTGTTACACTTGCTGACTGTATTCTTCATGTGAGTTTTCTTAGGTTATAAGCAGGACATCATTGACTCTTTAGTGATTATGATAACTAAAATACTATCACCCTGGAGCCTACAGCACATAGTTTGTTCATGTTCTTCTTATACCTTTGCTCACGCCTGACCATTTCCTAAAATTCCATTTTCTTTGTTAATCCCCCTGAATCCCAAACTTTAGAATTATATTAGGAACTCAAGTTATTTCTTCCACTCATTTAAAAAGTAGATTTTCTTCTAGGCAGTGTATGGGTTGGGGGGAACTTACGGGAATAGAAGTGAGGAAGAGCTGTGAATGGGCGCTGGAAAAGAAGGTGCACTATAGTCATTCAGAAAGGGAAGTCAGACCTGACACTCAGTACACCAGCTGCATGGGCAAGCCCCTCTTTTAAGCAGTTAGTTTCATCCTTTGGGACAATTTTGAGTCCACACAATGGTGAGCTGTGCCATCCAGCCCAGGCACTTGCCTCTCTGGAAGGTTTTCTATATTGAAGTGCTTACTTCATCAGCTGAGGGGGAAAAAAAGTGTTTTAGGAAAGTTCTAAAATGTTCTGAAGTTCTAAGTATTTTCTTCATTAAATTCTGAGAACTTCTTAATTTCTAAAAGCAATAAACCACTTTCTGTGGATTAAAAAAAAAAAAGCTCTCAAACATTAATCCCAAATCATTTTGGGGCTTTCGATATTTGGAGGTCCCTATTATCCTTTAGTTATGGAATCTTATCTTCCGTGTTTGGCTTTCCAAGAGGTATAACAACCTAGAACCTTCTGATTAAATACATATTCTGAATCCTTGAACAAAACTCCTATTCTCAATCTTTTTCTTGAGTGGATTGAATAATTTAGAAGGAAGCCTCATGTATCCATTTATTTCTCTGTCTTAAAGTTTACAGCAAGTGTTTATTTTTTTTCCACCACTGAGAATTCGTCTTATTTTTTTCTTCCATAGCCAAAATGTTTTGAAAGATCGTCTACTAAAAAACTGAATTTATTAAATACTTTAACATTTTTATCATCCATAAGAGGCCTGTCAACATTTGTGTTCTTTGAGCACAATTTGAAAACCATCAATGTGCTGGAAAGAGCATGGATTTTGGAGGGTGGACAGGACTGTATTAAAAGCCTAGCTTTGCCAATTAGTAGTGGTGTAATGCAGGGCAAGTTATTTATGGGTATTTCCAGTCTCTTCATCTTAAAAATAGGGATAATGATCTTAACTTTGAAGAGTTGATAGGAAGATTAGTGAATATGGATGCTTCTGGTATAATCCTGGGCACACATTATTACCACATGTTAAAATTACCTATATTCTGTGAAGTCCATTTTAATAGCTGTGACTATATGCTGATGTCAGGCCCCCAAAAAATGCTTTTTAAACCTTTGTAAATGGTAGTATTTGAGGACCCTTATTATAAGTTGCATCAGGTGGTCTAGGAAGTATGTTGTGCAGAGGAATGTGGAGAAGGAAGGGAATGGTCATGATTGCTTCAACCTATTGTTATATGTAAATACAAACATTTTTGTTTTATTCTTTCTTACGGAAAGACAATTTTATTTACTGGTTAACTAGCCTTATTACAGTAGCGAATATATGCTTTCAGAGCTCTGTAATAAGAATGTAGAATCCAGTGTTTGACCTGAAGATGTGTTATCTTAACTCTGTAGTGTACTGTACTATTTGAAGATTTTTCCTACTTTAAAATGGAAACAGGAATCTGGGAAAGATGATGATGAAAAACTAAATTGTCTGAAATAAAATTGCTTGTACAAATCTTTTTGTCTTTGCCTTTCAGTCCACAAGAATTGGAATGTCAGTGAATGCTATTCGCAAGCAGAGTAGCGATGAAGAAGTTACATCTTTAGCAAAGTCTCTCATCAAATCCTGGAAAAAGTTATTAGGTATAATTGATCTACACACACACACGCACGCACCCATGCACGATGTTCTAGTTTATTAAAACATTTGGCAGTTTCATTTTTTTACTTTATGACTATATGTATACTGAAATCAGTGCCTTAAAATATGGGTGAGGGGGTGTTAGTTTGATCTCTTTGAGGGTTTTGTTTTTTTTGAACTAGTCAGGTTTAACTTCATTATCTTTTAGTACTTATAACTAGAATGCCTCTTTAAGTAAGAAGAAAATTTCTTCCCCAAGGGAAGGTTGTCATACTTAAAAAAATTTTGCCATATTTGTTTTGTCATATTCTCTCCTGTCTTTTTCTCTATGTGTAGGTATTCACACACAAATTATTTTTTGAACCATTGGAGACTATGTTGCAACGTTACCTTTTAATACTTAGGTGTCTGTTTCCTTGGAATAAGTTTCTTATGTAATCACATACTGGAAATTCAGGAAATTTAACATGGGTACAGCACTTTAACCTGCAGGGAATGTCCCATTTTTTGGTCAGTTGTCCCAGTAATGTCCTTTATAGCTTTTTGTTTCTCTTCCAGAACAAGATCAAGTCTAGAATCACATATCTAGTTTTCTAATCTGGAATAGTTCTTAAGCTTTTTTATGTCTTTTATGACATTGACATTACAAAGAATATAAGCACCTTACACCCTTTGTTTTTAATACATGTTCCTTATTTGGAGTTTATCTGCTATTTTCTCATGATTAGATCACAGCTGGAATACTACCTAAGTGTGTTGTGTCCTTCTCAGAGTTTCAGATCCAGAGGCATTAATGCTGTTGATTTTGATAACCCAGTCAGGGTTTACTATGTATTGTTTATTATTATTCCTCTTGTATCTAATAGGCATTCTGTAGGAGATAACTTTAAGATCCTGAAATTATCTTGTTCCTCATCAGACCTCCTTCCCCTTCTTCCCAGTTTGTATCCACTGATGCTTTCCTAAAGCACTTTTTATAGTGACAAGTAGAAGAGTGATTTCTAACTCTTCCACTTCTTTAACATTTATAAATCATCATTCTGCTATAAGAAAGGACTTTCCCTTTACCTCCCAGTTATTTATTATTAATGTGGATACATATGTTTCTATTCTATATAATGAATTATAATTCATTATTCGTATTTATTTTGGTATTTACATTGTCTAGATTTGACCAAACTGGATCCTTTGTTCCTTTGGCAAGGTCCCTTCAATTTTTTATTTTTTTTTTTAATTCTCATGTTCTGGTACCACAAAATGTATTGGGTTCATCCATCTTCCTTGCCCCAGCCTTGGAATTAGCCATTTCTCTCATCAGTTACTGGCCTTGAATGGAAGAGAAAATAGAAAAAGAGAACCTTTTAAAATTTCAAAAGCAACAATAGTAATAACAAAAAACCTAGTATAACGACTTCATAACTAGGAACTAAAAATCATAAAGCCTATAAGATTTAACTGTCTAGTCTTAAGATAACTAAAAGTAATATGTGATCCAGTATTGGATTCTGGACCAGAAAGAAACATTGCTGTAAAGATCATTATTGGGATAAGTGGCAGAATTTATATCAGATAGGTAGGCAAGTAAACAATACTGTATCATTTTTAAATTTACTTATTATTTATTGTGGTTATATAAATGAATTTCTTTATCCGTAGGGAACGCACAGTAAACTATTTGTGGGTAAAGGAATATGACATCTTATACTTATTTTCAAATGGTTCAAAAGAAATGTGTGTGCACACCAAGGGGTGTGTGTGGACATAGAACACCCACATGTGTATATAAGGGGGAATGAATGAATGAGGAAGGAAGTGTGCCAAAACATGAGCAATTGGGGAATAAAGCTCTTGTACTCTTGTAACATTTGTGCAGTTTCTACCAAATGATGGAGTTTATTTGGCATTGCTGACTGATCATTCATTGTGACAAATACCCAAATATATATGCTAATAGAATAGCTAGCATAAATTTTACTTGTTGAAAACTTAGGATTTTAGTTTTTTTTGTTTTGTAAATAGCCTGATAACATGCAGTGGTCCCCCCCCCTTTTTTTTTTAAATGTTAACAACTTGTGGATTTCATAACTTTTTAGATGGTCCATCAACTGATAAAGATCCAGAAGAAAAGAAAAAAGATACTGCAATTACATCACAGAATAGCCCTGAAGCTCGAGAAGAAAGGTATTTTGCTCTGTGGGAATTCATTTATGATTAAAGGCATAGTTGACTGTTACCTCCTCCTTGGTCATATGATCCCATATCTGTTTTCTAATCAAATAAATTAGCCAAGTATTCTAAGGTTTCTTACAAAATTTTCTTGAAATTTAAAAGAGAATTAGAAGACACTGCATAACTAGAATATATTATTTACTTTGTACCCAACAAGTTTAATCGAATGGAATCTGTGGGATAACACTACTAGAATTAACAGTGAAGGTACTGATAAGGGATTCAAATGGTTTCATTCTCTATTTACCAATTTCTGATATATGTATATTTGGCCCTGGGTCTAATTTTCCTTTTTATATTTTTATTTCACTCCCCATTTAGCTATTTGTCATAAGAACTGAAAATGTGAAGTTCAGTATTGAAAGCTTCAAATTATTTCTCAGCTCTTACTACATTTACTCTTCCCTATCACAGATAATGAGCTGTGTAATATCTAACACATTGACATAAAAGGTGATATGCTTCAGATTAAAAACAGTTCCTCTGTTCTGGGAAGCCTATAGTTCAACACTTGACATTGATTTGGGGCGATAGTTGTCAAAGTGTCGACCCTGGAAAAGCAGAGACCCTGGCAACTTGTTAACAAAGCAAATTCTTGGGCTTTAACCTGGAACTACTGAATTAGGAATTCTGGTAGTGGGGCCTAGAGATATGTCTTTAATAAACCCTTCAAGTGATTCTGATGCACTCAAGTTTTAAGCTACATTTTTAACTTCATTCATTTTCTCAAAATTGATCATGTACTCCTTGTTTTTTTAATAACCAAAAAAATCCCATATACTATTTTACATATCAGTACTAACTAAACTTGATGATAAAAGAGGTAAGCTAAAGGTAGGGGTAAGCATCAGTTGTTAATAAAATTTGTTCAGTTTTTCTAAATGTTTTAAGATAATTTAGGCTTTCAGGAAATTGTAAGAATAGTACAGAGGACTCCCAGCTGTCCCAATATTTAGATGCATATCTCTCTCACACACACACACACACACGAACTGGTGTTATTGTAAATCAAATAAATAGTTTGCTAACTACTTCAATGTGTATTTTCTAAAATCAAGAACATTTTCTTATGTACAACCACAGTAAAGCTATCAATATGCAAAAATTAACCATTTTCTAATTCACAGACTTTATTCATATTAGACAATTGTTTCAATGTCTTTTAATGCAAGTGATAAATTTTTTTCTGAAATAATCAAGATCACACTTTGCATTTAGTTATCCTATCTCTTTAGTTTATCTGGAGTAATTCTCCGTGTGTCATTGCCTTTTATGATATTTATATTTTTGATTTATTAATTTTTTAACACATGCTTCCAGCTGTCTTAATTTGATGACATTGAGTCACTGATTTAATGCATTAAATGTAAAATACAGTGTATAGACAGTATATTAAATAGATATTGAAGGGGGAATAGGTCCTTAGTATATTTTTTATCAGTTTCATGTAGTTGAAATTTAGGGATAGAACTTATTTACAAAAGGAAAAGTTTCTGTGTATGAAGTCTGATAAAGTTGGTATTACACACACACACACACACACACACACACACACACACTCTCTCTCTCTCTCTCTCTCTCTCTCTCGAAAATTTTAAGATTGGAGAAATAAGTCTGACATATCATCTAAAGGAAGATAGAAAGGTGTATCTAAGTGACTTGTAACTTCAGAGGTTTTACACTTTGGGTGTAAGAATTCAAGGGGCAAGTAATGTGGATAAATGCTTAGAAAGGAATCACCAGGATGTAAAAAGCAGACCAACAATAGCCAAGTTAGTGACAAGAACGCTTATCTACCTGGGAAGACTTCTCTTTACTAAAATTTTAACTTTTTAATCTGTACATAATCATTTTTTTTTAAATGTAAAGCATCACTGTCTCACTTATTTAAGCCAGAAAAATTGATTTTAGAGAATGATAGTAATGGTATTACTTTGAGTTTTCCCTTCTTTTTGGTGTGTTGTGTATATGTGTGTTTTAGTAGCTCCAGTGGAAACGTAAGCAGCAGAAAGGATGAGACAAATGCTCGAGATACTTACGTGTCATGTTTTCCTCGGGCACCAAGCACTTCTGATTCTGTACGGTTAAAGTGTAGGGAGATGCTTGCTGCAGCTCTTCGAACAGGAGGTAAGTGTAGTATATGTCTTTTCAGTGCCCAGTTCTTTGATCATCACCACCGCCAATGCCATGTGCACCTTCATATTTCTCTTTTACCAGTGGCAGCCCATGGATACCTGTCTAGTTCAGGGGGTAGGTGTTAATATGGGTTACTGAAGGAAGAGAGGTATAGGCATCCTGGGGCCTTTTGTAACTTTAAAATTCCAAGAAATTGATTCCTTGTAGTAAATGGATGTTTCCTGATTCATAGTAATTTTAACTTTTCCACAAAATTTCCCCTCCACATTTAGTCTGCAAACTAATTATCCCCGCCCATAGACAGTTAACAACACTGTGTTTGGGTCCTATTGTTAAATGTTACTAGGAAATATATTGTCTAAGTTTTGCATTCATAATTTCATTTTCAACTTTTTTAAAAATGGGAATTTTTGAAAAAAGATCTTGATTTATATATGGAAGCTCTAATTTAGTTTGAGATACTCGTTTTTATTATCTAAAAATTTGGCTTTAAAGTGTCACAAGAGTATTTACTCATCATCTTAAAGAAATTTTTTCTATTATACTGAACCATAGTTAATATGCCTTACTTTTCTCCTTATTCTGCCCTTTCTGTTTTGAGTCCTTAACTATCTTTTATGTATTTTTTCTTTTTTCTTCCTAGTTTCTTTTTATTTCTTCTTTTCTTTTGAATGTTTGTATAAGGAGTCATCTGAGTATGTCTCTATATATGCTTGGCAGATGAAATGAACGGTTTCTTTTCATTGAAGCCTGAGTCACAGGAGACAAGAGGGTTCTTTCTATAACTTTCTACTCTCTGTGGAGCCAGCCAAACTTTATGGAGTTGTGAAATGGGGAATTGCCTTATAGATCACATACTTTTCTACTCCTGAGGGATAAGGAAGCACTGTGGACATTAGGTGAATCCAGAAGGGGAGTCTAGTGTGTAGTAAAGATACCAGAAAGTAAACTAAAAGTGTTCTTTAAAGAAGGCAAATGGGGTTGAAGAAATACATATTGATTTTTTTTAAATATGTTACTTATTCTTGATAATTTTCTGTGTCCATGTTTAGATGATTACATCGCTATTGGAGCTGACGAGGAAGAATTAGGATCTCAAATTGAGGAAGATATCCTTTGTGTTTATATGCATAATTGTTTTAAGTAATCTGCTAGATTAACTATAAATTTTTCTCCCTATAGAGATTTTTTAATTTGTATTTTATTTGTCCTCTTCATTTTCCATCTTGATTGTGTTGTTTTGATGGGAAAAGAGAAGGCCATCCATGTCATTTTTATTCTTTTTGTTTTCCTTTCATTCAAAAGTAAAGCACATAGTGTTGATAGCATTTTTATTTTTCTGTTATGCAAATAAAAATGTAGCATCTCAATTGAGGTTGTGCCAAGAGGCATGGAAAACATATACTAGTAAGTGTGAAGTAGGCTTTCACATTTGGGGGGAACTCAGCAGCATACACAATCCCTTGAGGGGGGCACAAAACGAAGGGCTCTGGGAGAGGGGCTTAACATGTAGGTATAGGGAGCAGGGAATGTCTAGGTGACAGCGTGATGGTGGAACTATCCTGGCTGAGGACATAGCCTTGTTAGAGAGGGACCTCCTCAAGGATTCGGTCTCTGCTCTGGACTATTCTTTTGAGAAGAATCAGCTGAGCTAGCTTTTTGTTGAGCTGGGAGAAGAAATGAACCTTCAGGGCCACCATGATGATCTCTTCTCATTTGGTCCCCAAGAGAACTGTATAGTACTTGAGACTTTTAGGAGCCTTGGTAGAATTCAGATTTGTGCAAGTTAAAGCTTGTAGAAGTTCAATCTCTTTTTCAAAAATTTTGTAAGATTGAGTACCTGAGTTTCTTTTTGAAACCCTTATAATTTGTGTGTCCCTGGCATTAAACATTAAGAAGAAAGCATTGCTCATTCATAGCCTAAAAGTGTAATCACTATTATTTGTCAATTACAGATCAGAGAATATGGTAGAAGGAGAATCTTGTTGTTAATATAAATTTGAAACAGTTTTCGTGAACTTTTTAGACATTTCAGGAATTCTTATTTTGGCAGAAGAGGGAGAGGGAAAAATCATCTTACCTGTATAATTTAACCTTTTTTCCTTAGTGGTCTATACCTATATATCAAGAAATAAGGAATACAGATATGAAATACAAAAATAGAGTACGAAGTAGAATATCAAATCTTAAGGATGCAAAGAATCCAAATTTAAGGAAAAATGTACTGTGTGGGAATATCCCTCCTGACTTGTTTGCTAGAATGACAGCAGAGGTGAGTATATCTGAATATTAGTTTCCATGATGTGATTCCATGTTGTCAAGTGTAAAGTCTGTTTAAATCATAAGGTACTATATGACTACTGCATATATAATAAATCCTTATTAACTGTCCTGATGTGTTTGAATATACAGTATTCTAGACAAATACTGTACTTAAGAAGATTGAATCTCTTGGCATCAATACTTAGCCCTTTCCACAACTACAGTGATTTTTGCATTAAATCATTGTCTGAAGACAAAAGTGTTTTAACTTATTTTGGATTCACGTAGAATTGAGTTGATTTATAATTGCAAACAGACTTTGAAATCTCTAAGCTTTTTCTGTGGTTAGAACCTGCAAAATTGGTCACATCTTATTAACTGTTCCTTAAGTTTATATAGAGAATGATGGGAAAAATGAAATTCATAGCTGACTATTTATAGACATAGTTGTTCATAGATAATAGCTGTAGTGTGTCTGCACTCTTACCATTTTCTTAAACATGAAAGAGAGTGAATTCTTCTTTTCTATAGCTCATAAAAAGTATTTTTAAAATTCATTATATAAAAAACTCAAAGTAATTTCAAACTTTCACAAAGTAGAGTGCGGAGAGTAATGAAATTCCATATTATCTATCATCCAGGCTTCAGGTATTTTCAAGAATTTGTACTGTTTCATCTATCCCTCTTTCCTTTTTCCTTCTTTTTTCCTGAATTGTTTTCAGGCAAACCTCAGACACTTTTTTTTTTACCTCTACATACTTGAGAGGTATTTTTGTAAAAATACAGTATTTTTCTCACATAAAGGTCTTCAACACTTCCAGCAAAGCTGTTGTTAATTTTGTATTATTATCTCATTAAATATTAGATAATTTCTAATATTATTCTTTCATATCCTTTTTTCCTGGTTGTACATTTATTTTGTGTCAGGATCCAGAGTCTCCATACTACCTTTAGCTCAATCTTTTAAGAATTTTTTTTGTGTGTGTGTGTGTGTGCATATCTGATGCAATGTCTTCTCCTACTCTGCCCTTGCTTTTTTCTTCATGGCATCGACCTGTTGAAGAAACCAGCTTATTTCTTCTGTATTCCACAATATGAATTGTCTCTTTTTTGTCCTAAGGTTATTTAACTTTTCTGTCCCATTTTCTGTTAACCAGAAGCTAGTTCTGTAGGCTTGACTACACATACAAGTTGAGCTTTTTTCCTGCTTAAACATTTCATAAATGGTGTTTTTTATTTCATAATGTATCACGTCAGGAGACACATAATGTCTCACTCTGTTCTTAGTATTCTGAGATTCATCAGTGAGGTTGTGTATTGACAGTCTGTTTACTTCATTGTAAAGTTCTTTTTTGCCCTTTCATCTAATGTGTTGTTTATCCATTGATGATCCTTCCCTGAATTGGTGGCTTTATTAGGAACTGCAAAACAGTGATTTCTAAAATTATGTCATACCTTTCACATTTATTAGCTTGATTCCTCTGATAAAGAAGCACTTTCCCATATAATCTTGGGCATTACTCTGTTGGTTTTGTTAGGAAAACCAGGGTGAATGTGTAATTTTTTCCCCTTTAGTTAACAGTTATTAGAATGAGGCATTGGTGCCTAGTAACTGCCACTGGGGGCTTTTGTTGCTGTTTTGCATGTGTCTGTATGCTTCCTTTTTTTAAGTATCATGCTTTTACCCAGTGAGGATTGGTTCTTTACAGTAATTTCTTTGGGTGGCTGAAGATATTATCTTATCTTTGACCAGTGGGAACAAGTTTACTTTTGCTCCTCTGTCCATTTGACTTGAAAGTCTTTTGTAGCTTCCTTGCTTCCTGGCACAAAAAATGATCCTGGCTTGTCCTGTGCATTTCTTGACTCAAAACTGGAACCAGACATTTCTCCAAAGGTCCCTGTTTCCTTTTTGGGAAGGGTAGCAGTACATCACAATCTGGACTGCTCATTGCTACAGCATTACATTGTTTATAGGCCTTTAAGCACTAATTAATGCAATTTTCATATACAAAGTATTTGAAGAAATTTTCAAAGGAAGCAAACCCTAATGAGTCCTTTGAAAAAAAATATTTTTTCACTTTTAAAACCTTAAAAGTTGATTTTAGTTCTGTTATTATTAATTGAGCATAAAAAGCAATACGAAGAAGACAATTATAACTATTATGCCACCTTCCTAATAGGAAATGGCTAGTGATGAGCTCAAAGAGATGCGGAAAAACTTGACCAAAGAAGCCATTAGAGAGCATCAGATGGCCAAGACGGGTGGAACCCAGACAGACTTATTCACATGTGGCAAATGTAAAAAGAAGAATTGTACTTACACACAGGTTCGTGATTGTTTATGGAATCTTATTTTCATATTAAGAATGTTGTAATTTCTGTTTCTGTAGTAAAGATGATTACCAGTATATTTTGATATTTTTCAAGAAGGAATGTGATCTCTGAAGTGGAAGAATGCTTTCTTAATACTATCAGATTCCGATTAATTGTAAATAGGTTATGTTTATACTTTCAAGGACTTGTTACTATGAAAGCTCTATCAATTAAGTAAAGTTTAAAATATTACACAATTTAGAGTGGCCATTTTCTTTTCTAAGAGTTAATAAGCAAGCTGTCATTGTAAGTATATACCAGTGACAGCTAAACAAGCTGTCATTCTTTTTATTTGGTAGCCTCTTATAATTTAAGGGAAGTTCTTTGTTCTTCCTCACGTAGAGTGTGGGTACTTTTAGCTTACCTGGTTTCCAGATATTTTTTTCCTTTTAGCAACATGTATGATGACTTTTATATTCACATATGACATGACTAGACTTTTTTGTTCTTTAACAGCTGAAAAGAGCCATGTTACAGTTATTTTAGTTATATGTGCATATGTGAAAATGATGTTTTATCACTGTCATTAATTCCATTTACCAAAAAGGTTTTGGTGCTGTATCTGTAATATGCTAAATCAGAATTTCACCTAAAGGAATAACCTACTGTTGTATTTCAGGTTACTAGAAATATTTAGGGAACTGAATTTTCTGCTTCACAGAAACTAAGCACTTAAAAAAATAATATTACTTAATTTTGTATAAGTTGTAGGAAGGAACCTTTGCTTTTTTTATTATAGAAAAGTACTATATTCTTGAGGTTAAGAATTCAAAAAGTATAAAAGATTATGGGTGGAAATCCCACCGCCCCACACACACTTTTGCTTGCAGCCACCTGGTTCTCCCCTCCCTAGAGGTAAATCAGGATTATTAATTGGTTTTGTGGCTTTCTACATGCTGTATGTATACAACGTCTGTCCGGGGAAATTCCAGCCATTGTTAATATAATGAGAATGGTTTGCACGACATTGATGTAACCTGGCAGCAAAGTTTAACGTTCCTCCATGGAAACCATTGACATGACTCAGAAGGCCACAGTTATGGGCAACTGGTGATTGGCAGCTTCATCACAACAATGCGTCTGCTCATGCATCACATGTCATGCAGCGTTTTTTGGTGAAACATCAAGTTACCCAGGTGACTCATCCCCTCTACAGCCCAGATTTGGCGCCCTGCGACTTTTGGCTTTTCCCAAAACTAAAATCACCTTTGAAAGGGAAGAGATTTCAGACTGTCAAGGAAAATTCCATGGGGCAGCTGGTGGCAATTGGGAGAACTGTGTAAGGTCCCAAGGTGCCTACTTTAGGGGACTGAGGTTTCATTGTCCTATGTACTGTGTTTCTTATATCTTGTATCTTCTTCAATAAATATCTCTATTTTTCATATTACAGGGTTGGATATCTTCTGGACAGACCTTGTATACTTGCAAACATCAATATGTTTTTGTTTTTCTATCTTTCTAAACACATTTGTAGCATATTTTATAAGTTTCTGCCTCTTATTTTTTAAAAACGGAAATACTTTATTTTTAGACATACTTTAACCAATCTAATGTCCTTTACCTTTTTGAAGTGTTTCATTTAGTCATAATTATATATCTGGTATTTCAGTGTTTTATTTTTTTTTAATGTTTTGGAGAGTTTTTTTAAAGACTTTATTTATTTTTAGAGAGGGGAAGGTGGGGAGAAAGAGAGGGAGAGAAATGTCAGTGTGTGGTTGCCTCTTGAGCACCCCCCACTCAGGGCCTGGCCCACAACCCAGGCATATGCCCTGACTGGGAACAAACCAGCAACCCTTGGTTCACAGGCCAGCTCTCAGTTCACTGAGCCACACCAGCCAGGGCTGATATTTCAGTATTTTATTTTGTAGAAGTATTAATACTGATAGTTACTAAAATATATCAGCATATGAAAGTGATCTCAGAAAGTTCTGAGTTGGAATTGCTTTATTTTCTTTTAATCAGTGGGAAAATCTCAGCAATAAAAATTCTACTCTAAAAATGCCACATAGTAGAATTTAGTATAAATAGAACAGTGTTTAAAAGTTAAACCTCTTTAAAATGTATACATAGCTGCGATTTTTTAGAAAACTTTGTTTCCTTTAACAGAAAAAACCTAGTCTAGAGATGAAGTCAGTATGATTTTCTTACAGTCAAAAAATTCTGTCTTTAGATAGATAACTTTCAAATTTGTTGGCAAAACATATGATATAAAAGAATTAACTGTGACTCTTGGTTAACATGTACCCACTAGGAGGTCAGATTTTTTTCCCAGAGAGCAAAAGGTTCCTCATACTTCTAGGGCCCTAAATAGCAATATTAAGTATATGTAAGATATTTCAATATTTCAGAAGGATTTTTTTTTAACCATTTTTTTCTGAAGATCTCGAGTAAGTAGTATGCTGCTTTTTTGAGACTGGCTCTTTATCTTTGGGCTTTTGAGTTATCAGTGAAAGCCTTGTTAATATTTATGGGTATCATGGAGCTTCTGATCTTTGTAATGTGAAATATTAGAATTTTATCATCTCATTAAAATTACATATATCTTATTCAAAATGTAGTATTGTTAGTATTTAGGTTCTTGCCTTCACCCATCTTCCTCTTCCCCATAATTAGATTAAACTAAAGAATGACTTTTAACTTTAATAATGCTTTGTCAAATTCATTTAGAACTGTTTACTTTAAGGAAATAACCTTTCTGTTTTTGAGACCTTCGGTTCCAGTAATTCTGCTCAGCAGAGGACATCAGAAGTCTACAATCTTATGTAGATGAAATCTTTAAAAATCACATTAAGCTTATTTATTTTTGCTGAGTTTTCTTTTTAATTTTTTAAATTTTTAGTTGTAAAATACACATAACCTAGAATTTACCACCTTTATCATTTTTAAGTATACAGTTTAATAGTACATTTATAGTGTTGTGCCAATCTCCATAACTCTTTTCCTCTTGGAAAACTGAACATCTCTGCCCATTGAGAAACAACTCTCCATTCTCCCTTCTCCCCAGCTCCTGGCAACTACCAGTTTCTGAATGGACCTTTTTGGGTAGTCAAGTGGAGAAATGGAGTTCCACAGTATTTGTATTTTTGTGACTGATTTATTTCACTTAGTATAACTATAGTTCATAAAGGTTATCCATATTGTAGCATGCGCCAGAATTTCCTTTCTTTTTAAGGCTGAGTAATAATCTATTGTATGTATATTACATCTTATTCATTCATCTTCTGATGGTCATGGGGTTGCTTCCACTTTTTGGACTATTGTGAATAACACTGCTATGAACTTGTATATAAATACCTCTTTGAGAACATTGCTTTCATTTTGGGGGGTATATATGAATACCCCCTGAAAAAAGTGGGATTACTAGATCATGTGATCATAGCAGGCATTATGATCTGTCATAAACAGGTCATCCTACTGAGCCATTCACTACGCTTAATGGTCCATGTAAGTGACCGTGACCAGATAGATGTTGACAAAGGCATCAGTATTGTGTGTGCACCCATGGACCATGCTGTCACCCCACAGGTCCACTTTGCTTACCTGGCCCTGAAGGCCTGCATTAGAATGATTAGGCTGTTCACAGAAATTGTTCACTCTTGCACTGGTTAGCTCTCCTTTTTTCTGTACCACCTGGCTGCTCCTTGACTGGGTTCCTTCCGCTTTTTTTGTCCTGGATGTTCAATGAAATCATATATGGAATCAAGATGGTTTATTAAATGCTAATATTGTATTCCTTCCATTAAATGTTTTAATCTGCAGTAAAACATAAAAACAATGTTTGGAAGATGAAATCCAGTTATTCTGATATTTCAGTTTTCAGACATCATATTCTGAGCTATGTTCTCTGCTCTTTAGTACAGCCCTCCTACATGAAATTAATCTAATTTACAAAATCTACAAACATTTCCTACTTTGGGAACTATTATCACTTAATGATGTTGGTTATTTTATTTTAAGTCATTGAATATGTGCTTTTGCAAATTTTTATTTTTTTAATTATGTAAATTTTGATTCTTATAAAAATATTTTAATGATATTTTATTATTTAATAAAAATTTTTCACATTTATGTGAAAAATAGTCCAAATTTTTTTTAACTTAAAAGAGAATCAAATTGTAAAAACATTGAGACTTCCAATCATTGTATTGAATGTGATTTTTTTCATTCTTTTCCTTAGATCCCTTCGTTATGAATGTAATTTTTTTTTCCTTTTTGCTATACTATCTGTTGCTTTATGTTTTTCTAATTTTTCCAGCCTTGTATTTCACTTAAATGTTTAATGTTACCATGTTCCCTAAATATACAGATATCAATCGATCAGTATTTTGATTTTAAAAAAATAAAACAATATGAAGTATGTACTTATAGAAAATTCGGAAAATATAGAAAAATATGAACAAGAAATTCAAAATTACTTATCCATTTGCCATCCAGAAAGAACAATGATCAGTATTTTGGTGGCTGTAATATCTTGTGGATTTTTTCCTGACTCTAGTTGCAGCTAAATGCTGTAAATTATTTTTTAAACATAACTACTGTAATGTAAACATTTCCAAGTATTTGAAACAGTCTAAGTACCAGTCAGTAGATGAATGGATTAAAAACATTTGGTTCATCTACACAGTGGAATATTATGCAGTGGAAAGAAAGAAGAAGGAATTACCCTTTGTGACAACATGGGTGGAACTGGAGAGCATTGTGTTAAGTGGAATAAGCCAGTCGGTGAAAGACAAAATACCATGTGATTTCACTTATAAGAGAAATCTAATGAACAAAATTAATGAGCACAACATAACCAGACATAGAAACAGAACAGACTGACAACTGCCAGAGGAAAGGAGGTGGGAGGAAATGGTAGAAAGAAGGGGAAGGGAGTCATCAAAGAACATGTATGAATGACCCATGGATGTGGACAATGGGGTGGAGATGGACTATGGGAGTGGGGGATGGGATGGATGGAGGAAGGCAAAGGGGGAAAAATTGGGACAATTTAATAGAATAAACAACAATACAAAAAAACATTTTCCTCTTAATTGTTTTTTTAAAAAGTTTGTAAACATCTTAATAACTATATAATATTTCATTAGGTGAAGGTACTCTTATTTCATTATTTCCCTGTTGGTTAAGTTGTTTCAACTGTTTGTGCTATTATAAAATCATCCTCTTTAGTCCTAGCTGGTGTGGCTCAGTGGATTGAGCACCGGCCTGCGAACTGAAGGGTTGCAGGTTCAGTTTTCCATCAGGGCACATGCCTGGGTTGTGGGCCAGGTCCCCAGTTGCAGGTGTGTGAGAGGCAACTGATCAATTGATGTTTCTCTCCTACATGTTTCTTTCCCTCTGTTTCTCCCTCCCTTCCCCTTTCTCTAAAAATAAATAAAATCTTTTAAAAAATCATCCTCTTTAAACATTCTTGTACAAGGATTTTTTATCCCCAACTTTATCGAGGAAAAATTAACAAATATAATTGTATATATTTAAAGTTTGCAGTGTGATGACTTGATGAGTTATGTACTTTGTGGAATGATTCCCAAGATCAAGATAACACATCTATCACCTCACATAGTTAACTCTTGTGTGTGTGTGGTAAGAATGTTTAATACCTATTGTAACTATAGTCATGCTATATATTATATATATTAGGTCCTCAGAACTTAGTCTTATAACTAAAGTTGTACACTTTGATTTATATCTCCCCATTCCCCCATTCCTTAGCCCCTGGCAATCATTATTCTATTCTGTGTATATAAAATCAGCTCTCCTTCCTTTTTTTTAAGATTCCACCGATAAGTATTTATCTTTGGTATATTTATCTATGATATACTTAGCATCATGCCTTCATATTCATCCATGTTGTCTCAGATGGCCAGATTTCATTTTTTATGGCTGAATAAAATTTCATTTTGTATTTGTACTACTTTTCTTTTACTCATTCATTTATTGAAAGACAGTTAGGTTGTTTCCATATCCTGGCTATGTTTAATACTACAGCGAACATGGTGTACAGATATCTTTTTGAGATACTTACTTCCTTTGAATAAATACCCAGAAATGGGATTGCTGGATCATATAGTAGTTCAATGTTTAATTTTTTGAGGAACCTCCATACTGTTTTTCATAATGTCTTTACCAGTATGCAGTCCTTCACATTCTCACTAACACATCTTACCTCTTGTCTTTGATAACAGCCCCTGACAGTTGTGAGGTGATACTTTATTGTGGTTTTTTGATTTGCATTTCCGTGATTATTTAGTGATGTTGAGGTGTACATAGATCTTTGTGTTTCTAATTACTACCTTAGAATAGATCAGATACCAAGTTTCTAGATCTCAGAGAATGGGCATTTAAGGCACTTTGCTGTTGCCTAACTTTTAGAAGCAGTTATATTTGTCAGAATGCAATATGCTTAATTTTCATATCTTTGCTAATTTGTAAGAGAAAATTGACATTTTTTTAATTAACATTTTTCTTAGCAATGAAATTTCTCATATTTGTTAGTCATTTGCAAAAAGTACAGTGGGTGGCATTAGATGATTTCCCACTTATCTGGGATTCATTAAACATGAAAAGACAAAGGACTTAGAAGTTTGGAAGTGTGTGTTCTTCTGAAATTAGCTTATTTGAACTTGTTTCAGGTTGTTACACATTTTATTGTGGTACTCTTGTGGTTATTATGTATTTTTATGTAGAATGTTCTTAATTAGATTGGACTTTCTGTAGTATAAAAAGTATTTTTCACCTGATTTTTCTGCAGGTACAAACTCGTAGTGCTGATGAACCAATGACAACATTTGTTGTCTGCAATGAATGTGGAAATCGATGGAAGGTATGGCACCTTCTTATATTTATATTTTACTCATTTATGATAGAATGGTTTCTTCAGGTCTGTTCATAAGCCTCTCTAGATACCTAAATATATACATATGCTCACACTATTCAGTACTTAGTGTGTGACTAGCCATTGGTAATGCAGTATACTACTTTGTATTCTGTTACAAATAAAGAATGTTAACTTTCCTACCTTCATACTGTTTTGGTGCGGGAATAGCAGAATTGAATCTTACATGTGTGATTACTGTATCACAGTCCTGTATATACTATACTCATTTAATTGCTTTGACTCTGTACTTGCAAAAAATCTGTCCATATGTATTACTTCTCTTCCTAGATTTTGATTGTGGAGAAATTTGTTGATATCCAGTCTAATGATTTTACTGTTATGTTAGGAATTACACATGAACATTTTCATGGTTTTGTAGGCTTTTCCCAGAGCCTTCACATTGCCTATATATTCTTGAATTAGCCCCACACAGGCAAGTTTGTTACTTAAATGATTCATTCTTGAGTGATTTCTGTGAGCCACAGTAATATAACTTAAAATTGGGAGAAGAATTACATACCAGTCTTGAGATCATTTTTACTGTTAATAGATACGGGAATGTTAGGAGTGTGGAGTTGGGGAGGCTCACATGTAAGAATACAGTCTTTGGAGCCAGATAGGTTTTTAACTCCTTCGCCACTTACCCTTACTAAATTGTAATTTTATCATGTATTAAATGTAAATAATACCTACCTTACAGGTTGTGGTGGTGAGTAAAAGTAATATATTTAAAGTGCCTTATAAATGTTGGTGTTCCAAAAATGCTAACTATTTTTATTAGTTTTTGTGAAGTTTGTACAAGATTATTTTTTTGATTACACTTTACATAGACTTTTTAGTCTAATGTTTATTTTGAATTATTCACATAGGTTAAAGCATTTTCTGAAAATCAGAAATGAATTCAAAGATAGACAAGTGGGGGAGTATCTTCCACAAATATGGTGTGGGACTTTTGCCCTAGGAACTATTTTAGGGGTTGAAATCAAGTACCCATTTTATTATACAGAAAGATTTAGTTCTGAGCTGGAAAGTTTCTGGTTTTGAGAGTGCCTTCATGGTTTGAATGAGTGTTTCTTATCCTGAGTTTGCAGAAGTTTTAACATTAGTCTAAGAGGGATATTCATACTTTTCCCCCAGTCCTATTGAGCAAATCTGGCTTTTCCAGATAGCTCTCTTTAGATTTATTTTGCATGATGGATTACTATTATTAGTAGTAGTGGTAGTAATAGTAGTAGTATAGGGTATATAACAGTTTGTTTTGAATATAGGCAGTTTGTAGCATGTTATGACGTAGGACCTATTAGATTTAAGAAAGTTCAATTTACTGTAGAAAGCTGATACCTTGAGTGGCTTACTCTAAAAGTCCAAATTTAGAATTCATTTTTTTAACCTGAAAACACTAACAAGGATTTCTTTTTATTCTTTTTAAATTAAATTTATTGGTGTAACATTGGTTAATAACATTATAAATTTCAGGTGTAAGATTCTATAATATATAGTATGATTCTGTAGTATATTACATTGTGTTCTCACCACCCAAAGTCTTGTCTCCTTCTGTCATGTATTTGACCCTCTATCCCCTCTTCATCTTTCTCCAAACCCACTTCCTCTCTGGTAACTACCATACTGTTAGGTCTAGAAGAGAGGGTCTTAATTTTTTAAAAAATTTTATACTACTTTAGTTATATACTTCTCCTAATTCTAAGTTGGAAAAGTTGAATGCTTAACATAGGTGATTATTAATATTTAACCAATCAAATAGCATCTTTTTAAAAAAATGCCCTTAGCAGTATAACGCATATGCTGTGTTAAATTGGGGAAGGGATACACCCTATTGTTTGTATTTAAAAGTTTCATAAATTTTTCTTCTTTTTTGACAGTTCTGTTGAGTCAGAAGAAACGGCAAAATGTCTGGACCATTGAGAAAATGGATTTTGTAATTAGCTTTAAAACTAGGCCAGGGAACTAGTTTTTCTGCAAATCAGATTTTTAAAGAAAATGCATCCCTTGGGTTAGTCTGTTTTTGACATAGCATCCTTCCTTAAATGACTTCCGTAGTTTCATATCAGTAGGGAGACTACATAATAATTGTATGGTATCTGTTTCAAACATTTTTTTCATTTTTATAAGTAATTGATATTACACTTTTATCAATTAAACTTCTGGCAATTTATTTTTACCTTTTTTGCTTCTTAAAAATAACTTTTTTACAGTCTGAAACACATACAGTAGAAATGTTATGCTCAGTTAATACATAAATGAAAATTACATATTTCCCCTTTTTGGCGTATACCTACAAATATTAAAGGAGAGGTAATATAATTTTAAGTTTATGAAATGTGGTGTGTATTCAAATAATACTTGACCAGCTTAATCTAAATTGTATATAATATTTGAACTGGCATATGAAATTGGTTTTAATTCTTATATTCACAAGTCTGGAATAATTAGATATTATTTTGCATTTGTAACTAACCATGATCATCATTTCTTGTAATTTCTTGTATATGTTTGTTTCTTGTTCTTTAAATAGAGTTTACTTTTGGAAACATGACTTGACTTTGTCAAAATCAGTTTGGTTTTGTTGTTTACTTACCTGTTTGACTTAATAGTGTATTTTAGTTTTGCAGAACACTGTTTAGTTTAGTAAGCTTTTCATAAATCCCAGCACAGGCAAAGAATAAAAGCGTCTAATTTTTTTCCCCTCATAGAAAGGCATATTAGGGGAAATGTTAGCATTTTATTATAATGTAATTATTATAAACAGTTCATGATTTGATTTTGATTTGGAAATCTCTACTGGCCAAGAATTAAGTTTAAGGATTATATAAATCTTTTCATATTGAGGTTGATAGAAAATATTTTTGTCCTGAGTGTATTGAGCTTTTTCTGTTACACAATAAGGTTGTTGAACAAACTGAATATATGGGTTATAATGCAACCCTTTTTATAGTACAGATGTTACAATTAAGTTTTACTTTTTGTTTAAGTGTGTGTCAGTGTTCTGTTAGGAATAAGAAAGTGATTTTTACACAGGTTTCTTAGGGTATAATTGCTGTAGCCCATCTTAACAGGCCACTGTTACAAAGTCTACTACTTACCATTCTAAATCTGTATTCTCTCAAACACCTACAGAAAGACTTTAGTACATGCTTTACTCCAACTTTGCTCTCATTTTCTTATTTCTTGTTGGAAATCAGTTTGATGTAATACAGAAGACAACATTTAAAGGTCATTAAGGAACCATATATAAGACCTGGCCCACTGGTGTCATTCCATCTTTACTTTGCCAATTTACACGTTAACCTTTTGTGTTATCATTTGAAAAATAAAGTACACTTTTGAAAGAATGAGTTTTAAGAAGAATAAAATTAAAATAGTTCCATTTTTAAACTGTGATGCATTTTAAAATTTGTAATTCAATAAAGTTTCTTGTTATTAAATTATATCACATTTTTTTTCATTTTATTTAACATAGAAGCTTGCTTTACCTTTTGTTAAAAAGTTTTCCTCTCCCAACTACCAAAGTGTTCTTAAAGTACAGTTTTAATTAAGTGATGCCTACTGGTTTTAGTAAAAACTAGTGTTTAACGGTAGTACAGAGCGTGTTTCTCTTCTCTGTTTGGATCGCTGATAAGGGGTACAGGGATGGTTCTGAGTAGAGCCTGTGAGCATATGCCATGTGTGCACTTAATGTAACATGAGGGACTAAATATAAATAGTCCACTATCAGAAATTATTAGCTAGTTATAAAGTAACTAAATAACTAGAAATAAATATTATCAAATATTACCTTTGATAATATTTCTAGGACCAAGTACCTGCATTTATTGAACATTCAGAGGAATTGAGTTAGGCAAATGTGGTGATTAATGAAGAAACCATACTGGGAAAGCAGAAAATAATCATCTTTGTTTTCTTGCTCACCTGAGAGGTGTTGAGCATTGGTTTATAAGCTTTGTTAAACCATGGCAAAAAGTTCTGAAATATTTACACCCAAACATTGAAATCTGTATATACCTTAAAAATTGAAAAAAAAATTTAAAGTATTAATGAGGCAAAAAGAAATAACAGGTTATACTTCTAATTTGTATAGGTACAGCGTGATTAACTTTACAGGCCAAAGTGTAATGTGGGATTTGAATTGAACTTACTTTTTAAAATAAAAACTACAGTTAAGACTTTGTGATTTAAAGAGTTTTAATCAGTTATCCCCTCAAACCCTTTCAACATACTTTTAACTAGAAAATTAGCTATTCACGAATATCCCATGGGAAATGTCATGTGAGTAATCACTGGCAAAATCCAGGTACTTCTCTCAGTTTCAAAAAAAAAAAAAATAAGCAAAGTACCAACATTGAAGATGTTATTTCACAGAAAATAGAACAGAGTCACCGATGGGTTCCTAGGTAGTAATGAAAAGAATTATGTTGAAGGAAAGCTTAAGTAAATTGAAGTCAGTCAAAAATAATCTAGAAGTACATTAGAAAAATCTTGTCCTGTGGCTGTTAGATAACTATAGCTGTAATTTAGTAAAAATGGATTTGGTAAGTTTTTATGGGAAACTTGTTCACTGCTCTATTTTTAGCACCCAGAAGAATGCTTGTTACATAGTAAGTACTCATAAAATAGTTTTTCTTGGTTGTGTTTCTATCAGTGCATTACATTTTTTCCTGTCAGTATTAGAGCCAAGATGTACCTACAGAGGTGGGCTAGATAGGCACTGGTTGGCAGTGATTTAGATTCCAACTTTACAGGAAGGAATGTAATGAGCTGAGAGTCTTGGAAGATCTCTTTCGGTACTTCAATTCTGCAAAGTGATGCAACAGTTTTATTATTAATTGAAAAGCAATTTTTTTTTTCAAATCAACTTGTGTACTCTTGTTTATTCAACCGGCGGATGGAAAATGAAAGCACATATGACTACCTTAATGACTTACCTTGTTCTGGTACCTCTCCCTGGGTGCTATACAAAGACATCTATTTTTTTTTCTTTAATAGCCATGACTGCAAAGATAGAAACAACATTTACTATGTGATAACATCATACAGTCTAGTTAAATTTGCCCAAGTGTTTCCATAATGACATGACTGAGCTGCTTTGAAATAAAAGACCTTTTTTTTTACCCTTAAATGTGTTTTACAATAGATAGTCAAGATAATTTTGTAATTTACTTGAAAGTATAGCTGATTTTTTTTTTAAAACAGAAACCCGAAATGTGAGAGCATTGGATTGGAATGTCACCGCTGTACCTTTTGTCTTTTGGACACTAGTCCCCAACATGTTTTTCTGGTTGATTTAGGGCATACCTTCTCACTTCCATGTGACTCTGAGGGGTCTGTCATTCACAGCCTCCCACCCCACCCTGTGCTCTTCCCTGGGATTACTACATGAAATATGGGAGAGCCCCAGCTGGTGCTTGGTTGGGTGTCATCCTGCAAACCAAGAGGTCACTGGTTTGATTCTCAGTTGGGGCACATGCCTGGGTTGCAGATTCAATCCACCGGGTACATATGGGAGGCAACTGATAGATGTTTTTCTTTCACATAGATGTTTTTCTTCCTCTCTCTCTCCCCCTCTCTCTAAAAATAAAAATTAAAAAAAGATGATAAATTGTTTTTAAAAAGAGAGAAACTCTACTGGAATAGCTAAGCCAGCAGGAGCTGCATTGGGCTCCCTGTACCGTTTTGTCTACAATGTGCAGAGACCCTCTGTGTGTGTGGTAGCCTAGGGAAGCTGAGATGAAGAGAAGATTTTAATAACATTGATTGACTGGATCAAGCCTTGTGGAAGCCAGAACTGCCCTGGACTCACTGTTAATGAAAGCCAACCAATTTTCTTCGTGTTTAAACTAATTTGAGGTAGATTTCTTTATCAAGCAACTAAAAAAATTGTTCTAAATCCTCAGTTGTTTTGGATGAAGATGTGAGTTAAATGTACAATGATTTTAAATAAAGAATGATGTCAGAACATTAAAACCTATGCAAGTAATACTGAGATTTCCAGTAATTGCAGAAGCATGGGTGATCTGGAAGACCCATTAAAGTCACAGGTCAGTATCAGGCTGACTTACATCAGGATTATTTCAATGATCTGTCCCATCTCCCCACTCCCCCCCCTGCACCTTAATTGCAGTCTTAATCCTCTTTAAATTTATCAAAACATGTTCATAGACTAAATGCTTGTTAATAATCTACCCATTAGAAACAAAATTGAAATACAATTGATATAATGTATTAAAAGTTAGAGGTACAAGATTATGATCTGATCTGTGTGTATATTGTGAAATGATTACCTCAATAAGTTCAGTTAACGTCGATCACACAAGTAGTTCCAATTTTTTTTTTTTTCTTGAGATGGGAGCTTTCAGAATCTACTCTCTGAAAACTTGCAAAGATACAGTGCAGTATTGTTAACCCTAGTCGCCATACTGTGTATGTAGTTAGGTTTTCCATTCTTAAGCTAATAAAATTTTAACTCCCTAGTTTTCTTATTGTTAATATTTTGATGATTCTCCATTCCATAATGTATCTCTGGGACAGGTAATTTAGTGGATAGATGATAATGTCAAGACCACAATTTCATCCCCTATGAGATTAAGTTGGAATTACTCAGGATGCATCCTGCTTGGTGACTGCTGTACTTTAGATGGTTCAAAATGAAAGTTTTTAATTATGCACATGCCAGGAAACTTAGGTGATTTAGCTCCAAATGCAGTAACAGGAAGAAGAAAAAAAAAGCTCTCACTGTTTGACTTGTGTAAAACAGTAGTGTTTATTTTGAAGGCCAATTTTTTATAAATGTTTACTTTGTGTTATATTCACCTTCACAGGTTCTAAAAGCAGAGAGGATTGGTTGACAGCTACTCTTAATGACCACCCTGTGAAACTGGTTTTATTACCTTTATCTTTGAGGTCAAGATCATGAACTAGAGAAAATGATCTTCCTGGTTCTGTAATTTTCTATTTCCCATCAGCATATTTGTGTGTACATATTCATACTGGGCTGTCTAGGTCCTCTAGGAAATCGGCATTGCATTGTGGTTAAGAGCATGGGCTTTTGATCTGCTCATATTAAAATCTTAGACCACTTAGTCTAGCTGTGGGACTTTGAGCAAGGTGCTCCGCATCTGTGCCTCAACTGGAAAGAGGAATACCATGCTACCTTTTTGGGTTATGGGTGGGCATGAAACAATAATTTGTAAAGACCTTGGGATACTACCCAGCTTAGTCGGGGGATTTTTTTTGGAATGATCATTAACATTACAAATGGGAACATGTACTTATCCTACAACTTGCTTTTTTTCACTTAATAGTTTACCTTAGAATACTCGTTGGTGCATGTAGATCAGCACATTCATTTTTACTATAGAGCAGTCTGAGGGTATATTACATTCTCTTTCAAAATATTCACTGTGGGTAGTTTTTGCTTTGATGATTTGTAGGAGAGCATCTTAGAAGTTTAACTGCTCTGCTGGTGGATATGCACATTCAGAGTGGTAGGTATTGCCAGGTTCCTTTCCAAAAAGCAATAATACTAGTTTATTTACCTGCATGTCAAGAAGGTATGAATGCCTATTTCTTGACACCTTTGCTAATATTGGTTATTATCAATCCTTTTTATTTTTGCAAATCTAGGGGGAAATAACCATTATATTGTTTTAATTTGTGTTCATATGCTTATCTTTTTGTGTTTATTATGCTTATCTTTTTTTTTAATGCTTATTCCTTAACCTTTTGGTTTTATTTTTTTCTTTTTTATCTTTCCTTTTTTTTCTATAAGGTCAAATTTGTCTGTATTATTAATTTGTAGGCACTGCTAATACATTCCGTTTAGGAATCCTTAGTCTTTTTACAGTCTAATATTTGTGTGTTAGTTATTTTTATGATGTCTTGTGGTACAGAATTAAGTTTTTAAAAATATAATCCAATCAGTATTATGGTTTCTGGATTGTATGTTTGGTTTAGGGGAGACCTTTTAATCTGAGGTTATAGAAATATTGCCTACATTTTCTTCTAATAGTCTTATAATGTTCTTTTTAAAAAGGCTTTTAGATCTTTAAACCATTTGAAATTTGTTTGTTTTTATAAACATTTTTCCAAATGGAGAGCTATCTATCCTAACCAAATCAGCTTGTCAAGTTTTACTTTGAGACTTTACAAAAGAATTCTTGGAATTACATTGAATTTGTAAGATACTTTGGTAGTGACTTCAGGATTTATTCATATACATATACATAGAGGGCACTACAGATTTATCCACTGGTTGATTCATAGTAACAGTTCTGTAGTCACATGGGCTGTGATGATACTTCTGAGATGTAACACATTATGAAAAAATTTGAAATGGAATTTTTCTTTTATAGCTCTGGAAAGTTTTCATAATGAAACTCAGTTCTACATTTATTGAATACTGTTCTAAGCTCCATAGAGTCATGTGCTACATAATGACATTTCAGTCAGTGATGGACCGCATATATGACAGTGGTTCCGCGAGATTACAGTGGGGCTGAAAAATCTCTGTTCCCTAGGCGTGTCGTCACCACCTTAGCACAGCACATTACTCACACTTGTGGTGATGCTGGTGTAAACACACCCGTGCTGCCGCTCAGATAATGGGCAGCACCTAATACTTGACAGTGTTAATAAAGGAATGTTAATGGTTTGTGTATTTACTATTGTCATTTTAGAGTGTTCTCTTTCTACTTACAAAAAAAGAAATTGGGCTGTGAAACCATATGCTGTATTACAGCAGCAGAGTCTCATACATACTGTCTCTTGATTGTATCATTTTCTTTCATACTTAATTTCATGTTTTATAAATTTAGTGTAGTCTAAGTGTATAGTGCGTATAAAGTCAACAGTGGTGCACAGTAATGTCCAAGACCTCCACCTTCACTCACCACTCGCTCGCCCAAAGTACCTTCCAGTCCAGGAAGATCCATTCATGGTAAGTGCTCTAGAGAGAAGCACCATTTTTTATCTTTTATGCTATGTTTTTGCTGTACCTTTATACTTAGATATATTTCGATACACAAATACTTACCATTGTGTTATAATTGCCTGCAGTATTCAGTGTAGTAACATGCTGTGCAGGTTTGTAGTCCAGGCGCAATAGTCTATACCACATAGCCTAGGTGTGTAGTAGGCTTTACCTTCTAGGTTTGTGTAGGTGCACCTCTATGATGTTCCCACACTGAAGAAATTGCTTAACAACACATTTCTTAGAACATATACCCATTGTTAAGTGACAGCTGACTGCATTGTATATAAAATAGTTGATAAGGTGCATTTTCAATGCCACTGGATCTTACCAACTGAGATGATAAATATTTGTACACGATATTCCTGGAACACTGAAAGCACCCCACACAACAGAAATATGACTTAGGAGGTTAGGTGAGGCTTCTTGGAGGAGGTAATATGTGAGGTAAATTTTGAAGGAATGATAGAAGTTAGCTGAGTGAAGGGTGGCATTTTAGGGGGTAAGGGATACAGGAAGTATAAATTAAGTCGTGCTGAGCATTTAGGAAAGTACGATGTTGTATACACACCTTTTTCTGTAAGTATATACCCTGGAGCCTAAAATGTGTGTGGGGTTAGCTAGGGAGCTGTTAGCCCGACTGTTGAGGCCCTTGCTTGTACACCATGCCAAAACTTTGGTATTTGTACTCCAGGTAATTGGGAACTACTAAAGATTCCAGGGAGTGGAGGGACAGTGACAAGCGGATTTTTATGTGAGAGTGATCATCCTTTGGCATTCTGAAAGATGGATTTGGCAGAGATGGGTGCAGGGAGACCTGTTATGAGGCAATTGGGCAATGATGCTGACAGAATGGGGGTCAGAGAGAGAAGGAGGAGACATAAATATTTAGGAGATAAAATCAGCAGGGCTTGGTGATTCTGTTTGGGAGGAGAAAGGGTGGGAAGAGTCAAATTTAACAACCACAGAAGAGGCTTGGTGACTGGCTTGAGTGATTGGGGCTATAGGCAGGGGCGGGGTAAGGAGGGGAGTGAGGGAGTGGGGAGATAAGTCAAAATTAAGACATGAGTTTCACTCATCCCTGGAATATATGAGTGGAGATGTTCAACTGGCAGCTGACTCAACTTAGGAGAAAGGCTAAGCCAGATCCTGTTCGGTAGCCATGAGTATATTGGTAGTTAAACAATGAGAACAGGATATGAGAACCAAGGGAGAGCGTATAGATTAGTCAGAAAAGTAAGACAAAGCCCAAACCTTAGGGGCCATGACATTTAGTGGACTAGTAATAGCAATAACTGCCATGTAGGAAATGCTTATTATACTTTACGTTGGTAGTTTTAATCCTCGCAGCAATGTCAAGGATATGGTACCATGATTGTCCCCATTGTTATGGAAAAGGAAACATCCAGAAAGGCTCCGCACAGTGAATGGAGGAATTAGAAAGTCTGGCTTCACAGCCCAAACCCTTAGCTGCTGTGCTCTACCACCTATGGATAAAAACGAGAAAGAATATGGAGAACAAGGAGAGCGTCTCAGGACAGGAAGTATTGTTCCCAACAAGGCATCGTCAATGATGTGAGGAACCCGAGCAGTCCACAGAGAAGACCAGGAAAATGGTGTTAAACCGATAGACACCCTGGATTGTTCAGGGAGCAAATGAGGAGATGAGGCATGGACACAGCAGGAATAGACTATTGTGAAAAGTTTGATGAGAAGAATCAGCAGTTATGAATGGCAGGTTTGTTATTCACTGGGGAGTCCAAGGATGCTTACAGTATGGGAAAAGTCAAGGTCAAGTGTACAATATCAGAGGTAGGGAAAAGTCGATGGAGCAAAGTTCTAGATAAAAGCATTTAATTTACCACTGTGTACCACTGTCCCCTTGGAGCACTCCCATTCATTTGCTGTCATACGCCCACATGCCCTGGCTTTCTTCTTTCCTATATTGAAGCAGATCCTTCTAAATCTCTTCTGGGAATTCTTGTTTCTCTCCATCCTTGCAAGGAGTCGTCTTCAGCTTTTTCTGTACTGTAACTCCAGGCAGTCTCATTCATCTACGTATTGAAAAATCCCAAGTGAATACTCCAGCCTAAAATCTCAACCATTAGCTCCCTCCATCTAATTTAATTCCCAGCATCTTTTACATGTCGTTAAGTTACCTCCTACCCAGTATTTTATTTGGGATTGCTTCAATTATGAATACCCGCCCTTTACCTCTGCCCCAAAACGCGCACGCACACGCGCGCACACACGTGCACACACATTTCGCTCTATTGGTTTTAGCTTTGGTGTTTCCTCTGCTGAAACCTTTCCATAGCTCTTAAAGACTCCATAGCTTAGTTATTCACTGTCAGACTACTTAACTACAGTTCATTGTAGCTGTCCTGGACACATCTGTTGCCCTTACTTGAATGAAAACTACTAGAGGGCAGGGTTTGTGCCTTAATCACAATAATGTCCTCTTTGTCTAATGAAAATGAAAAAATAAGAACCTGGATATGGAATAAAAAAACACACGTAAGGAGCTCATGCCTTGGAGGAAATAATACTGTTCTCTGGACTGGACCGAAGGAGGCAGGAATAGAGGCTGATCTATACATATTTATAGATTACACAGGATGTTGAAGGGGGTTAGGGACACCACTGTCATAGTAGGGTGTAAGATGGTTTACCAAGAATAAGGGCAAGGGGCTTAGGTTTGGGGTTTGAAGAAAGTGCAGAAATCATCAGACTGAAAGGCTAGGTGAGGGAGATGACCAAGAGGAAAGAATCCCATTTAGGCTGAAGCGGGCTGTGGGCCTCTTGCAAATGAACTTCTAACCCACTACTCAAAGGATTCCAGATATGGATGTCGTTTGCAGTCACCTCATTCATAGATGTCTTTCCCATTCATTGTAGTAATGGGCTTTATTCAGGATGTTTAAGACTACAAACCAGTATTTTTACCAGCAAACTGTGAAGTTATTTCATTTGCCTGTCTTAAAAATATTGGGATCTAAAAGCAAAATTCTCAGGTGGGAGCTAAAAGGTGTCGTGCATGTATCCCTACTTAATCTTATATTTCCCAAATATTTACGTGCAAAAAAAGTAAAGATTGAGGTAAAATTCTTGTGCTTTATTTTTTTAGAGTGAAAATGCCTATATTTCTTTCAATAATAAAATGGAAATATGCGTATTTGAAAGTTTTGTTATGAACATGGCCAAGTGGTAAACTTAAAAATTTGTTCTTTAGGTTGGCAGATTCTGATAAGATAATGGTAAATTTTCAACAAAAAGCATTTTCTAAGCACTAGTTCTTTTACCAAACATTTGAGACTGGTGCACTTCAGAGTGCAGCACTATACATTAACCATAGATAGATACACATGCACATGTATGTACCTAATTACATGTACTCTAAGATTAAGTGGGACCCCCCCTTTTTTGTTTTTTACAAGAGGTGGTCACATCTTTAAGAAATGGGAATTTGAGTTCTGTAATGGCTCTGATAAGTGAAATATCCAGCACTGAGCTTCCTGGAATGAAGGAGTATCTGAGAAACACCCCGATGTCTTTTCTTTGGGAGGCTAGTAATCAGGTACTCAACTCATGCAGAACAAAAGCAGCCCAGTGTGCTCCAGTGATGTACGTGCTCCAGGCAGTAAGGTGTCTTACATTGTACCCTTTGCCATTCAGAACATGCTACTGTTACTGTAAATGTAAATATAGTATCTTTCTAAGACAGCCCTACCCACTTTTTCAAAAGTATCACTAAAGGTGGCTGCAATTTATATTGTGAATATATAGCCTTTTGTGAAAGGAAGCATCTGCTATGAAAATAGCCCAAGTATTATTCCAGCAGAAGACACTGCTATGTCTAAATTCCCTGTACTAGATATCATCCATGAGTTTTCATTATTAATAATAAATATATTTAATAATATCCTATGCTTCCGCTGATTTCTCAGATAAGGACTGGAGCAAATCTTTATAGACAGCAGAATTCATGAATCGGGGATATGAGTCTCTGTGCATTAAGGTGTATATCTGAAGTTGTGCGTCATCGAATATGTGTTGGGATGGCTCCACCATGTTCTTATTGATGACTTCTCTTACTCGGGAGTCTAAACTGACCTGTCAATAGAAAAAAATAAGAGCAGTATTTGATACATTTCTCTTGGGAAATCCATCCCAAACCCCCATAGCTTGTTCTGGTTTTTAAAAATTCCAAACCAACCAAGGTCATCCAAAAATCTAAGCTGCTGAAAGAGAAAGTGAATGCATAATGAAGATGGGGTTTTCAAACCTCAGTGGCAGCAGAAGCCCCGGGATGGCTTGTTAAATAGATTCTGGGTCCCACCTGAGAAGTCTCAGGCTCAGTAGGTGTGGGGAGGGGCTGATGATGTGTATTTCTCACAAGTTTCAGGTCATGCTGGTGGGGATCACACTGCTTTAGAAAACCACAACATTGCTTTGCTTGTTTAAAATGAAAAAAGCGTGCACAGACTTATCCCTTGCCAATTTCCTAATAGCATTAGGGCTAAAACCTGGAGGCCCCAGACTGTAGCCACTAGAACACAATTTCAGATTTCTGGGAACAAGCGCTAGGCCGGCTGGTGAAGTGAGTCAACTGAGAAGCACCATAAAGGGTTAAAATCATGGGACCTGTGTTTAAGTCCCAGCACTCTCACTGCTAGTTGTGGGCCCTTCGGCAAAGTAAACTACCCTAATGAACTCCAAAAAGTGGGGATGATGATGATGCTAGCTGGTGAGGATTCAAGAATTTATTTAAAATGCTTGGAATTCATTCAGGCCTTAGGCGATGTTGGCTTTTCTTGTGCTGATGCTGGCTTATCCCAGACAAGGCTGTCCCCCAGGGGAGAGCAAGTTACTGGGCTCAGACTTTTCGTAGGGCACCAGACAAATGCGTACAGGTCTAAGCCAGACCGTCTCTGCACCAGAGGGCCATGATAGTTCTGATGCTATGCAATGCACATTTGTTTAATATAAAACTCAAAATATGATTAGCTAAGTCATTAAATACTGACTTCAGTGATGTATCTTTCACGATGCATATCTCCACCTTCCTCCTGGAAAGCCCCTTTTGCCTAGTCATGGGTAACTCAAACCCAATACTTTTATTCTTGAATAGCCTGTGAAGGAATGGAACTGTTCATTTCCACCCAAATCCTGCTCATCCTTCATTTTCCTTCTGGCTCTATATTCATTCACCCTGTCCTGGCGACCCTACCCCTTTAACACTTCTGTAATCTGTCCACTTTTCCCTCCTCTCTACTGTGCCCCTTGTGGAGGTTCACTGACCATTTACTGCTGGATTTGTTTTCCAGCCTCCTAACTGGTCTCCTGCTGCCAATCTAGTGCCTTTCCAAACTACTCCAGGGGGTCGGCCAGAGGGATCTTTCGAAAGTGCAAACCTTGCACTGGCTTGCTGTGCTCTCAGGATCAAGTCCAAAGCTTACAAGTTCCAAGCTGAAACTTACAAGCCCTTTCATGATCTGCTTCCACTAAATTCTCAGTTCACTATTTCATGCACAAATTTAAAGAACTTGGAATTCAGTTGGAACTTAAAAGCAGCTAGAATTAGTTTTTCTTTGTTGTTTCTGTTTAGAATATACGCTACCCCCCCCCCCACCCCCTTCCACCTGGCTGAGTGTACTTCTCTCCTTCACGTCTTGGTTTAGATATCCCTCCCTGTCCTGGGAAGCCTTCCCAACCCCCCTGAGCTTATCTGTAGGGCAGCGCTCACTGCTGGACAAGCCTCTCCTAGATGCTTCTTGAGTATAAGGGCCCAGTTCTTAGGAGCACAGCTCCTTCCAAGGGGGCACTCAATACATAATTGTGGCTAAAAGGAGGAAAGTTCCTGCTCTTGTTAGAGAACTAGACTGAATTACTGTAGAAAACATTAAAGAATTTCAGTTCACAAACAGTGAAGGTGCAAATGGGACTGTTTCATTCTTTAAAATCTCCATATAGTGTCCCTATGAGTGCTTGGTGGGGACGGTGTCTGGTCAGGATAGCTGAATGCACAGAAGTTACTGAGAGTGGCTGCCTGGGGTGCACCTACTGTGCCAGGGGCTGGGACTAGCACTTTGCATTACCCTCCCTCTCAGTCCTCCCAATGTCTGGGCAAATGGTGATGCCCCTTCATGGATATAAGGAAGTTGAGGTTCAGAAATACACTCAAGGTTATTAAATGACAGAACTGGAGTTCAAACCCAAGTGAACCTGACCCCGAAGTCTATGCTCTTAATTTTTTTTTTTTTTTGTTAAATCCTCACCTGAGGACACATTTATAGAGAGAGGAAGGGAGAGAGGGCAAAAACATCGATATGATGATCAGTTGCATTCCATATGTGCCCTGACCAGGGATCAAACATGCAACCTAAGCATGTGCCCTGACTGGGAATCGAACCCACAGTACTTTAGTGTATGGGCTGTTGCTCAAACCAACTGAGCCACATTGACCAGGGCAAATTTTTTAAGCTTTTATATTTCAAGTAATTGATGCTTATATTTGGGAGGAAAAGGTCATTTTTGGTATAATTTTTGCTTCACAAGTTTGCTAAGAGGTTTCTATAATGTAAATTTTGTTTGTATAATGCCTTAGAGGATAGTGACGAAAAATCTTGCAAAATGAAAATATGCAGAAGCCGTAAATTAAAGGACAAAAACTATCTTGTTTTTTATTATTCCAAAATGCAAATAACATTCTGAGCTCCATATTTATACCTATCAACTGAGTATCTCCAACATCACAGAGCGAACAAACATAAGGAGGCAAAACTGAGCCAGGCTGTATTTCTCCCAAACATACTCCCCATCCTGCCTGCCCAATTTCAGCGAACTAGCCCACCATCTGGTCTACCCAAAACATACTTGCAGCAGTCATTTGAGACTCTGGGATTTCCCTCAAATCACACCCTTCCTCTCTAGTTTCTCTTCAGCTGGACTCTCAGGTTCTCATCACATCTGTTTGAACTACTCAAACAGAGTAGTTTTGGTCCCCTGCCTCTGGTCTCCTCCTAATCTATTCTGCAGCCATAATGGTCTTCAAACTCCAAATTTAGACTGATGAAATGACCAGTCTAAAATCCAGGGGCATCCCAGATAAACAGTAGAAAATCTCAGCATGGCTCCCAATTTCTTGATGCTCTTGGAGAATCCATGTTTCTTACTTTCCCCCTGCTGCCTGCCATCTGCCCTACATGTTCGGTAAACATGCCACATCAAACTGTTGATACTTTCACTGTGATGTGACTAAATACTTTTATCCTTGGCTCATTTAGTCCTATCCTCTGGGATGTCTTCATCCATTGTGTTTCTCATAATTTCCTTTCTATTATCCTAGGTCTGTCTAAGGCCTCTCCCAGTACATCTCCCTCATTCCTGCCCCTCCGCACGGTTGACGGCTCACTACACCTGCAACCTGTTAGGACATGCCATTCTGCCCCCTGTGTGTGAATTCCCTGATAGAAGAGGTCCTGTTTTACTAACTTTATATTCTTAGCACATAGTAGGAAATAACGAATGGCTTTATAATTAGAGCTACAAGGCACTTCATGTTGAGATCAACCTAACTGCCTACATTTTGGCATTGAAGGAACAACTCTGAGAGATGAAAACTTGCTTGATTTCACCCATAACTACTCTGATATTAAAAAAGGGCATCCTGGGGAAGAACTTTGAAGCATCAGTATCATGTTAGTGATGATACCATGTAAAATAAAGATGCCTATAGAAAAGATATTGCTCAGAATAAAAGGATATTTTTATTTAAAGAAATGCTGATGGGGTGTACTATTTTTAAACAGTATTAATAATAAAATGCATAGGCTATCTCTTCTGGAGAATCTGATGAAAGTTACTCATACTTTCTCCAGAAAAATACTCAAAATGTTTCACAGATTTCAGGGTGCACTGAAGCCCATTTGTGGAACCGTAGTCAAAGGGATTTGAATGCAGTTGACCGTTGAACAACATAAGGAGTAGAGGCACCAAACCCTGTGCAGTCAAAAACCCACATAGAACTTTTGACTCCCCAGAACTTTACTAATAGCTTACTGTTGATTAGCAGCCTTACTGGTAATATGAATAATCAATTAATACATATTTTGTATATTATGTGTATTATATACTATATTCTTATAATAAAGTAAGCTAAAGAAAAGAATGTTATTTAAAAATCACAAGGAAAAGAAAAATATATTTACAGTACTCTACTGTATTTGTTGGAAAAAGTCCACATATAAGTGGACCTGCACAGTTAAAACCAGGGTTGTTCAAGAGTAACTGTATTATGAATACTAGGTGGAGTCATTTTCTATATTTGGTGTAGCTGTAACTGTACCAGGTGACCAAACACTGAAGGGGTTAATTTTATCCACAACCTCCTGGGACAAAACTTTTTGGGAGGTACTTACCTCTTTAGGAGAAAGAATAGAAATGTAGTCTTCATATATGATCCTTGCCTTTTCCTCAATAATGCTTTTATTAGCTTCTTTTTTCAGTTCCTCACATGCCATCCAGAAAAGCATGTTTTCTTCACTGAATTCCGTTCGGAGGAACTCACGGAAAGCATTCCTTCCCGCGGGAGTGAGCATTAGCTTGTCAAAGGACTGTGCCCAGGCGCTCACCTCTTCCAGAGTAGGAGTGGGGCTTAGCAGAGATGGGAGAAAGGACGAAAGGGGGCTATGTTAGTGGTAGTTAATTTGAATTCACCACTAGAAACCCGTCTTTTTCCTCTCTGAGAATGAAAGTGTGTACTTAGGAAATTTTAGGAAGGCAAAGAGCTCTTCTTGGTTTCCTTAAGCCTTTAGAACAAACACACAAGTTTGATATTTTCAAATTGTTGACTGGATTGCATGGCTACCACCCAAATGCTTGCAAACCAAATTGCTAGAGTGACTGCTGAGAACATACTTGTTTGCATCTAGGCACATCCTGGAAAAGTTTTTAAATTACAGAAGTAAAGAAAAATCCTATAATCATCTGAGTAAAAACTCCTCAGTCACATTGACAGACCTAAGTCAGCCCTGACCACACTGATTTCCAAAATAGCAATGCAGTGGGTCAGTGTCTATTTAGTATTTTTTAAAACTCAAAAGAGAATTTTAAAGAGGAGAAAACAATATGTTATATAACTGTGGCTTAGGATGGGCGACAATAAAAATGAGCATTTACAAATTCACCATTTACCTCAAGTACCAGACCATCACCACCAGCTGCATTTACCTTGGCGCTACATTCACACACTGCTGTTGGACTCCCCATCCCTGAGGGAACCACTGTTCTTGACTTTGGATTTTCCCTGAGTTGATTTTTTACTTACATTTAATTATATAGAGGTCAGAAAACATAGTCTGTTTAACAATGGTCTTTTTCCTTACCCCTTTTTTTATAGTTTCTATATCTGTATATACCCTTGAAAAATGTATTTTTTAGGTTTTTTAAAAAAACTTTATGAAAATGGCTTCTGCAACTTGCTTTTTTCACCCAACACTAAGAATCTAAGATCCACTCATGTTGCTGTATGTGACCAGAGTTCCGGGGCAGGATTCCTCTGATATTCCATTCTTGTGCTGTCCTCATCAGGTCTTGGTATCACTGTTAAACCTGCCTGTTAGGCATTTGGGTAGTTACACAAGACTTATAATCTTGGAATGATCAATTCCTGAAATGTTTTGTATAACTAATCTGTAAAACCAACTGAATCCAGTGTTATTTTGTAGGAAAGTGTTACTGGGTTGAAACACTAAAAAAAGATATGTTGAAATCCTAGCCCTCAGTACCTCAGGATGTGACCTTAGTTGGAAATAGGATCTTTGTAGAGGTAATCAAGGTAAAATGAGGTCATTAGGGTGAGCCCTTATCCAATATGACTGGTGTTCTTACAGAGACAGACACACACAAAGGGAAGACCATGGAAAGATACACAAGGGAAAGACAGTCCTGTGACTGGCATGAAATATCTGTAAGATGAGGAATGCCCAGGGAAGCTAGACGAAGCCAGGAATGATCCTCTCCTAGAGCCGTTTGAGAAAATGGCTCTGCTGACCTCTTGAGTGTGCATTTCTGGCTTCAAAAAAATAATATCCGAAAAAATAAGAAAAAGTACAACAGAGAGATCCTATGTACCATTTTCCCTGTTGCCCCCATCGTAGCATCTTGCAAAACTATAATACAACTTCACAGTCCTCTTGGACATCGTCGACAGTTGAATTCTGCTTACTCATTTTTGTGATTCCATCTTTAATTAGCTTATGATTTCTGAGACCATTATTTTATATTTCATTACAGATACTTACAGCATCTTTGGTCCTTTGGTCTCTAAGTCCAAGTGTTATTTTTACTTACTCTCATTTGTGGTGGGTTGTTTCCTTTTAGTTTCATAATTTTGGGTTGGTCTTAATCTTTGGCAAACAGAGTTGAAATTGAGGATGTTTTCTTTCCTCCAGAGAATGTGTGTGTTTGCTTTTTCTGAGATCTAGCCCGTGTTACTGACCTGGGGCCATTTCAGGGATCAGGGCTTAATCTGGACGCCTCTGTTTCAACACCTTGCCCTCATGCTACTCTGCACTTGCCCTTAGAGAAAACCCTTCTTTCCTGTGCTTAGCAGTCACTACTCAGTGTATTACAACTTATTCAGTTGTGTTCTTCAAGTACTTCATCATTCTTCTTACTTTCTATGAGCCAAGGAATGCAAAAACTTTTAGATTTATACAAAATCTGTTGTTGTGCATTGGGAAGGCCCTTGGACACAAGGCCAAAAGCACTCTCTTTAGTTGTGAGGGGTAAATGATGTAGACCCAAAAATTTGCTATGTAGGTAACTTGTCTTAATTACATGAAGATCATAGGAAAAACACTCTCACATACACAAAGATTCACAATGTAAATTCTATGTTCTTTTCTTGAAATCATATCCTGAAGATGGATTACAACTGACCCAGCACTGCAACATAAATGAAATGTTCAAGATCAGAGGAAGTAGTTTATAGAAAGAGAATTAGCAGAGAAAATTGTAAGTGTTTAAACAATTGTTTCAAGTTTAGTTTCAAAATTAGATTTCAGTGTGGACTACGGATCTCATTTCAGTACGACTGTGTGCAAATGCACAGGAAGTACACTTGAGGATATATGAAAAGCTGTAGATGTCAGTATATCTGGAGACTGGGATGAGGTACGAAAAATAAAATTTCTATTGTAAAACTTCTGTATTATTCATTTTTGTTTTTATAGTGTATTTAAATTTTCCTCACGAAGGTATGAAAACATAATACAGAAAATTAGTTTTTAGTTAACTAGTTTAAGCGAGAAGCTTAGTTTTTAAAAAATGTTTTAAAAGATGTTTAAAGGATAATTTAAAAATAATAAAGTAATCTACATAAAAATCCTGAATTCTTTTTATAGAGATTCCCATTAAATTGGTGAGGCTTACTAAAAAGTAGGCTACATTATGTTCCTTAAGTATGAAAATTTAAAAGATATCTTTTTACTCCTGTCAATTTAAAATATATATATAAAAGAATGATTTTGAAAAACTTAAAGGTAATTGGTAGGACATTTTTTAAGAGAGGACATATAATTTCCATAGTACTGAAAAACCTAAAAGCAAAGAAAGCAGTTCACATAACAAAATATACATAAAAATTTTTTAAAAGTTAAATAATTAGGTATGACAAGCAGACTATCAAAGAATGCTAGAAGATTAAACATACCAGTACTCATCAAAATAACCGACCTAATGTAATTGGATTCTAATTCTCTATTTAGAGACAGAGACTCAAACCGGACCAAATCTAACATAATACTATTTTGGGGAACCATACAAAATATTATCAAATATTAATAACAAATACACAGGCAAAGATATATGAAGCAAATGCAAATAAAAATATCTAAGTAGGAATGGAAGCAAAAGGAATTAAGTTGTATAAAAAGTCATTTTATATTGTTGGATATGATTGAGAGCTAATAATAGCAAATATATATTGAATGCTTGCCTTTTGCCAAGCTCTGTTCTCAGTGTTTTACAGGTCTTATTTAATATTCACAACAACCCTTTTTGGATTAGCTACAACAAACTATTATCATCCTTATTTTACACATAAGGAAACCAAGGCATAATGTGGCTTACTAATAAGTAAAGTGCCAAAGGTCCCAGGGACCCACAGGCAGGATGCATACAACTAGGGCTAGATATAAGAAATCTGGTTTCAGATGTAGCAGCCTCAAAGCATTGGTACAGAATACATTTTACAGGAATATGTAAGATAAAATCTGTTTTTTTTAAGTTGTGGAAGTGCTTCCCAGACTTTGAAAAATCTGGGTAAAAATAAATAAGATAAAAAATGAAGAAAAATATTTATGTATTTCACCATATATATAATGCACACTCTTTTGCCCAAATTTTTGAGGGAAAAATAAGGATGCACATTATATATGCACATAATGATTACACACCATGGGTATGTTAATCCCGTGTATAATGTACACAAAAATGTGGGTGTGCATTATATATATAGCAAAAATTATAGTAATTAACCTTTTAAGCTACTTCTGTTTTCCTCTCAAAAATAGACAATTTAATACAATACCTACTGGAACAATGCTTTTAGGATATTGGTTTTGTATTTGCAATTATATAACCATAATACCAAGAAAAGGAATAAGAATACATAGGTAAAAGTAAATCAATTGATACTACAGGTGGGAAGAAAGACAATTTTAAAATTTGGCATTATGTAAAGTAATTTATTTGTTTTTACTTAAATTTAAAAAATAATGCATTAATGGAAGTATAAGTTAAGAAAAAACTAGTTAAGAAAAAATGGACATTTGAAACTTTCCTAAAAACAAATTATCTATGTTTCATTACAGTCTTTTATTTTAAAAACATACCATATAAAAATAAAATAGTATCATCTATTTGTCAAGAAGCATCAATTTATGTTTAAGATTAGCAGGTATTAGATTAATGATGGAACTGATTTTTGTCACTATCATACAATAAAAGGAATTCCGCACTGAAAATGTGATGCCACATTATAATTTGGTATTAGCAAATTGCATGTACAGAAACCTTGTGTTCATTGAAACATATAATACAAAAAATAATAAAGCAGGCACTTCCATCAACTCAGTGAGCCAAACAAATGAGATTTTACCTTTCTTCATGGTTTGGAGTGTCATCTGTTCTGAGTTCATGGGAAGCCCTCCTGGGTCTCTGTTCTTGGTTTCTCACAGTGAGACTGAACAAAACAGGACATTTACTTGTGAGCCAACATCATCTTAAGAGAGCTCCCGATTACCAAGAATTATTTTTTTCTTGAAAAAAATGACCCCGATTAGTTTTCTCAAAAAAACAAAAATATAACAATAAGGTATTAGCAAAGTAAATTACATTTATAATATTGTTGTCTACACTAATCAAGTGAGGGTTTACCTTTAGAATAATAATTCTTTTCATAAAAACATCCATTAGAAAGTAGTAAAAAAGTAAGATTATCAGGATTGTTTTGTGTTTTCATTTCTTTGTTTTTCAGATATTTTTATTTGTTTCATTTCTTGCACATTGAAAACAAGTATATGTTCTCCAAAATTTGTTTGCAGTGAAAATGAAGGTTTTATATATTTATAGGCATACATACAAAAGCATCAGAGAGCATCAGGCAAGTGTGCAATGAAAATCTATTATATTGTTTAAGAGAATTTAAGTTTCCTTATACACATCCTACACTTTCTTTTGTAACTCTATTACAAGTATTTTTGTTGTTATTGTAAATGGAATTTTCACTTCAACCTTACCTTCTAACAGGTATTTACATTTGTGCATATGAAGGCTATTACTTAATAGCTATATTTAACTATCATTTTTATATCATAAAGTTAGTTTTAAAGTGCACCGTTTAGTGGTTTTTAGCCTAATCACCAGGTGGTACAATTATCACTGCTCTCTAATTTCAGAACATTTTCATCACCCTAAAAAGAAGCCCATCCCTGTTTGCAGTCATCCTCATTACACCTTATACCCACCTCCTCCTGGACTGGTTATACTCAAATTTATTTCCAGTCTCTGCAGATTTCTCTATTCTGAATTATACAATATGTGGTCTTGTGTGTCTGATTGCTTTTACTCAGCATAATGTTTTCAAGGTTCACTCAGTTGCGGCATGTATTAGTACTTTTTCCTTTTTGCAGCTTAATAATATTCCATTGTATGGATATACCACAATTTGTTATTTATTCATCAGTTGAACATCTAGGTTGTTGGTATCTTTTGGCTATTTATAAAAAAATTTGCCTGTGGACAGTCATGTATAAATTTTTGTATGGATGTCTTTTTTTTCATTTTTATTGAATGTATTGAGGTAACATTGGTTAATAAAATTATACAGGTTTCAGATGTACAATTCTGTAACACATCAGCCCTATATGATATTGCCTGTACACCACCCCAGGTCAGTCTCCTTCCTTCACCATTTATCCCTACTACCCTCTCTTCTATCTCATCCCCACTTCCACCTGGTATTCACCATGCTTTGTCTGTGTATATGAGTCTGTTTGTAATTTGTTGGTTAGTTTATTTTGTTCATTAGATTCCACATATATGATACTTGTCTTTCTCTGACTGGCTTATTTCACTTAGCATAATACTCTCCAGGTTCATCCACACCATTGCAAAGGGTAAAATTTCCTTTTTTATGGCTGAGTAGCATTCCGTTGTATAAAAGCACCACAGGATTTTTATCCACTAATCAACCGATGGGCTTTTTCCAGATCTTTGACTATTGCAAATAATGCTGCAGTGAACATAGAGGTGCAGATATTCTTTCGAATTTGTGTTTTGAGATTCTTAGGAAATATTCCCAGATGTGGAATTGCTGGGTCATAAGGCAGTTCCATTTTTAATTTTTTGAGGTCACTCCATACTGCTGTCCACAGGGGCTGCACCAATCTGCATTTCACCAACAGTGAATTAGGGTTCCCTTTTCTACACATCCTTGCCCGCACTTGATTTTTGTTGATTTATTGAGGATAGTCATCCTGACAGGTGTGGGGTGTTATCTCGTTGTGGTTTTAATTTGCATTTCTCCGATGATTAGTGCCGTTCAGCATCCTTCCATGTGTTGATTGGCCATGTGCATGTCCTCCTTGGAGAAGTGTCTGTTCAGGTCCTTTGCCCATTTCTAACTGAATTGTTTTATTTTTTGGTATTGAATTTTATAAGTTCATTATAAATTTGGGATATTAACCTCTTATCAGATATATCATTGGCAAATGTGTTCTATTTAGTGGGTTGTCTTTTCATTTTGTTGATGGTTTCCTTTGCTGTTTAACAGCAACTGTTTAACTGTTTAGTTTGATGCTGTTCCATTTGTTTGCTTTTCTTTTCTTTCCCTTGCCCAAGGAGATATGTTAGAAAAAATATTATGACAAGGGATACCTGAGATTTTACTAGCTATGTTTTTTCTAGGATATTTTCAAGTCTAACATGTAAGTGTTTAATCCTTTTGAATTTATTCTTGTGTATGGTATAAGAAGGTGGTGTGGTTTCATTATTTTTGCATGTATCTGTCCAATTTTTAACAACATTTATTCAATAGACCATCTTTACTCCATTGTATTTTTGCCTTCTTTGTCAAATATTAATTGACTATATAGAAATGGATTTATTTCTGGGTTCTCTATTCCATTCTTTGATCTATACTTTTTTTTTTAATGCCAGTACATGCTGTTTTGATTACTATAATTTGGTATCAGGTAGCATGATTCCTCTAATTTTTTTCTTCCTCCTCAAGAGTGTTGTTGCTATTTGTGATCTTTTGTGGTTCTATATAAATTTTTGAAATATTTGTTTTAGTTGTGTGCAATATGCCATTGGTATCTTGATAGGAATTGTGTTGACTCTGTAGATTGCTCTGGGTAGTATGGACATTTTCCTGATGTTAATTCTTTTAAGCCATGAACAAAGTATATGCATCCACTTATTTCTATATTATTTATTTATTGTCAGTGTCTTACAATTTTCCGAGTACAGGTATTTTACATCCTTGGTTAAATTTATCCCCTAGTATGTTTTTGAAGCAATGGTTAATGGGATTGTTTTCTTAGTTTCCCTTTCTGACACTTTATTATTGGTGTACAAAATGTAACTGATTTCTGGATATTTATTTTGTATTCTGTGATTTTACTGAATTTTTAATATTCTAGTAGCTTTTTGGTGGAATCTTTAGGGTTCTCCATATACAGTATCATGTCATCTGCAAATAATGACAGTTTTACTTCTTCCTTTCCAATTTGGATGGCATTTATTTCTTCTTGTCTGATTTCTGTGGCTAGGACTGCTAGTACTATGGTGAATGAGAGTGGTGAAAGTGGACATCCCTGTTTTGCCTGAGTCTTAAGGGAAATGCTCATAGTTTTTGCTCATTGAGTTTGATGTTGTCTGTGGGTTTGTCATTTATGACCTCTATTATGTTGATGTATGTTCTCTATTCCCACTTTGCTGAGAGTTTTTTTCATAAATGGATGCTGGATTTTATCAAATGATTTTTCTGCATCTATTGGTATAATCATGTGGTTTTTATCCTTCATTTTGTTTATATGATGTGTCACCTTTATTGATTTGTGGATATTCTACCATCCTTGCATCCCTGGAATAAATCCCACTTGGTCATGTTGTATGATCATTTTAATACATTGCTAGACCTGGTTTAATACTTTTTTGGAGGATTTTAGCATCCATGATCATCAGGGATATTGGTTTATAATTTTCTTTCTTTGTAGTGTCCTTATCTGGTTTGGGAATTAGGATAATGCTAGCCTCATAAAATTAGCTTGGAAGTCTTCCCTCCTCTTAAATTTTTTTGGAGTAGTTTGAGAAAGATAAGTATTAGCCCTTTTTTCAATGTTTAGTAAAATTCACTGGTGAAGCCATCTGGTCCAGGACTTTTGTTTGTTCAAAGTTTTTTGATTACTGCTTCAATTTCACTAGTTGCAATCTGTCTCTTCAGATTCTCTGATTCTTCCTGATTCTATTTTGGAAGATCATATATTTCTAGGAATTTATCTGTTTCTTCCAGATTGTCCAATTTGTTGACATATAGTTATTCATAATATTTTCTTACAACCCTTTGTATTTCTTTGGTGTCAGTTGTTACTTCTGTTTCATTTCTGGTTTTATTCTTTTGGGTCTTCTCTCTGTGTTTCTCTCCGAGCCTGGTTAAAGTTTTGCCAATATTGTTTATCTTTTCAAAGAACCAACCTTTGTTTCATTGATTTTTTTTGTATTGTTTTAGACTCCAATTTGTTTATTTCTCTCTGACCTATTTTTTTTAAACCCTCACCCAAGGATATTATTTTTATTATTGATTTTATATAAAGAGAGAGAAACACTGATGAGAGAGAGAAACATCAATTTGTTGCCGCTCATACATGCCTCTGCCATGGACTGAACCCACAATCTTATGTATATGCCCTGACCAGGAATTACACTCACTTTAAGTGTATGAGATGATGCTCCAACCAACTGAGCAACCTGGCCAGGGCTGCTCTGATCTTCATTATTTCCTTCCTTCTACTCACTTTGGGCTTTGTTTGTTGATTTTTTTTTTTCAGTTTTCAAAGTAAAACTAGATGCTTTATTTGAGATTTTTCTTGTTTCATGAGGTAGGCCTGTATGCTATGAATTTACCTCTTAGAACTGTTTTAGCTGTGTCCCATAGAATTTGGCTTGTTGTGTTCTCATTTTCATTTGTTTCAAGACATTTTTTGACTTCTTACTTGATCTCATTGTTAACCCATTCATTTTTTTTTACTAATGTTATTTAGCCTCCATGTCTTTGTGTGTTTTTCAGTTTTTTTTTTCTTGTGATTGATTTCTAGTTTCATTCCATATGGTCAGACAAGTTGCTTGATATGATTTCAGTCGTTTTAAAATTATTGAGACTTGTTTTGTGTCCCAACATTTGGTCTATCCTAGAAAATTTTCTATGTGCATTTGAAAATAATGTATGGCTACCCCAGCATTTTTTTCTTTTTTATTTGCATGAAATGTCTTTGTTCCTCCCTTTACTTTTAGTCTGTGTATATCTTTCGTTCTGAGGTGGATCTCTTGTAGACAACATACATATCGGTTTTGTTTTCTTATCCATTCAGCTACCTTACGTCTTTTGATTGTAGCATGTAACCATATCATTTAAAGTGATTATTGACAGGTACATATTTATTGCCATTTTATTCTTTTAACTATGTTCCTTTTTTCTCCTCCTCATCTTCCTTTTTTTTTTATTCAAGGAGGCCCTTAAAGATTTCTTGTGATACTGGCTTGTTGGTAACAAACTCCTTTAGTTTTTTTCATGTTTGGAAAGCTCTTTATTTCTTTCTCAATTTTAAATGATAGCCTTGCTGGGTAAAGTAGTCTTGGTTGTAGGTCTTTGCTTTCCATCACTTGAAATATTTCATGCCAATCGCTTCTGGCCTGAAATGTTTCTGTTGAGACGGCAGCTGTCAGTCTTATGGGAGCTACTTTCTGGGTAACTAACTATCTTTCTCTTAGAAATTTTAAGATTCTGTCTTTGTCTTTAATCTTTGATATTTTAATTATGATGAATATTGGCCTGTGCCTCTTTGAGTCCACCTTATTTGGGACTTCCTGTGCTTCCTGGACTTTCTTCTTCACCAGGTTAGGGAAGATTTTGGTCGTTATTTCTTCAAATACATTCTTGTTCTCTTGTTCTTTCTCTTCTCCTTCTGATGCCCCTATGATAGTGATACCCCTATGATACAGATGTTGTTATGCTTCATGGTGTCCCATAGGTCCCTCAAACGATCCTCATTTTTTGAAATTCTTTTTTCTTTTCATTGCTCTGATTGGGTGTTTTATTCTACCTTGTCTTCAAAATTTCTGATTTGATCCTTTGCTCCAGCCAACCTACTGTTTATTCCTCCTCATGTATTCTTCATTTCAGATATTATATTTCTGTTTTTTTATGGTTTCTATGGCCTTCTTCATGCTATTGATCATCTTTATAACCATTGCTTTGAACTTTATATCTGATAAATTGCTTGCCTCCATTTCATTTAGTTCTTTTTTCTGGAGAATCCTCTTGTTCTTTCATTTGTAGCCTGTGTTGTTTTTGTTTTTGTTTTTTTTTCCTCCCCATTGACTACCTTTTTGCATTTGTTTCTGTGTATTTGCTGACTCTGCTATGACTCCTAGTTTTGGTAAGGTGGCCTATGTATTAGGTGTCCTAAGAGGTCCGGTGGTGCAGTCTCCTTGATCACCTGAGCTAGGTGCTCCAGGAATGTCTCTTGCGCGGGTTTTATGGGCCCTCCTCTTGTAATTGAGTATTGATTGCTGTAGGCCCACTTGTGCTTGGATTCAGAATAGCCAAGCAAGCTGTCTGTGAGGCTCAACCCTGAGCACGTGTGCTGATATGCAGGTGCTGACCACACATTGCAGAATTCGATTCAGCAGAGTTTTTTTGCCTGCCAAGATCTCATCTGGATATACTGCTTGTGAAGCTTATTAGATACTGCTCTGTTGTTGTCTGAAGGTGGCCATTGGATATGTTGATTCTGGACCTCTTGAGAGGGACTCTGGTTCAGGTCAATTTCAGATGCTGACTGTGACTGGCACTGAGCAACCTGTTTGGAGCTACAAAGTGATTCACAGAGTGCACACAGGAAGGACCAAGCTGGGCACCATGGCCAGATTTTTAGTAGCAATGGGTCTGGGGACTGGTCAGCAAAAGCTCCAAAGTACCCAAGATCCACCTCTGCCTGCCTCTGCCGGCTGGCTGCCTGTTAGGCTCCAGTACTGATAGAGCCTGGCTGTACCCACAGAAAAGTGAAAGCTCTACAGGGTGGGGCAGGAGGGATTGCAGAAGGCAGGGCTATTGTTTTCCCCCAGGCTGATGCTGCACAGAGAGGAGTGCTCCACCAAGAAATATGGTGTCTGCAGTGTTTGAGAGTGACTCAGCACAGGGATCTGGATGGCTGTCCCTTTAGTTCTCTCCCCAGAGCCACAAACCCCAGACTCTCCTCATATGACTCTGGCCTGGTCTGCCTTCCCATCACCAGCATCCATGGTGAGGGGCTATGAACGATATTTTGTGTGTTGGCCCTTTAAGAGGGTGCTTGTGCCTCTAGTGGACTCCTGTCTCTCCACGACAGACAGAACCCCCACTGTTTTGCATAGCCAGATGTCATGTGACACCTCGTCCAGGCTCTGGTTCTCTGAGCCGAGGAGCCCAGCTTCAGGTGGAGACCTCACACTTCTCAAACAGAACCCTCCGCAACTGAGATCCCTCTGGAACCATAGCTGTGTTCTGTGGGAGTGGAGCCAGCCCTTTTTGAATCCCCACCCTTTTTCCGGTCTTGATGTGGCTTCCTCTGTAAATTCTTGGTTATAAGACATCTTCAGCTAGTCTTCAGTTGGTTACTCAGGATGATGTTCTATAATTTAGTTGTAATTTCAGTTTGGTCCTGGGAGGAGGTCAGTCTGGATGTCTTTATATTTCATTTAGGTAAATACCTAAGAGTGGAAATACTTTCATATGGTAAATCTCTTTGTAACATTTTGAGAAAAACCCAAATTGTTTTCCTGTTTTGAGGGATCCAGTCTTTTCATGTCCTTGCCAACACTTGTTATTGCCTTTATTTTTTATTCTAGCCATTTAAGTGGGATAAAGTGGAATCTCAGTTTGGTTTTGATTGGCACTTTGCTAGTGACTAATTACATCGAACCTTTTTTCATATATTTATTAGCTATTTGTACCTCTTCTTCGGATACATACCTAATCAGATTCTTTACTTATTTCTAAATTGGTTTGTCTTTTTATTTTTAAATTGTAAGGTTTCTTTTTTACATGCTGAATGCAATTATTTTTATGCTAGTTTTATCTTTCTTGTTATTGATTTTTTGTGTGTGTGTTTGCATCAGTTTAGCCATAATTCTCTTGGGATTGCCAGGCATACTCTCATATCATCTGCAAATAGGAAGAGATGCTACTACTTCTTTTCCAATTCTGGTCTTCAAATCATTTTCTCTTGTCCAATTTCATTGACTGATATGTATAGTAAAATGCTAAAAAGCGGGGATATCATGGACATCCTTACCTTGTTTTTGATTTTAGCAAGAATGCTTTTAATATCACGATAAATTTTTATCATTGGTTATTTGAGTTTACTTTATCACTACTGTATTATCTTTTTTATTCCTTTTATTTTATCTTTCTTTAACTCTCTTTATGCCATTTTGTAAAAGTCTCCCGGTCTATTTTCAGTACATCTGCTTATGAATTTTTAGTGATTGTGTATGTGTAGCTCTACTTTTCCTTAAATGTAAAGTCACTAGAAATACAGCAACTGCCCAGGTTGGTGTGGCTCAATGGATTGAGCACTGGCATGAGAACCAGAGTGTCACTGGTTCGATTCCCAGTCACGGCACATGACTAGGTTGCAGGCCAGGTCCCCAGTAGGGGGCGTGTGAGAGGCAACTACACATTGATGTTTCTTTCTGTCTCTTTTTCCTTCCCTTCCCTCTGTCTAAAAATAAATAAATAAAATCTTTTAAAAAAACTTTCTAAAAAAAAAATACAGCAACTCTTCTGACTTGTTGCTTTTATCATGCCAGTGCTAAAAAGTTTTACTAAATTGTGGTTTCTTAGAACAGAAACAAAAATAAACTTGAGAGGCATCTGGGTGGTGTTTTCTTGGCAGAAGCATTAACTGCTTCCCAGGTTTCTTTTGTAAGCAGAAAACATTACAACATAGTAGGTATGAAAAAGCAAAGAGAAAAAGAATGATGAATTTGACGCAGTATTCCTAAAAGAACTAGAGGTTGTATTGTGAAGTAAATAAGCAATATTTATTTAAGCTTTGACATTTTTCCATATCTCATTTTTTTGAAAAGTAGAAATATTTAAGGAGATGGTGTATTCTTTAAAAAGTGAAGAATATATTTTATGTCGTTTTTTAAAACGAGTTAAATTGTTATTGTTACAGTAAAACAAGAAAATGTTGATAGAAGCCACAATAGTTGCTCACCATTCAGCAAAAGAGGACCCATGGTGAGAGAGGTTTTGGTAAAATTTTGAGTTATAAAAAAGAGGAAGGAGGGAGGATCATCAGTCTTTTAGAAAGAAGAAAAGTTTATTGTCAAAAGACCAAGAATCTGCATGACTTTTATAAAATGGTATGTTAGAAGGCCATGAAGCAGAATTTTGAAAACAATAACACAAGGGCTTAGAAAACATACTGCCATTTACCTTTCTTAAAAGTTGATTCTACTATGTATTGTTAACATGAATAAATCTCAACACAGATAAATCTCTGGTTGTGTACTTTTTCCATCCCATTTCCCTTCTGTCCATCCCAGAGGTAAATATCATCCTTAATTTGTTGTTTATCCTATTCATACCAATGCTAGTCTCTCTACCTAAATATGTATAAAAATATAAATGTAAACATAAATACAAAGATATTTCAACTTGGTAAAAATGTTACTATATAATATGTACTTCCTTACAATTTGTTTTTTCCCTTCTAGCACCTGAATTTAAATGCTGTGTGGTACTGCATTTTATAACTATACCACAATATATTTATTCATTCTCCTGTTCATGCACTTTAAGAGACATTTTCAGTTTTTCTCAGATTCATGCTGCAATGACTCCTTCATACTTTATCTCCTTTTGCATGTGCACAAATGGATTATATTGTTTCATTTCATTTTTAATTTTTTTCTTTCAGTCATTATTTTCTTCCTTATCTCCTGGTGTTCTTCATTTGCATTCTTTGTTAAATGCATTATAACTATCTTCTGTTGGTATGTTTTATGTGTTCATTTTATTTCTGATACCTTTTGTTAAACATATTTTTAAAAACAGCTTTATTAAGATATAATCCACACAACACACAATTCACAATTTAAATGGTACAATGTTTTTAGTATATTTATACAGTTGTATAGCTGTCACCATGAGTTTAGGACATTTCATCACTCCAAAAAGAAATGGTACACCCTAGTACTCACTCCTATTTCCCCCATCCCTAGGTAACCAATAATCTACTTTCTGTATCTATGAGTTTACCTATTCTGGACTTTTCATATAAATAAAATCATAAAATATGTGGTCTTTTGTGTCTGGCTTCTTTTACTTAGTATAATGTTTTCAAGGTTCATCTATGTTTCAGCAGTTGTAATACTTAATGCCTTTTATGGCTAAATAACATTCCATTCTATGGAAATACCACATTTTGTTTATATATTCATCAGTTGATAGATAGTTGGGTTGTTTTTACTTTTTGGCTATTATGAAGCATGCTGCTATGAATACACAGGTCTTTGTGTGGAATGTGTTTTATATCGCTCATTATATAAATTTTTATATTTCAATGTACCCAAATTTATTATTCTTTTACTTTTATAGATTTTGCTATAATTCTTCTGAAACAAAGATCATAAAGGTATTATCCTGTATTTTCTTCTTGGCAGTTCATAGCCTTTAAGCCATTTGGAAGAGATCTTGTGTTTTGTGGGAGAAGGGAGGAGATTTATATTATATGATACAGTATTGAAATTTAAACCTATTTTTATGGATTTGGATACCAGGTAGGGTGAAAAAACCTTCCTAGTTTGCCTGAGATTCACAGATTTTCAGGGACAGCAGTTTTCATTGCTAAAACTAAGACCGTGCCAGACAACTGGGATGAGGGAGTCACCCTAATACCAAATACCCTATTGTTTATAAAATAGCTCATTCTCTCTTTTGCTAAAGCCACTTTTATCACATGCTGACAAAGTATTCTACATTTCCTTTATTGTTTTCCACTGATGTGGAAACTATCACTTTTATGACTAAACATGAGTGCCACTTAATTTTGAAAGAAAATGTTCTTGTAATTTTTTCCTAGGAAAGTCTTAAGTTATTGATTTGTCTATCATTAACATGATATTATTTGTTTATAGCTTTGGATTTACACTTTTTAACACAAAAGTAAACGTTTTATATGTAGCTATATTTGATTCCTCGTGTGTCCATCATTGTTACTTGTTTCCCATGACTAATCTGTGGGTTCACTTTTTTTCCCTCTGAATACATCGTGCCTTAGTTCTTTTAGGGAGAATCTAAAGGTAGTTAACTCTGTTGGCCTTTGCATGTCTGAAAATGTCTAATTTTACCCATACTCTTGACTTACAGTTTAAATATGTTTTCAGTTACTTTTCTCCAGGACTTTGAAGACATTGCTCTATTTTCATTTATATATATATATATAATATATATATATATGACATGTGCTACATAATTTCTGACTATGATGATGATACCTAGGTATAGATATATATTTCATTCACCCTAGTTGGTGCAAGTAGAAGTAGTCTATTCTGGTACATGCTACCCTTACACCATCAGCCCTCTACCACCTGCTACCCTGACACCATCAGCCCCATACATCGTTCAGACCAGTATCTCAGCCTCTTATGCTCCCCTCAGGCAGCTGAGAAGGGAGAAAGGACAGGGTGAATGCTCTCTGGGAGTCTCACCTGCACTGTAATATTTTTGTACATCTCTCAGATAATTATCTCTAATTATCTCACTGAGATTGATTAGCAGAGTAAAAGAGTGGAAAGAGGGCTAAACATAGTCTTTTCACCACTGATGGGTATTTTCCCTGGCTCAGGTGCATCCTGGACACCCTTGTGTGTTGGGTGAGCCAACGTGTGCCTTTCTTCCAGTCTCATGCCAGTCCTCTAAATTCCTACTTGGGGCTGAAGTCTTGCTTTGAATGTTAGACTCCTTCGCTCTTGTCAGCTTTGCCTCCCTCATATTCCCACTTGCTGTCTGGACTCTGTCCCGAGTGGACACACCACCCAGCATCATGATTCCATTGGTCCTTGCAGTGTCATTTGCTACATCTCGTCCACCTGATCGGAAGTTCGTGGGAATTAATACTAGCTCAAGTCAAGTGGAGCAGACCTCATTTTCCTGGATATTTCGTTTTCAACCTCCACTGCATCACCCAATTCTGTCACTCTTTTTGACCAGTCCCCATATTAGTTCGACTTGTTCTTCACGGGTTAGTGAGATCTTGGTTCAACTTGTAGTCAAGCCTACATACATTTACAATAATTGAATTGCCTAAAGTTCTGTACACATTTGGCTGGCACTAAGCAGTTTTCATATCAAATGAAAAGCAGTTTCAGAAATACAATCTAATGTTCCTATGATTTCTAGGTATAAATCATACATTTCTCTAGACTTTTAACTGTATGACTCAAACAGTCAAGGATATTTTACATTCACATAGCATATCTCTCTCTTTAAGCAGTAATTGTGTTTCTTCTTCTATCAGTAAGTTAGCCTATATTTTTAGACTTTCCTGTTAAGAGAAAAAATTTTCTTTATTAAAAATAAAATAAATAATAAGGCAGAAGCAGCAGAGAATAACATCCAGGCTCTTTGTACTTCATAGCCCTAACTTTTAAGGCCCATTTGAATTCTAGTTCCTCCACAAAGCCTTTATTGCCAACTAGAGTTCCTTGAGTTCACTACTTTCTGATCATCTAGGCATCATTTCTGTCCAAATATTAATATTCAGTCATAAACTGCCCAAATATTAATATTTAACCATAAACATATGTAGTTTTTTTAATGTATGTCAGCCTGATTTTAGGAATTTGAATATAGTTCCCTTAAGAGTTAGAATGTAGCCTCTTTGTTTTTTTGTTGTTGTTGTTACCCTTCACAGAACCCAAATCAGTGTCAAACACATGGCAGTTGTTTAAAAAACACTATTGAACTAACCATAAGCTGTCACAATTGAGAAGTATCATTTCTCAACCAAGAGCACATTAATTACAAAGCCCTGAACCTCACCAAGAACAGCTACAGCAGCAGCACCAGCAGAAGCAGCAAGCATTGGATCCTCGGTTCCCCATTTCATGTTGGTCTGGGAGGGAATCTGATGTCTCCAGGGCTGCACACATCTGCCGCTTCCGCATCTCCATCCGTTCTGACCCCATCAGCTGCAACAATGAAAGGAAAACGGGGTGGGGAGCGAGGATAGAGTGACCATCACATAAGCTTAGCGATCAGTTATTTGGATCATTGAAAAGATGTAATGTGACCATATCCAGGTCATTTCCACTAATTCTGGTAAAATTGGTGCTCACAATTAATTTATCAAACACTCATTTAATGTCCAGTATCTGCCGAGCACTGTGATAAATTTTAGGAATATAATGACAAAGGGAGGATCCTCGCCCCAAAGCACTCACAGTTGGGTAAAGGAGGCAAATATTGATATCACATACATTGAAGACATGCAGGAAAAACTACCACAGGGTCATTTCCCAGCTCCAGGATTCCGTTTGCATTGAACCAATGGGGAGCAGTTGAGTTATGGCTGCCCACGAGGCCAAAGCATGGATATGGAAGGAAGCCACATCAAAAATGTCAAGCGCACAAACACTGCAGTATGAGGAAACACTAGAAGAGGAAGGGTGGCAAGGGTGTGCATGCTTAGTTATAAAATAAGTCAGAGGAATGTAAAGTACAGTACATGGAATATAGTCAACAATGTTGTAATAACTTTGTATGGTGATGGCAGATGGTTACTAAATGTGATCACTTTGTATGCTATATAAAGGTCAAACTATGTTATATTCCTGAAACTAATATAATATTGTATGTCAACTATACTTTAATTAAAAAAAAAAAAGAATGGGGAGAACAAAAGTCCTGGGATGCTGTCTGGATCTCAGGCCTCACTGACATTCAAATCTTTACCAGTGGGGAAACCTTGAAGAAGTTACTCAACTCGGGTATGTGCAAAGCATTTAGAATCTGCCTGGTACATAGCATTGCTCAATTATTCTCAGAAAGAGAGGCAGGACTGTGGCCTGTGGCCTAATCAGGCCTGTCAGGCAGGGCTCATTAGGGCTAATCAGGCAGATGCAGGGACAGTCATGCTGGCCTCCCTCAGTGGAGTTCAAGCCATTGGAAACAAGACCTATGCCATTCATTCCCTCTCTTTGTTCTGACGACTACAAGATGATTGAAAGAGAAAAGAATAAAAGTAGTACATGAAACAAAAAATTGCTGAGTCCATTTTTACTTTTGATATTATCATTGAATTGTTCATAGAATAAAAGCTAAAATATATTGAAGTTACATTCAATAATCTCAAATAGGACTGTGGAATTAAAATTTGGATTTGTTTTCTTAGCCCAACATTAGATTTATCTCTTCCTACTATTACCTATTGTTATATGCTATTGGACTTTGTTTTAATTATTATCATTTTATTCTATAATTTCATATGGGTAGGTAGAGTTCTCTTCAAGAATTAAAAAAAAATTTGGTTTTGGCTGTCCTTGTCTAATTTTTCTTCCAGTTGAATTTTAGAATCAGCTTGTCAAGGTCCAAAAATACCATGTTGGGCTTTTGATTAGAACACATTGAATTTATAACTTTATTTATGAGACATGTCATTGGTTTTAGTACCTGCCAAATCAAGGGTGACTCCTCTGAATTAGTCCTTTCATTATACTGAGATGTAAGTCCCAGGAGAGCAAGACAAACTTGTCAGAGTGTTTTACTGTCCCTTCATCTGCAACCAAAATACTGCTCATAAAACCTGTCCAAAAAGCGCTGCCTGCAAAAGCCTAGGACTCAAGCTGGTGCAGCTCACTTGACCAAAGGTGGAAGCAGAGACATTTGCCCAACTCACAGTCACGTTTTATAGGCAGCGCTGAAAGGAAGACCCCTTTTTATCCCACAGGGGAGAAGCTTTTGGCTCTGCTGAGCATCGCATTCTCATAATATCTGCAGCATTACAGTGGGGACACAGACTGACATGGTTTCACTTTATTCGGGACACTGAGGGGAAGGCACAATCTCCAAAGACGCTTTGGGAAAAATATCTGCAGGTAATAATTATTTTGTAGGAGATATTGATGCAACTTGCTTCATTAAAAAAAAAATTCCCAACTGCTTCTCAAAAGAAAAATAGATTGTGACATGGTAACATCAGGTTTCAAGGGACTACTATTTCAACATCTTTTCAACATTGGGTATTCCCAAGTAGTATATGGAATATCTTTTCATTTAAATCCTGTCTTATGTATTGTTAAAGAGTTTTACTCAAACAGATCTTGCATAATTTTGATATTTATTCCTAAATATTTTACAGATCAGTTTTTGCTGCTATTGTAAATATCCACTCCCATATTTCTAAATAGTTATTTCAGAGTATAGGAAGGATAAGAATATTATACCTGGCCTCTCTATTGAATTCTCTTTCTAGTTCTAGTGGCCTTTTATTGATTCTCTTGGGTTTTCTAGATCATATTGTCTATAAATAATCATACTTGTCTGTTTACTTTTTGGACTTCTCCAAGTTTTCCAAGGTATAAATGTCCTTCCTCTATATTGGATGTGTGTGTAGGGGGCAGGGGAAGACACACAGAGAGAGAGAGAGAGAGAGAGAGAGAGAGAATAACAATACTATTAGGCACCTTTGTGTTCTTCATGACTTTAATGCTAAAACTGTAAAATTTACCCATATGTGTGATGTGTGTTGGAAGCTTTTGGAAGATAGCTTTACCAAGTTAAGCAACCTTTCTTCTTTTATTTCATAGTATAAAATAAATTATGCCAGCCTGTCTTATTAGTTAACATATTTTACTTGCTTGTAGCCTTATTTCTTTGTAAATACCTAGAAGAATCCTAATGACAATAAGCAACCTCTTAGAGAACCTCATAAAGTTGCTCATGACTAAACATTGCCTCAGAAAAATCAAAGCCAAGTTCCATCAAAGTCTGCTTTTACACATTTTTGAAAACAGCTTTATTGAGGTCCAACAGATGAACAATAACCTGCATGTGTTTAAAGGGTATAATTTCATAAATTTTAAAATGCATATACCTGTGAAACCACCACCACAATCAAGACCACATTATCAGTCTCAAAAGGTTCCTCATGACCCTTGGAAATCTCTCTTTCCTGCTCCTCCCTCCTGGCTCCTGCCTACCCCAGACAATCACTGACCTGCTTTCTCCCACTATATATTAACTTGCAGTTTTTAGGATCTTGTACAAAGATTTCGTGGAATCATAAAATATATCACATTTTGCCATGTTTAATGCACACTTTTTGCCCAAATTTTTGAAGGGAAAAAATAAGGATGCACATTATACATGGGTGTAATGATTACATACCATGGATATAATAATGGGTATAATAATCTTGTGCATAATGTGCACAAACATAGGTGCACATTATGCACAGCAAAATACAGTATATTCTTTTTCTTGTCTGTTTTCCTTCACTCAGCATAATTATTTTACAACTGTTGCATGTATCAACATGCCTTCCTTTTTATTACTGAGCTGTACTCCACTGTATAGATGTATCACAATTTGCTCTTCATGTACCTATTGTTGGACTTACACCTTTTTGATGGCTCCTGAAACAATTATATATATATAAGAAATAATGAACATGAAAGTCTTATCAAACAAAATTAGAAGTCTATGTAGCTGAGACTGTATTAAAATTTATTGCACTATACAGTTGTAACATGTTTCTACAGTCTGTTCTTCACATTGAACAATGCTTAATGATTATGTTCTTTTGTTGGATTAACCATAAATTTTTCTAATTTATAATTCCTCATTTTTTTCCTCAGTGTTCTGTCTCAATTCATCTTTGTAGAGTTTCAACTTGGTCTCATTATCTATTTAATTTCTCTTCCATGTATCATTAGAATGTCCTGTATGGTTTCTTGGAATTCTTATACATACTTCAACAATTTTGACATCTTAAATTATTTAAAGCTTTAAATAAATGAGAGTATAGAAGATATGCTATTTCTATAAAATTTATTTATAAACCATTACTTCTTATTTTCAAAAATTCTAAATAAACAGGCTTGGGTTTTATTCAATTACTAGATGCTGCAGTGTTAGTGGCAGGAGTGGTCATGAGTATTCATGCCTTGCTGAGCTATGGTGAAATAGGAGACCCTGAGAGGAAGCTCCGAGTATTAATAAACATGAATATTGAAGTGATGTCAACATCATCGTGGTGTGAGAAGACTGCTTTGTTCCTCCCCTTAAACCTAAGATAATTCAAACAACTGTAACTCAACAAAGGTTCTGCAGCTGAACACACGAACAGCCTGAAAGAGCCAGGCATCAGGCCATCTGACGGTGGGCCTGTGGGAACAAGGTGGGGAGGTGAGACATAGGGGAAGGACAGGGACAGTGGCCACAGACACAGCTTGGTGTCCACTGTAGCTCCAGCGAGTGCGGTATAGTGGCTGCAGCCTTCACACTATAGCCTGGAGAAGAAGCAAGGTTTCTCCATGAAAAAGCATATCCCCCTTTCCCTCTGCACCACAGCATAGCCCTGTAGAGGCATCTGGATGCCTTAAACAGCAAGGAGTGCCCACAGCCACTGCTGGCAGAGTGGTCAGAGCCGCAAAATCATGAACTGCCTCTCTTGCCCTACACACTGACCTGCTTTGCTGGGTAGAAGTAGTGGAGATACCTCCAACAACACAGCAGAGCCAGCAGCTATTAGTAACAAGGAGGTGGTGCTGGGAGCTTGCAAAATCAGTTCTCCACCACCCACCACATTGCCCCAGCACAGCGGTGGTACTGCCTAACTGAAGCAAACCAGACATAGAGGAGACAACCACGGCCCCAGTTGGTGGCATCTTCTCCATCTGAAGCAATGCCTCTCCACTGCAATCCCAGAGGCACAGGTAAGAGAAAACAAACAAACAAACAAACAAAAAACCCTGTGATAACTCCATTTACTGGAAAACAGTGAAATTACCCTACCTATCAACCTGCTGAATGGTTGAGAGCAAATAGTATCTAAACAAGAAAACTGCCACTATCTTAAATGTGTAGGTTAAGAAACAATCCATTGAACGCCATGAACCACCAAGGTAATGTGGGAACACAGAAAAAAACCCCCGAAGTCTCCAGAAACCAAACTCAAGGTCATGGAAGCATGCAATTTAAATGACAGCGAATTTAAGATTCATACTAACTTCTTGTTGGGTCTAAGATTATCCTTTTATTATATTTGTGAAATTGATTTGGTAACGTACTATAAAAGAAATTTTCTATCTTTCTTTTATTGTTGACACTATCACAGATGTCCCCATTTTCTCCCTACCCCACCCTACCCAGCCGCCTCCCCCTCACCACACTGTTGTCAGTGTCTATGGGTTATGCATATATGTTTCTTTCTTCTAAACATATTTTATTGATTGTGCTATTACAGTTTTCCCAATTTCTCCCCTTTTCCCTGCCCCACCCGGTACCCCATTAGTTCATGTCTGTGGGTCATGCATGTAAGTTCTTTGGCTACTCCATTACCTATACTATTCTTAACCTTCCCCTATTTTTTCTCTATCAGTTTGTGCTCCTTAATCCCTGTACCTTTCCTCTCATTTTCCCCCTCCCAACTGATAATCCTCCAAATGATCTCCATATCTATGATTCTGTTTTGGTTCTGCTTGTTTGCTTCGTTTGTTATTTGGATTCAGTTACTGATAGTTGTCAACTTATTGCTTTTTTAATATTCATCATTTTGATCTTCTTTTTCTTATATAATTCTCTTCGGCATTTCATATAATAATGGCTTGGTGATGATGAACTCTTAGTTTTACCTTGTCTGGGAAGCACTTTATTTGCTCTTCCATTCTAAATGGTAGCTTTGCTGGATAGAGTAATCTAGGTTGTAGGTCCTTGGTTTTCATCACTTTGAATACTTCTTGCTGGTCCCTTCTAGTCTGCAAAGTTTCTTTTGAGAAATCAGCTGACAGTCTTATGGGAACTCCCCTGTAGGTAACTAACTGCTATTCTCTTGCTGTTTTTAATATTCTCTCTTTATCTTTAATTTTGACATTTTAATTATGATGTGTCTTGGTGTGGTCCTCTTTGGGTCCAACTTGTTTGGGACTCTCTATGCTTCCTGGACTTGGATGTTTATTTCCTTCACCAAATTAGGGAACTTTTCTTTCATTATTTTTTCAAGTAAGTTTTCAATTTCTTGCTCTTCCTCTTCTCTTTCTGGCACTTCTATGATTGGGATGTTTGTACATTTAAAGATGTCCCAGAGGTTCCTAAGCCTATCCTTATTTTTAAAAATTCTCTATTCTGCCTGCTCTTCTGATTGAATGTTTTTTCCTTCCTTGTGTTCCAAATTGTCAATTTGATTCCTAGCTTCATCCCCTCCACTGTTGGCTCCGTGCAGATTTTTCTTTATTTCATTTAATGTAGGCTTAATTTCTGCCTGAGTCTTTTTTGTGCTATTCAAGTACCCATTGAGTTCCTGGAGCATCCTGATAACCAGTGTTTTGAACTATTGCTTATCTCCATTTCATTTAGTTCTTTTTCTGAAGTTTTGTTCTGTTCTTTCTTTTGGGCCATATTTCTTTGTCTCCTCTTTTTGACAGCCTCCCTGTGCTTATTTCTGTGTATTAGGTAGAGCTTCTTTCACTCCCTTTCTTAGTAGTGTGGCCTATTGTAGAAAAGTGCACCTGTTGTGGTGGGGCAGATCCTTAGGTAATTGCCAAGGCAGGGAAACCCGTGTCATTGTTCTGTTGCTCTGTGTGGGGGAGGGTTCACAGAGGGGACAATGCCACTGCCTGGCCTCTGGAGTTTTGCCCAGGGGGAAGCTCTCACCTGGCTCTTGCACTTCATTTTCTCCCCATGTGCCGCTGGTGCCCTTCCAGCTGTTGCCCTGGTGCTGAATCCCAGAGGGGATGGGTCTCTGTGGGTCCTAAGTATGTTGTGGGCCCTTTAAGAGAAGTCTTTTGAGAATCCCACAGTTTCTTTTGCCACCCCAACTCCCACTGGTTTTAATAACCAGAAGTTATGGGGACTTATCTTCCTGGTGCTGGGCCTGGGCTGGGTGGTGTGGACTGGGGTTGGGATCCCTTGCTCCCAAGGTATCCGTCCTGTTTTTTTATCCACCACACATTGGTGCAGGACCATCTGTTCCCATTTCTGTGCCTCTCCACGACATTCCACGTCTCCATGCCTCTCTGAACCTCTCCACCTCTCCGCACCTCTCCACTTTCTCCGTGGTTCTCTGTGCCTCCCTGTGTCTCCCACCATCCCACACATCTGGGTGAATGTGGCTTCTTTAAATCCTTGGTTGTCAGACATCCTCACAGCTCAATTTTCTGATAATTCTGGGTGATATGTTTTGTAGTCTTAGTTGTATTTTTTGCTATAGCTGTCCACGGAGGTGAGGTGTGTTTACCCATGCCTCTGTCTTGACCGTAAGTCACATATACATTCTTTGGCTAATTCCTTCATATTCTTTCATCCATTCCCTCCCTCTTTCCACCCCTCTAATAGTCATCAGTCTGTTTCATGTGTCCATGCCTCTGTTCTATTTTGTTCACTAGATTTCACATATAAATGAGATCATATTACAGTATGTGTCTTTCTCTGACTGATTTATCTCACTAAGTATAATAATCTCCAGGTCCATCCATGCTGTTGCAAAAGATAAGACTTCCTTGTTGCCTTTTTTTTTTAGACCAAGTAGTATTCCGTTGTGTAAATGTACTAGAGTTTTTTTTTCCCATTCATCTACTGATGAGCACTAGGGCTGTTTCTAGATCTTGGCTACTGTAAATAATGCTGCTATGGACAAAGAAATGCATATACTCTTTTGAACTGGTATTTCAGGATTCTTAAGATATTGTCCCAGAAGTGGAAATGCTTGATCAAAAGGCAGTTCCATTTTTCATTTTTTGAGGAAACTCCATACAGTCTTCCACAGTGGATGCACCAGTCTGCATTCCCACCAACAGTGCACTAGGGTTCCCTTTTCTCCAAATCCTCACCAGCACTTGCTTGTTGATTTATTGATGGTGGACATTCTGGCAGGTGTAAGGTCATCTTTCATTGTGGTCTTAATTTGCATCTCTCTGATGATTAGTGACATTGAGAATTTTTTCATATGTCTATTGGCCATCTGTATATCCTCTAGACAAGTGTATAAGAGAAATTATTTTTTCCCTGAATATTTGTAGAATTTGCCTGTAAAATTACTGGAACCATTTAGAATTGGCTTGTTGACTGTGTTTTTAATTTCTTTTTGGATTTGTTATTTTCATAGTTTCTTCTTTTCTTTGAGTCAATATGGTATTTTTCATTTCCTGAAAAAATGTCCATCCATTTCATTGAATTTTCAAATTTATTGGAACTTATTATTAGCCATCTGACAATTGTCAGAAGTAAATGATTTAAATTCCTGCACACTTGTTTAAAAGACAGACATGTAGTTGCTTATGGGACAGTTGCATATTTAGTATCACTAAATATTTGTTTAGAATTAATTTTTTTAGGTAATAGCTAATGAACCTACAAAATGAATGGTACTAATTTAAAAGATTTAAAAAATATGCCTGTGGCAAATATGTTAACTCAGCTAGTCCTTGCAGGCACTGATAAATGATATGATTAGTCAAACTAACTTCATGTCTCCTGCTTTGCTTTCATCATATCTGTGGGAGAACTCTGTACACAATTCATTTCCATTTGTTCTTTCTAAATAGAATGGAATCAGCACTTCTTTGATATCGCTACTCTATTCCTTTTTTGGTCCATGTCTGGCACAGACTGCTGGGCACAGTTTCAGTGTCTATTGGGATGGCTCAAGCATGTCACATGTGTGATCCCGTAGGAACTGGCTGACTTTGTTTGAGGATCTTGAGGTTTAGAAATGAAATGATATAGAACCAACATCAGCAACCTCAGATGCTTTATCCTATAATGTATAGAATTTTAAAAGCAGCCTGAAAGAATGACAATAATACAGGTTGGCAGTCTATTAAATATTCATATCTTAACCAAGAGATAATCTTACTTAAACATGGCTTTTACAAATCCCTAGAAACCTGGCATTTAAGAGAATTCTTTCAAAGTTCAAGTAAAAGCCAAGGAAAACTCTTAATCCTGATTATAATCTTTAGTAATCTGGACTCAAAAGCAGCAACTAGTTTGAAAACATTTTTTACCTAACTATAATTAGCTCAAAAAAGTTATTTATTATTTTATGGTAAACTTAAACTTGGTGAGTGGATTCCATTAATAGCTGTTTATTTTTATTATAGTTTCCAAGTTCTCAAAATAGCCATTATTGAATTACACATTGGGAATATGATGAAGCACCAAGTATTGTGTAAAAAAAAAAAAAACTTATCTCTTAAAGTCTAAGACCTGAGCTTCTGTTTCACAAGGGTATAGAATCATACACAAGATCCCAAGGAAGGTGAACCAAGAGCCAGAAAGGACATAAATTTAAAAACATTTTCAGCAATGCTTAGAAACAGAATGCTACCATAAGGGATAATTTAGGGCCCTGAATATGTTAAACCTAAATCCAAGGAAATTTGAGAGGACAAATTCTCCTGGAGGCAACCCAGATCCCAAATCCATTTATATATCCATCCCCTGTGTTACTTTTTCTTTAACAAATCTTGGCTCTTGAAGTATTTCCCCTTTGGGTAGTACTTCCAGGTAGATCATCAATATTTCCGGATAACAAGATATCTGTCAGCTCAAAGTGCTACTCAAATACTCTTCAGTACTACAGCTGTTACCTGCTTAGACACTGACTTTAAATATCTTATTTAGTTTTAATTGCCTTATTTGGTTTACCTGCATAGAATCTAGTTTTTGATGCATTTTCTTTCCTCATCTTGAACCCTGCCATGGACTCAATAATTATCCTATCCAAACTTTAGTTCATTTTTTTTTCACTCCTGGCCCTGTGTCCATTATATCCATTCTACCTAGAGAGAGAGAGACATCCAGAAAGCTATGAATGTTAGCTTTCTAACATTCTAAACATTCAAGAAACTAAAGACTGAAGTGTCTGAATTCAGATTCTGGAAGTCTTGGCCAAACTGGGGAAATGAGTTCTTACTCTGATTACTCCCTCAGTTCCAAGTAAAAGCAATGGCAGGTAAGAAAAATCTATAAAGATGTGGTTGAGCCAAGAAACAAGGTAAGTATATCCAAAAAACAGAAGGGAAATGGAAATGTCGATGAATGGGCAGAGTGAGCCTGCTAGGCTCTAGGTCCAAGGCACCATTAGTCTGGAAAGTAAAGGAAACTGGAATTACTTTAGGTGAAATGGGGGACAAGAATGCATTCACTGCTTTAAAAGCTGAAAAAAATCTTCTCTTCCTTAGGAAAGAAGCTAAAAAAGAAACAACTGTGGATGACCTATGCTGAGACTTAAGAAGCTGTAGACCTAGGTACAGGACTATGGAGAATACAGACATCATGGTCAGGAGTGAGTTAGAACTGCTGGCTGTGAGATTAAATCCTTTATAATCTCAGTATCACGTGGGGCAGATATTCTGAATTGTCATTTTACTATGTGGTTTTCAGTAGGATGTTCAGATATCCAATGGAGGAAATCTCGGTGTTTCATGTAAGAAATGGTTGAAAACTAAGAAAGACAGAAAAATGACCAGAAAGAAAAAGAAACAATTCACATACAAAATGAATGTACAAACCAAAATACCTTCCCCCTAGTCCTCATTTGTAGAGTGGAAGCTCTAGCTTGTTGGTAAAGCAAAGGTTCTATGCTGAGAAGACCTGGGCTGCGACCCCCACCCTACCCAATGCTTGTTTGTAGACCCCTGGTGGAACTGTGAGGGAAGGAAGCTGCTGTTCCTGCCTCTTCTTCCAGGTGCAGTGGTGCCATGGTTCTTCCTGGGGGAGGGGTAGGCTTCAGGACTAAGACCTCCACCGGGGACCAACTTTATTTTGATTGGATCATGGAAGAGTTCATGCATGAGGGCATAATAAAAAACATCAGAGATTTTAGTGGGCAAACGTTTAAGAGGAGTTGGCAGTTCCCTGATCCTAGCAGTAACAAGCACAAAAGCAGCCATCCCACAGTCAACAGAATCAGCAAGGGAAAAGGTCAGAGGTTGAAACCAGAGAAGTCCATGTACAGGCTCCCCTTGGCTTTCTCCCTCTCATGAGTAGTCACACACTATTCCCCTGCAACAAAAATGCATCAACATGTGTGTGATGTTTCTGCCCAAGAAGCTCTTAGAAACTCAATACTCAAGATTTTTGTTGGGGGCTGGTCCCAAAGGCATCTTCCAGCTAGCGCATGCCGAAACACCAGACATCTAGAAGGAAAGCAGGTATTCGGCAGAAAGAATACCGTTGTGCAAACCTTCTAGACACAATGAACCACTGTTATCAACTGTTAATTAAAAATCCTTTTAGAGTCAATTTCCCAGTCAACAGCCAAGGGTAAAATTGCCAGCAGGACTGGAAAGATTCTAAGAATAGCAGTTTCTGGCCTACTATGTTAATACTTTTCTGCACAAGGACAGAGAAAAATATCTGAAGATGTATGGCTATGAACTTCCAAAATTTGATGAAAAACACATAGCATTCAACTCCAAGTAATACAAACTCAGACATATCATATAGTCAAATGTTAAAAACCAAAGATAAAAAGAAAATCTTAAGGTAACAAGAGAAAAATTGTTACAATGAGTAGCTAGTTAGATATTAACAAAAAAGAAGGGAGCCAGACATCTAATTAAGCCAGTTTAACTAGGAAGTATCAGCTTCACAGACATTCCAGGAAACAACCATATCCTCTGAGGAACAGAGGCTAATCCCCAAGTGGGCAGGAAAGGCCAGCTTTCCGCTCTCCCCAGGAAACAACCACTTGGTCCTGCAGATTAACAGTGGGAGGGATAAACAGTGAGGGGGATATTTCTCGGCTGAAGCATACGCAGTAGAAACCATGAGGGCGCAGGGGGAGGTCCTTTTACTATGAGGCATGAGCAGTAGAAGCAAAAATGGTAACCATATAGGAGAGGAATCTAGCCTAAGAAAATCTGGGGATAAGACTGGATAGGATAAAGGCATGAAACCCTGAAAGATCCAGGAAAAGGGTTAGCAGGGGGAGGCACCAGCATAGCTCCCGGAAGATCCAGGAAAGTGACTGGATAGTTTTAAAGGATGCTTACCCCATCCCAAACCCAAGGAAATATAATCAAAGCTTAACAAAGACTCTGAGGTGCCCTCTCTCTTTATCAGACCCGCGGGCGGAAGAGCAGTGCAGATCACGGCCCCACAGGAACAGAAACTGGTGGACTACTGCAGCCTCGGATGCAAGGCTCATGGCACAGCAGGTCTGGGTCTGGGCCTTCCTCCTGGCGCTGGTGGGGCCTGGAGTCCCAAGGCCGGACTTCCACAGTGAGATGGAGCCGAGCCACTTGGTCATGGATGAGAAATCGCCTAAGCCGTTCCTTTGTTTTTATTCGGTCCTGCCACTATACCTCAAATCCTCCTATGTGTGTGTTCCTAAAGGCATTTCCTGCAATACCATGAAATAGGCCTATTTTCTCTAGCAACAAAATGACTCTTATGAACAAATAAATCACAATAAGATACTACCCGACTTATCATAAACAGACACTAGAAAGCAGTGGGACAATATATTCAAAGTGTTAAAAGATAAAAACTGTACATAAAGAGCCCTATACCCAGCAAAGTTATCTTTAAAAAGTGAAGGTAAAATAAAGATAATCCCAGATAAGCAAAATATAATAGATTTGTTGTAAGCAGCCCTGCTTTATAAGAAACACTAAATAAAATTCTTCAGCCCTGGCTGGTGTGGCTCAGTGGGTTGAGTGCTGGCCAGCAAACCAAAGGGTCACCAGTTCAATTCCCAGTCAGGACACATGCCTGGGTTGTGGGCCAGGTCCCCAGTAGGGTGTGCCAAGAAGGCAACCACACATTGATATTTCTCTTCCTCCCTTTCCCTCTCTCTAAAAATAAATAAATAAAATCTTTAAAAAAAATAAAGTTCTTCAGTTTGAAAGGAAGAGACAGCAGCTAGTAACTCACACACAGACTCTCTCTGTCCCTCTCCATTAAAGATAATTATGTAGGTAATGCTAAAACACAGTATGATTTTGTGTTTGTTTTTCTTCTCTTTACTGATTTAAAAAGCCATCACAAAAAATCCAATCTGTAAAATTTTATTGCACCTATAGTATATAAAATATATTTGACAATAACAACAGAAACGAGAGAGAAAAAAGTGAAGCTGTATTGGAGTAATAAAATTACAGCAAAAGGTAACTCAAGTTCACAGGAAGAAATGAAGAGAACTAGAAATGGTGAATAAGAAGGTTATATTTTAAAACAAAACTGTAAGTATATTTCTGTTCTTATTTCTTGGCTTTTTAAAAGACATAGGATTATATAAAGCAATATAATAATGGATTACTGTATTGATAACATAAATACTTAATACTATAGTCATAATAGCATAAAAAGAACTGTACCATCTATAGAAAAAATAGTTCCATTTATATCATATCTGAAAGTTCCAATTTGATAAGCAATCTTCAAAGCTAATTATAAAAATGTTTTATATTTTTATAGGGGTTTATAGATCACACAGACTTTTATTACTTCATTTCTTCCTGCTCACCACTCCATGAGCCAGGAAAGACTCTTATTATTTCCATTTTTCAGATGAAAAAAAAACAAGGGTTAAAGAGGTTTATCTCATTCCCCGAAGTGACAGATGACCTGTAACCCAGGTGACCAAGACTTGAATCCAGTGCTCTTTGTGTATGCAAGCCTGTCAATCCAAGAAGCTGTGTCAGAAATTTGAGAGCTCAGTGTAGACACATGTATTTCAAAATATAGTAATGTGATATATTCCTAAGTCTCTTTAAACATGTCTTAAGTATATTACTACATGCAATTTAGGACTAGATTTTGGTTAGAAGTGTTAATAACAGCTTAGAAAATACCCCTTGCTTATCTCAAAAAATGCGGTGCTATTTTCCACTCTTGGAAAGAAATATTTTTGATACATGTAGGGTGAATTGTGTCCTTTCAAAAAAGACATGTTTAAGCCCAAACTGCAGGTATCTATGAATGTACCTTATTTGGAACTAGAGTCTTTGCAAATGGAATTAGTTAAGTTGAGTTTTTACTGAATTAGGTGTCCTTATGAGATGAAGAAAGACATAAACACACAGTGGAGGAGGCCATGTGAAGACAGAGGGGAGATTGGGGTAATGCATCTATATACCAAGAACTGCCAGAAACCACCAGAAGCTAGAAAGAGGCAAGGAAGGATCCTTCTTAGTGCCTTCAGAGAGAATATGACCCTCCCAATACCTTGATTTTGGATCTCTAGCCTCCCGAACTATGATAAAATAAATTTTTATTGTTTTAAGCGACCATTTTGTCGTACTTTGTTATGGCAGCCCTAAGAAGCTAATAGAGTATATGTGCACTTAAGGAAATAAATCAACATGGAATGACAAAGTTGAACTGCCAGAAAGGATTGTTGGCATCTTCCGGAGAGGTGGCAGCAATAAAAGAGAGGTAACACTTTATTTCCTGCTTCCTTCTCACTCTTTCCTTCTAGAGTCCAAGCACATGGGTTTATTGAGACTGTTGTTCTTTATTTATTTTTTTTCTGGGATACTCAGGAAGACAGCCTCTACAGATAACTGGGCTTTACTTCACAAACAATGCTGGGCACAAAAATTCAATAAATCTCACTAAATTGAGTTAAATTGAGCTTAGATACATAAATTTACTAATGGCTCTTTTCTGTTAAGAAATTCAGTAAGACCTGTGAGACCATAATGTCTAGTCTAGACATCAAAAATCATATGTTATATTTGCAGTTGTTAGAATGTAATGTACCTCATTACACAATAAATATGTGAATTGAAAAAATAATATAGTAATGTCACAATATTTCCAATGTTGATGATTACTTTTACTTTCACATGATATAATCTACTTCATTTTTAAGCAAAGGGAGCTAAAGTGACTTGTTCATGGTTACACAGCTAGTTGATGATAGAATTCTGCAAGCTGTTCAAACACACACACACACACACACACACACACACAGAGGGAGGCAGTCATTCATTCTTTCCAATAGATTATGCTATTTCTCCTGAAAATGCACATATTTTTATAAACATTAATATGCAGTTAACATGTTTAGATATTCCAACCAGTTTTTGACATTTCTTTTGGCCCAAAATGAAGAAACTATTTGCAAATGAAATTAACAGATATAAGATTTCATCAAAGTCAGAATATTAATTTAAACCTGAATTCGAACATAGTAAAACTAATTTTAAACAAAAAAAAACCCCTAATAATAAAAAAGGAATGCATGCTGGTGAACACTCAACCATGATTCCATCCAGAACAAGAGGAACATGGAGAAATTAGAGCTCTTCTGCACTTCCCAATTCCTCTTCCATCCCCAGAAGTAACTAGTGCTAAGAATTTAATGTGAATCTTCCCAGAATCATTGCCATGAAATTAAAAACATATAGTTAACTTTAGTTAAAAACATAGTTTTAGAATGCTTATCTAAATTTCATTAGACCATATGTATGACTCTGCACTTTATATTTTTTACTTTAAAAGTATCTTGGAAATCTTTTTGACAGTACATGTAGCTCCATCTCATCTATTTTAATAGTAAGATATTATCTCTTTTATAGTTTAGATGTTTAGATGTATAGCATAATATATGTACTACTCACCCCAGTAACCATAAAATATTTGATTACCTAAAAGTGCTAAACTTTTGAATCACAAGAGATAATATAAATAAACAAGTATGAGAAGTTAAAGTACCAATAATAATAATGCAATGAACTGAAATAATCAGATATGTGTAAATCCATGATTTAATAATTATACTAAAACACTGATTACTTTTATTTTTAATTTAATCTTTACTATATATTTTTACATTACCTTTTAGTCGCCTTATACCCCCATCCCCCAGCAATCCCCACACTGTTATCCATGTCCATGAGCCCTTTTTCCGTTTTGCTCAATCCCTCCACCCATAACTCCCCCCGCCCCCACCGACTGTCATCCTGCTCTCGAGCTATAAGTCTGTCTCCAGTTTTCTTTTTAGTTCAGTGTGTTCATTAGATTCCATACATGAGAGAAATCGTATATTATTAGCCTTTCTCTGACTAGCTTATTTCACTTAGCATATTCTCCAGGTCCATCATACTGTTGCAAAGGATAAGATTTTCTTTTCTTTTTTTTTTTCTATTTTTTTTTTACAGCTGAGTAGTATTCCATTCTGTAAATGTCCCATAGCTGTTTATCCACTCATCTGTTGATGGACACTTGGGCTGCTTCCATATCTTGGTTATTGTAAATAATTCTGTAATAAACATAGAGGTGCTTATGTTCTTTTAATGTTTTGGATTTCTTCTAATATATTCCCAGAAGTGGAGTCGCTGGGTCAAAAGGGAGATCTATTTTTAATTTTTTGAGGTATCTCCATACTGCTTTTGACAGCGGCTGTACCAGTCTGTATTCCCACCAACATGCAGAAGAGTTCCCCTTTCCTCACATCCTTGCTAGCACCTTGTTTGTTCATTTACTGATGCTAGCTATTCTGACAGGTGTGAGATGGTATCTCATTGTGGTTTTAATTTGCATTTCTCTGATGATTAGTGACATTGAGCATCTTTTCATATGTCTGTTGGCCATCTGTATATTCTCTTCACAGAAGTGTCTATTCAGGTCCTTTGCCCATTTCTTAATTGGCTTGTTTTTTCATGTGTGTGTTGAGTTTTGTAAGTACTTCATAAGTTTTGGATTTTAACCCCTTAACAAATGTATCAGTGAATATGTTCTCTCATTCTGTGGGTTGTCTTTTATTTTGTTTTAGAGTGTTTATCTAAATTTCCTTTGCTGTGCAAAACTTTTTAGTTCTATATGGTCACATTTGTTGATTTTTTCATTTGTTTCCTTTGCCTGGGAAGATATATCCAATAAAAAATTGCTACAAGCAATGTCCAAGATTTTGCTGCCTATGTTTTCTTCAAGGATTTTTATAGTTTCAGGTCTAACATTAAAGTCTTTGATTCATTTTTAATTTATTCTTGTATGTGGCATAAGGAGGTGGTCTAGTTTCATTTTGCTACATGTATCTGTCCAATTTTCTCAACACTATTTGTTGAATAAACTATCTTTAGCCCATTGTATGTGCTTTCTACCTCTGTCAAATATTGACTATAAAGGTGTGGGCTTATTTCTGGGCTCTCTATTCTGTTCCATTGATCTATGTGTCTGTTTTTATGCCAGTGCAAGGCTGTTTTGATTACTATGGTTACTATGGCCTTATATACAGCTTGATATAAGGTAGTGTGATTCCTCCAACTTTGTTTTTGTTTCTCAGGATTGCTGTTGCTATGGGGAGATTTTTGTGGTTCCATATAAATTTTTGAAATACTTGTCCTAGTTCTGTGAAATACGTCGTTGGAATCTTGATAGGAATTGTGTTGAATCTATAGATTGCTATGGGCAGTATGGACACTTTAATGTTGTTAATTCTTTCTCCCTATGAACATGGTATATGCTTCTACCTATTTGTATCTTCTTCAGTTTCTTCTATCAACGTCTTATAATTTTCTGAGTACAGGCCTTTGACATCCTTGGTTAAGTTTAGTCCTAGGTATTTTATTCTTTTTGAAGCAATTGTGAATGGGATTTTTTTTTTGATTTCTTGTTCTGTTAGTTTGTTACTGGCATATAATAATACAACTGATTTCTGCATATTAATTTTGTATCCTGCTACTTTGCTGAATTCATTCATTGGTACTAGCAGTTTCTTGGTGGAATCTTTAGGGTTTTCTATGTACAGTATCATGCCACTTGTAAATAAAGACAGTTTTACTTCTTCTTTTCCAATTTGGATGCTTTTTATTTCTTCTTGTCTGATTGCTGTGGTAGGACTTCCAGTACTATGTTGAATAAGAGAGGTAAAAGTGGACATCCCTGTCTTGTTGCTGATCTTCGGGGGAACACTTGCAGTTTTTACCCATTGAGTATGATGCTGGCAGTGGGTTTTTTTTCATATCAGGTTTATTAGAAAATTCTCACCCTGAGCATGAGATGCAGTGCTGCCACTCATTAAAACTGACTGCAGGAAACACAGCTGTTTCCAAAGTCATCCTTATATGAAATGGCAGTGGGTTTATCATATATGGCCTTTATTATGTTGATGTATGTTTTCTCTATTCTCACTTTGCTGAGAGTTTTTATTATAAATTGGTGCTGGATTTTATCAAATGTTTTTTCTGCGTGTATTGATATGGTCAAATGGTTTTTTTTTTTTTTTTAATTAATTTATTTACTTTTTAAATACATTTGTCTCTGCCTTCCCCCCCACCTCTTTCCCTTGCCCCCTCCCACCTTCCCTCCCTCAGCTCTTCCCCTTTGGTTTTGTCCATGAGTCCTTGCTATATGTTCCTTGACTTTCCCCTTCCCTTCCCTTTCCCTGCCCCCCCGCTTCCCTCTTGTCTCTGTTGATTTCTTTTCCTTTCAGTGTTGCTGGTCATATTTTCCTTGCTTCTTTGCATTGTTGGTTAGGTTCCGCTTATAGGTGAGATCATATGGTATTTGTCTTTCGCCCCCTGGCTTATTTCGCTTAGCATGATGCTCTCCAGTTCCATCCATGCTGTCGCAAAGTTTAGTACTTCTTTTTTTCTTTCTGCTGCGTAGTATTCCATTGTGTATATGTACCATAATTTTTTGATCCAGTCATCTACTGATGGGCATTTAGCATTGGTTTTAAAGTCTACTTTGTTAGATATAAGTACTGCTACTCCAGCTTTTTTTTCTTTCCATTTGCATGAAATATCTATTTCCATCCCTGTACTGTTAGATCCCTGTGTGTATCTTTCAATCTAAGATGGGTCCTTCTTGGAGGCAGCCTATATATGGGTCTTGTTTTCTTATCCTTTCGGGTATCCTATGTCTTTTATTGGAGCACTCAAGCCATTTACATTTAAGGTGATTATTGATAGATATGTATATAGTGCTATTTTATTGTTAGGTTGTTTTCCTCTCTTTTGTTTTCTCTCTCTTTTCTTCTTCTTCTTCTTAAAGCAAGCCCTTTAACATTTGTTGCAGTACTGGTTTTGTGTTAACAAACTCCTTTAGCTTTTTCTTGTCTGGGAAGCTCCTTATTTCTCCTTCGATTTTAAATGACAGCCTTGCTGGGGAAAGTAGCCATGTTTGTAAGTCCTTGTTTTTCATCACCTTGAATATTTTATGTCACTCCCTTCTGACCTGAAATGTTTCTGTTGAGCAATCAGATGCCAGTGTAAGTGGAGCTCCCTTGTAGGTAACTACCTGCTTTTCTCTTGTGGTTTTTAGGATTCTGTCCTTGTCTTTCAGCCTTGTCATTTTAATTATGATGTGTCTTGGTGAAGACTTTTTGGGTCCAACTTGTTTAGGACTCTCTGAGCTTCCTGGACTTGTGTGTCTTTTTCCTTCACCAGATTAGGGCAGTTTTCAGTTATTTCTTCAAATAGGTTCTTGATCCCTTGCTCACTCTCTTCTTCTGGTATTCCCATGATGCGGATGTTGTTCTGCTTTGTTGTACAGAAAGTTTCTTAAGCTCTATTCATTTTTTAAAATTCGTTTTCCTTTGTGCTGCTCTGCCTGGGTATTGTTTTTGTTTTTTGGGTTTCTTTTTTTTTTACCTTTTCTTCCAAATTACTGATGAGATCCTCTGCTTCATCTAACCTACTGTTTATTCCTTCCAGTGTATTATTTATTTCAGATATTGCATTCTATATTCTGACTGGTTGTTTTTCATATCGTCTATGTCATTGTTCACGCTTTTGAGTATCCTCATAATCATTACTCTAAACTCTCTATCTGGTAAATTGTTTGCCTCCATTTCATCTAGTTCTTCATCTGGAAAATTCTCTCATTTTTTCATTTGGGCTCAGTTTCTTTGTCTCTCCATTTTGACTGCTTCTTTGAATTTTCTGCCTTAGTTGTTAAACTATTCAGTCATTAAACGGATCAGTTGTTAAACTAATCAACCTATAATCAACATTCCTGCTTAAGCGCCACAGGGTGGGGCAGAGTAATTCCTGTGAGTAGGGTTCTTGCTTCCCCTCAGACTAATGTCACTTGGAGAGGAATGCTCTGTCTGAGGAAGATGGCTTGTGCAGTGTGGGGAATGACTCAACACAGGGATCCTGGCTGTTCCTTTAGTTCTCTCCCCAGAGCCACCAATCCCAGACTTTCCTCAAGTGTCTCTAGTTCACTCTGCTCTCCCTTTGCCAGAGCCCAGGGTAAGTGGCTGCCAACAAAATATTGTGCATTGGCCCTTTAAGAGGCTTTCTGCATCTCCAGCCATCTCTCCCAGGCAGACAGAAACCCTGCTGCTTTTCACAGCTGGATGTTATCTGGGTTCCTTTCCAGCTCTGGTGCTGCTTGCTGGGGAGCCCAGCATTAAGTTTGGACCCCACACTTCCTGAGGGTCTACTGAAATATCCCTCTGGATCTTCAGCTTCCACCCACGGGAGCCCAGCCAGCCCTCAGGGCCCTTCTGCACTCCCTATCAGTCACGTTGTGGTGAAGTGGTTTCTTCTGTCTGTCCGTGGTTATAAGGCTTCTCTCTAGCTAGTGTTCAGTTGGTTTTTCAGAATGATTTCTCTACAATTTAGTTGTAATTTCAGATCAGTCCTGGGAGGAGGTTAATGTAGCTTCCACTTACTCCTCTGCCATCTTAGATCCACTCTCTGATTACTTTTAGAAAGTGTTACGAAACAAGCTGGTTTTGAAAACTGGTAAATAAGAGCAAAAAAGCAAGTTTCTATTCTGCTTTTCTTATATAAAAGTTACTTCAGGGTTCCCTAATAGTTGATATTGAGAAGTTTCTTTTTATAAAATTTTACTAACTAATAGATGAGAAATAACACACCCAAACACACATATACCATATACATATAGTTCTGTTTTACCAAAAATAAAACTTAGAAGACTATTGGCATTTAAAGTACAGTATCAGAAACAATAGCTGAAAGACAGTAAGATTAATTCACCTGAGAGGAGAATGAGAACTGTGTGAGATAATGAAGCCTTCCATAAATATTGAAGATGCAAAATCAAAATTAAATGTGATTCAAAATTTACTTGGCAGAAAGTCATGGAACGAAAAGAGATGCGAATTAAAACCAGGTATTACTTTTCACTTATTGGATTGGCAAAAAAAGTTTTTTAAATTAATTATATCCGTTATAACTGAGAATATAGGAAAATTAGTTAAAATTCCATCTCTTCCTGTGATTTAGCAGTATAACCTCAGAGAAGTCAACAGCCAGTTCTCTGAGTGGTGGTTCCCTTACCCACAGAACTGGGATAGTAAGTAACCTGAAGGTGAAGCGTAGATGAAGAAAAGCCAGTGAAGCACTGGAACTGTGCACTCAGTTAATCTTTGCTACATGGTTATTTCTAAATATAGGAATTTGTAGTCTTGTGGTTTGTGTTGCTATTATGGATGGAATCTTCATTTACTTTGAGGTTGGTTTACAATTTTCTTTTGGGGGCCATCTTTGTCCAGTTTAAATCATCTTGACCTGATCTCTGTTTAAACTAAGCTGGAAATATTTCTACCTGTTTTAATGTACCACATTATAATTACCTTTTTTTTTTAAAGCTATGGTAGGACACAGACCATCATTTTACCTTATCAGATTTGCTAAAGGTTAGTCTGTAACTCTGTTCCCCAAAGAATTGACTTTAAGTTTTTATGCATCAATTTTACTTTTTGTTAACCATAAATGTTATTAATTTCTGTTTTCATTTCCATTGTTTATTTATCTACTTTGTTGACAACTGCTTTGTTAGTTTTCTCCTAGCCTCTGGCACTAAATTCTTAATTCATTTATATTTGGCCATTGCTATTTTCTAATTAATGTTTTTGGGCTGTAATTTGTATCTAATTACTGCTTTTATAATATTCTATATGTTTTATTATGTAGCACTATAGTTTAATTCCAAAAAAAACCCTCAGATCTAATAGCTCAGCTCCAAAGAGCTCAGGTTTCATTTCAGCTTAAATTTCTTTCCAAGTGCTTTTAGAAGTCTATTCTCAATTTTTTTCACTAGTTTGTCATTAGCTTATAACTTCTTTGCATTGTGATTAGAAAATGTGGCCTGTATGACTTTATCATTTTTAATACATTTAGATTGTTTTTGTAACCTTCTTCAAGGTTTAAAAAAATGTAGCATTAATTATCTATAGTTTTGCCTTTTCCAGAATGCATATAAACAAAATCATACAGTATGTAGCCACCTCCAAAATTTTCCATTCATTTTCTGAGGTCATAATATCATTGAATGCAAGAGCCTATCATACTGGACACTTATCTCACAATAGAATCATTACCTTCTAAACCAATGGTGTCTCTCTGATTCTTTAAATATTTTGAAAATATTCTTTAAATCTTAATAGATATGGGAAGGCTGTCAACACACAGGGAAACAACCAATGTTTCACAAAAAAAGATGATTTATCAACATGAGTAATTGTTATGTAGTTCCCTTATCTGAGATACTCAAGAATGGGACTGGCAGGAATAAGTGAGAATACCGCACAGGGATGCTTATTCAGGCTACTGATCCACTTAATCATTCCTATCAGACTTTTGTTATTATAGCTGCAGAATCAGCTCAAACTGGTTCTATCCTGTTTCTAACAAGACCCAGAGCCAAAGTTTACTCCACTTACCAGTAACACTTGTTAACTCTGAACTGTTCCCCAACCCAAAGGACCAGGACCATGACCGGAACCTGAATGCCAGAGCACTTCAGAAGCACAGGGTCCAGGAAGACTGGGTACTAAAACTCTTTAAATACTGCCCCAACCCTGGGTCTGGGATACAGATTTGAGCTTTGCTTCCTGTCTCCTTTAGGCAGACCTTGCAAATAAACACCCTTTCTTTTCTCAAAAGCTGGTAACATTGTATTGGGTTCTATGCACATCAGGCAGTGAGCACTTCCTTGCTCGATTACATTACCATATGTTGCAAGAATAACTGACTTGAGTTTTGCTTCTTTTCTATTTTCACATTGAAGAAGTACCATTGAAGTTAAAGTGAGGCAGGAGGTGAAGAGAGAGAACTACTTCTGGGCATTTCATAGGTTTCCTAATTCCAAGTGCACCAACTATACTAGGTTGACCATAAATAAGGAGAGTCTTCTTCCTAGACCATGAGTGTAAGACTTCCTCTTGCGTTATACTAGGACATGCTAATTTTGCCCTTTTATACTAATTTGACCTATTTCCTCAATGTGCCCTATAAATATCTCTCCCAATATTTTGGGGGCACCCGTTCAATGATAAGCTCGTGCTCTGTATTAGGAACAAAGCCTCCTTCCTTACAAGCCATTTCTACTCATTTTTCTTTCACTCAGAATTCCCACTGACTGCGGTATGCAGGTGCATAAAAAGGAGGAACATAAAAAGAATGGCAATATTCCAGGAATATTTTCTGTGCTGCATCCTCTAGATACACTCTCATTTCCTTTTTCTCTGCAGGAACGTTTCCACATATTTAGCACAACTTGCTCCTAATTTCACCCTCCTTTTGGTCTTTCTGCTTTCTAAGTTTTCCCAGCCTGGAAAAGCTTTTTCTAAAAATATTTTCTCCTGGATTCAGGATAATTTTTCAGATGTCACATTTAATTATATATTCTATACCACTACTCTGCCTGTAAAACAGCACAGCCAGGGTGTTCTCAGTGACATGGGGAGAGGATTGAGTATGTGCATAAGCAGGTTCTTCTGCAAACATTTGTTTCTAAAATTGGGTGCTCACCTGTGGGTAGACACCCAACTTTAGGATCCAAGCTATGATCCAAGTCCCTTTTAGCCTGTGTCTCTTGCTTCTGGCAGGACTAGAAGAAATCAAGTGAATAGGCTGGGAAAAGAGAACTGTGAAAAGTGCTTAAGCATGTTGGAGAGAGGTACTAATCTACTGTGATGGGCACCAGACGTCCAGAACCTAAAAGGAGTGGTTTCTGAGGATGTTGTTTTTAGGCTGATTCATCCACAGGAAGTCTTTTGCCTGCTCATTCTCTCTCATTCAAGAATCTACACAATGAATTTTGAAAAACAGACCCACTAAATCCACCTGGAGTACATTTCCCTATCTACTCTGAAAATAACTATAGGTAGATACAGCTATCTCTGAATATATAGGCCAAAGACTAACACCTGATCAACTGATGCTAATTAAGTCACAAACAGGCTCTCTGCCTGCCCAAGGCTTCCACTTGTCATTATTAACTTCTGGGAAATGAGTGGATGCTGATGTTTCTATTTTGTTTAGCTGGATCCTGAAGTAAGCCAATTTTAAGTTTAAGAGAATGCTGGTGTGTTGTCTTGTGGTCTAGTCATCACTAGAAAAAAGTTCAATTCACTCTAGTAATGATATATGAATGAACAGCTGAAATAATGTGCACTGATTTCAGCACAACTTAACCGAAAATAAAATCAAAGCTGAATATTTCACCTTATATGACACAGAAACTACTAACAATATTTATTAGCTAATGGATTTTAGTGGACAATTTTAACTCTCTCTGCAAAACCATGAGTTTTCAAAAACTTCTGCCTTTTGGTTTTATTGGCTGAATAATTTGGGGGCTATTTTAAGAAAAAGCTGGTTCATTGTTCTAGTAGGGGAAGTCAACTGAAAGCTTAATAATAACAATGGACTTTTTAGAATTTTAATTACTTCCAGATGGATGCTTACACATGTCCTTACCCTTTAAAAACTACTTAAGCATGTTACCATCTGTTTTACAGTGACTTTGAATGGAAATCTTTCCTCTTTTGTTTATGTAGCTGTTGCCAAGTTTATAACTTAAGCTACTAAAGGTTTTAAGACTATAATAGTTATGTCTTCCTTTCCTCTTCTGCTCTTACTAAATGAACATATTGTATAACCTGACTTTTACAATTGACTTTGGGAAATATTAGAAATAAAGAGAGAGTCTGATGTGAAGGAAATTAATAAATTATGCATGTTTGATTTGTTCTTTCTTACTACCAACCAATACTCAAGAGCATTTTGCAACTGCTCATGTAATCTTTATCAGGGGATTTCCTTATGCCAGGAGACCTTGGGAATTTCTCAGAGTTGTGGCAGATGGGTGAATTCCCTTCGATAACTCAGCCAAGGGGTAACTCTGAAAGTACTAAAATCTTGTCTGTGGGGGGCATTAGTGAATCTCCAAATCACATGAGACTTTCTGCCAGCTTTTCAGTATTTCACAGCAAGGAATAGGCTCTCTAGCAAGAATTTCTGAGCAATCATTGCAAACTACAGGAAAAAAAACAGGACAAAATATTTGTAACATGGAAAAATTCATGTGTAAAATCAAACAATCAAACTATTATTTCCCTAGATAAGGCTACCCATCCACTCCATTTTTCTAGTTTGATAAGCATAGCTACTGTCTATCCAGTCATTTAAGAAATTCCTTAATCCTCAATTCCTCCCACTTCCACCTCATGGCAAAACCAAGTGAAGTCTATCTCCAGCATGTCTTTCATGTCTATCTCCTGTTCTTTCTCCATGTGCCATGGTCCATATTGACATCCCAGGTCTTAAATCATGATAAACGTCTCTATCAATCACTGTGCCTCCATTCTTGCCTTGGATCCCTAGAAAAAGGGTAACATTCTGGAAGGAGCTATGAGAGGGTTATAAATGTTCTTTCTCCCTTTGTGGTCTTTCTTTTTTCACTGCTCCTTCTGAAGCAACATTTTAAGTGGTAACACTTGGTGGGGAGGGAGGTGACTTTTGGATAATTGTGCTTTTCTTGGGAAATGCTTCTTCATTTTGGATGGTAGAGAAGGTATGGCCGAGGGACAGAGGAACAGGCTGATGCTGCTCTGCATTAGGTTCTGCAGAACTGAGAGAGAAGCATGAAGAGTGCATGGTTGTCAAACTAAGTCATCAGGGGCAGAAAGTCTGTAAAGATCATGGGAAGAAAGGGTCAGGAATCTGGGTTTTTTCTCATAGTTTTTGTTATAGTTCTCATGTGCTATCTCTCAGGGACCTAAGCACTGTGGAAGGTGGCTAGCTGAAGTACAGATATAGGCAAGAAAAGGTTTAAATTAATGCTGGGATTATGTAATTAGCATCCCAGAATAGTGAAATTTGACACATTTTTCTACACTGATACATATTTTTCTCTAACAATGGTTAGATGTCCCATTATTTATTCACCATATCCCAAATACTTTAAAAAGAAACCTACATTAAAACATTAATGCAGTGAATTTTTCATGATGGTAAAATAGTGCCTAGTATTCAGCCAGGTACTAGTAATCTTATACATAAGCATAAAGAAAACATTTATATATGTACACATATATATATCTATACATACATACATGCATACACACACACGATGTTTATAACATGACTGTTTAATAAAATAACCTATTTTGATTTAGAGGAAATAAACTTAATTGCCAATGCATGCACTGATCCACCTAATCCCTCTGTCAAAATTTGTTTTTACATTTAAAAGCTTACCTTTTTCTTCATTTTCATAGCAATATCCGTAACCTAATAGTCAGTATAGTGATACAGTTCAGCTTACCTAGTTATTAAAATACAGAGAATGGGATGCGTACACACACCCCAGATGGCTAAAATAATGAAGAAAATGCCAAGTAATGGTGACGGTATAGAGCAACCTACACTGCCCATGGGAGTACAAATTGGTACAACCAACTTTTTAACACTCATAAAATCCACTAAAACTGATCATATGCATACCCTTTGCAATTCTCAGTATATACTCACCAGAAAGGTTGTGTCAAAAGCATGCATTTGAATATTCTTACATGTACTATAAATAATTTCCTAAACCTACTCAAAAGTTTATCAATAGTAGAAAGAATAAATTGTAGCATATTCATACAAAGGAATATTATTTGTCAGTGAGAATGATCAATTGAAAGCTACCTCAAAATGTGGATGAACCTCATCAACAATGTTCAGCGAAAGAGCAGGATGGAAAAAAAACAAAACTATATATGGTATGATACTATTTAAAGAAAATACAAACCCTGGCAAAACTGTTCTATGCTGTTAGGAGTCAGAATAGTGCTTACCCTTAATGAAGATGTTTCTGGGTCCTTGTAATGTGTTGTTGCACAATTTGGGTGCTGGTTACATGAGTGTGTTCAGTTTGTGAAAGTGTATCAAACCATATGTGCATTATTTTCTGTGTATGGCATAATTTTAAAGAAGTTAAAGTAAAAAATAAGAAAGGCTAGAAGAAGATATCAAATGGACAGAGGGTGGAACAAGCGATTTCACAATTACCAGGATGCCTCACCTGTCAGGGCATTTGACTTTGTGAGCCTCACAAGGAACATGAGGTAGATGAACGACCCACCTGGGAGGCCTTTGTAGCTCTAACTGTGTGCACGTCAGACTCCAGATGCTTGCATTCTGTCTCCTATTTAAATATTCCTTTGCAGTTTTACTCTTACCACAAAGTGTTTTCCTTGTCCTTTCAGTTTCTGATCCTGTGTCAAAAGAACTGGAAAGCACTATGGAGCAAGAGAAACTTTTAGAAAAGTATAATAGTGACTGAGATGGTGTCTGTTTCATGCAGAGATCCTACAAAACTCTTTGCATAGATCTGGAGTACAATAAACACAATTGTGGCTTTACAAAATACTTTATATTCTCTAGCATCCTGAGATATTGTTAACAAGACATTGTAAGCATATGATAGAGGGAAATATGTTCTTAACACCCTTCCTGGCTTATTTGTTTCATAGTTTCTCAAATGTTGAAAATATTGAGTCTTTAATGACTTATCAGGAGGATTGGATAAAGAATGACCTGACTATAAATCTAGTGTAAAAAGGTTAAAAATAGGACTTAAATATGTTTTCAAAGGGTTTTTCCAGTTGAACTGGTCACCAATGTTAGTAAAGTACCACCTGTACAATGTTGCAGCTGCAGGGCCAACAGGGGTGTTAGACAGTCTCTGCCAAGGGTTTATGCTCTAGTGAAAGAAACAGACAAAAAGCAAGAAAATAAGTAGGTAACACTTGGTCTGAGGACTGCTACAAAGAGCATGATGAGGGGAGGGTACTGCTGCAGCTTGTGGCCAGGGAAGGTCTCTGAGGAGAGGACACCTGAGATGAGACCAGTGATGTGGGGGCAGGCATACACCAAGTGGGAGTGAGATTTCTAAGAAGAAGGAACTGCAAATACACATGAGATTGCCACGCTCCCCGGCACATGGGGAAAGTGTGGTGAATGAAGATGAGACAGAGGGTGCTGAGGAGACAAGCGAGTCAGGGAGATGAGAATGGGTGGGCGGCCTCAGAGACCAGAGGACCCATGGAGGAAAGAATCAGAGTGAGTGAGCCTGAGGGGAGGGGGTTGTGAGTCACAGGTTGGGGGTTGAGAGTGAGATTTCTGAGGAGGGGCAGTTGGTAAAGGGGATGGTCATGTAAGTGATGGCTGATGCGTGGTAAACAGATTTCTGGAGCTGAGAAATAGAGTAGCTGAGAAGCCAGAGAGTGGCTCAGGTAATTCACAAGGATGTCGAAGAAATCAAGAATGATGACAGGAACAATGGTGGAGAGAAAATGATGGCCCACATGCCAGGCTTCTACATGAGGAGCAGGGTCCTGAGGCCAAGCAGATGACTGACAGGGAGGGGTTCAGTCTAAGGATACTCATTCAAAAGAAGTGTTTTAGATTATGAAAAAGTCATATAACATAAAATTTATCATTTAAAACATTTAAGTCTACTGTGTCATTAAGTACATTCACATTGTTTTGCAAACATTGCCACCATCCATTTTCAGAAATTTTTCATCTTCAACTGAACCTCTGTCCCCATTAAACACTAACTTCACATTCTTCCCTTCCCCCGTCCCTGGCAACCACCCTTCTACTTTCTGTCTCTCTGAGTTTGACTATTCCAGGTACTTCAAATAAGATGAATCATATAATATTTGTCCTTCTGGGATTGGCTTATTTCACTTAGCATAATGTCTACCAGGTTCATCCATGTTGTGGCATGTGTCAGAACATAAGAAGTGGAGTTTCTGAGGAAAGGTAGGAAAGAAATGTTTGAAAGTGGCAACAGAAAGCAAAGAGACATGAACCTTACTTTTAAGAATGGAAGGACGAGCCCTGGCCAGTGGCTCAGTTGGTTGCAGCATCATCCCGTACACCAAAAAATGTTGCAGTCAGGGTGTACATCTAGGTTGAGGTTGGATCCCTGGTTGGGGAACGTTTGAGAGGCAACTGTTTGATGTTTCTCTCTTACATCGGGGTCAGTTTCTCTCTCTCTCACTCTCTCTCTCTCTCCCCCCACCACCCTCTCATCAGTGTAGGCATATCCTGGGTGAGAACTGAAAAAAAAAAAGGAATGGAGGAATGTGATGGAATTTCAGTGGAAAAATGTCACCAATGACCATGGCCATGGGCAAAGCATTGTCCTAAAAAAAGTAGCCAGATTTCAGTGAGAGATAGAAGAGAAAAGGGCATTAATAGAAATTTGTGAAGAACTAGGGTGATTTGATGAAGAAAGAGTATTAACACAGTGGATTGGAGGTAGAGGGGCATCTGAGAAAATCTGATCACAAGATGAGCATCCCTGAGGTGATCACATGGTGACATATCAGAGATGCTGAGTAGGAATATTGGGTTTATTTGGAGGAGTTCTGTAATACTTGGCTGGCCCTCCAGCCCATAACTGGTACTCACAGAAGAATTGTTGAAAAATAATGAGCACTCAATCTGTCAAGAATTTCAGTAAGTCCTTGTAGTGGCCTACACCATAAGGAGAGGGATCACGGAGTTGGAAGTCAGAGGTCTCCTTCCATTCTGATCTTTGCCACTTATGAGGCCAGGGCCAAATTGCTTCAGTTTTCTAAGCCTCCATCTCCTCATTTGTATAATATAAGTTGCCTTAAGATTTGTTCAAAGTAGTAAATGAGAGAATGAAGTGTCTCTGAAAACTATTAAGTACTACTCCAATGACATTATTATTAAGCTTAGCACTTATTGATGATATTTAATGTAAAATATAGAATGAGTACTATGGAGAGTCCTTAAATTGTGTTTTAAGCTTATAAACAAATCGATCCTAAACCTTTCTCTTTACATTCGGCAGAGTCAAATAGCCAGGTCCCACTTATCCACACAGATGTCTGGTACCATTGTCACTCACAAAGCTTGAAGTAACCTAAAATGCCTCTGAGTGTGTGAAAGAGGGGACAAAAATAGCTGAGAAAAATGAGAACGGAAAGACTAGAGAAGAATGTACATTTGTTAGCTTGTCAACCAGAGCAAAGAGCACATCTGCACTTTCACCGGGGAAGCATGAGGAAAACATGAGGCATGGTGGACTAAGCTGGAGGAAGCCCGGGTCTAGGAGTTACTTTCCTGCTGTCGAGCTTCACGACCTTAGTTAGCAATGTCCGCTGCCCTGTGCCTCAGTTTTCTTATCTGCAAACTGAAGCAACAATGTGATCTCTCAGCTTTTCTTCTTAATAGAAGATGCTGCAGTTGCGTGGGTGAACTCTACAAACACTGCTACGTGAAAAAAGTCAGATAGAAAAGGCCACAGACTGTATGATTCCATTTATATGAAATGTCCAAAATAGCCAAATCTGTAGAAACAGAAAGTAGATCAGTGGTTGCTAGGGGCTGCGGAAGGGGCTCAGAGGATGACAGGCAAGGGGTGTCAGGTTTCTTCTTGCATTGATGAAAATGTTCTAAAATGGATTATGTTGTTGGTTGCACTCTGAATATACTAAAAGCCATTGCATTGTACACTTTAAATGGGTCAATTGTAAAATATGTGAGTTATATCTCAATTAAATGGTTTTCAAATGCTGTCTATCCCTAACTTGGTGACTTTACATAAGTCATTGTTTGCACTGGGTTTCTGTTGGACAAGTCATTCCCCCTTTCTGTTTTATAGTTAGTTTTCATTAGGTATTGTTAATTCCTTTGGGTATGGCAAAGGTATTCCATGACTTAAGCTGAGACACATCAAAAAATGAAAGAAAAAAAATACCCAAAAAAGAAGAGGAAGAAGAGATAAAAGACAGTAGGGAATAGCAGCTGTGGTGTACTGGTGGGCTGGCAGCAGTGAAAAAAACCAGTGCCACAGACACTAAGGTGACTGGAAGGAGAGACAGATTGAAGAGCCTCAGGCAGGCTTGGATGGGGGCAGCATGGGGAATGACAGCCTGACTCCTGAAGGAGATGCTGCATCAGAGACCAGAACTAGGTACAGTTCCTAATAAGTAGCAGAAATATTAAAGTGTGTATTTGAAAACAATGCGCCATGAAAATACTTTCCCTGAACATCATGTTCAGTGGGAAATTCAGATGAACGTGCCAGTCATATTATGTAGCATTTCAATGCACTTCTTTACAGACACAGGTCAGTGACAAGATCAGGAAGAAAAGTTCTTCACTTGGATAAAAGCACTCAAGTACTATTTGGCCCAGAGAATTATTGTATTTATAGTCTTTCCTATATTCAGCAGAGGAGAAGTGGGTTCCCAAAGTGCATCCAGAGAAACAGAAAGGCTTAAAGTTTGACTAATTATTTAATAGCGAAGACAATTAAGAAGTGCAATTACTGTGTTCAGTCTTGTGCATATTTCAGATCTCTGGTTTTGAAATCTTAATAAATCTAGAGCCCAGAGAGTATTGTGTATTATGCATGCTTCAATATAACCTTAAGAATGTGAACTAAAATTTGGTGTGAATTTAAATCCCCTCCAAATTCACACTTTTAAGTTCCTGAAGTAAGGATGAAAGCAATAGAGCATTAAGAATGAAATAGATTTTTTCTTCTTCGATTCTGAAGTGATACAAGGAATGCATTCTCCCAAGGAATGAAAGGGATAAAGCCCCTTCTGTGCTCCCCTTTAGAGAAAATTAGATTTTGTGAAAAAAGACATGAAGAGGAAAATTTTTCCTAGACAGACCTATAGGGGGTAGAGAAAGCTAGTTAGTTTTTCTAATTAGGGGTGGAAATTAGAGAATCACCACCCATATTTCTACACCCATATATGTACACTCTGAACATGCTTCAGTACTAGGACAAGAGTCTGGAAACATCTGATATTCTCAGATGCATTTCTGGAGGTGAGGCAGTTTCCTCAACCTGGAACAATTTTCCAAATAAACAGTGCAGAGGGGAAATGCATTATCATCAATATCATCGTTGTTGCTCTTCAGGTCAGCCAAGGACGCTGCAGCTAGGGGTAGGCAGGAAGGGCACATGGTGGTGCAAGGAGAGGGGGGCATCAGGAGGCATTCCAGCCCTGATGTGAGATGGGGCTTCAAGGACTGGCCTTGGAGGGGACATTGTCAAGGTCTTTTGGCAAGCAGAGGCTCCTGTAATAAGAGATGTACCTGTTACTTTTGCAACATGTGCTCAAATGTACCTTGTACCTATCAGCATTTTGTAAATGAAGTGAACTATCAAGCATTCAGAATAGCCTTTACAAAAAAAATTCTCAGCTAAACTAAAAGTGAGCTTGTCATGAGAACATGGTATCCCTCTGATGGAGTAGGAAGTGCAAGTATCACCCATGAGGTGGTCCGATCAAGTCATTGAACCTAAGTCCATTTGAGTCTTTGAATCTAACTTCCAGTTTGCAGGAATTTAGGGAATAGAGGAGGAACAAATGAGAAGGAAGCAAGTAAGTTCAGGATGTAGGACAATGTACAGGGTAATGGATTCAGTTTGTTCTACATGTTAGTGCATGTAAAGGAAGATGGAGGGAGTAAGAAGCAGTCATAAAAAGAGGCTGCAAAGAAACAATGTGATACGGTTAGTTTAATGGACTGAATTGTGCCCCCTGATTCATATGTTGAAGTCTTAACCCTCAAACTTCAGAATGTGAACTTAGTTGAATGTAGGATCTTTCAAGAGGTGATTAAGTTAAAAATAAGGTCATTAGGTTGGGGTTGTAATTCAACCTGACTGGAAATTTGGATTCCCAAAGGCCAGAGATGTACCTGCCCCAAAGACAGGTCATGTGAGGACATAGTGAGAAGAAATCTATCGATAGCCAGCAAGAGAGGCATCAAAAGAAGCAACCCTGCGGACACCTTGATCTTGGATTTCTAGCTTCCAGACTGTGAGAAAATAAGATTTCTATTGTTTAAGCCACTCATTATTTTGTTATGGCAGCCCTAGGAAACTAATATATTTAGGCATTAAATGATGCTGGAATATTGTTAATTTTGTTAGGTGTGACAAAGGTAATGCAGTTATTATATGGATATTATATTTTCAAGTGTGCTTATCATAGTTACTGTTTCTTAAATGTAACATTCCTTTTTATATGAACTGTCTTTAATGAGTAACATTTGTGATGGCACTTCCTATCCTTGCCCCTAAGCTATTAGCTGGAACTATGGAAACTCTTATGCACAAGGCATCCTTGTTTGATCACAAGTGAGAGAAGGAACTCATGCGGTGCTGCAGAAGCCCCCTTCTACTCTGGTCCCATCTCTGGAGCTCTCCTACCCCATTCTGTTTATGTTGGGCACAAGATATTTGCTGGTCGAAGAAATTCTTTTCCACCAATTATAGCAGATGGGTTATGAAACGTGTTTCCGTCTAGGAAAAAATTTCCTCTTCATGTCTTTTTTCACAAAATCTACTTTTCTCCAAAGAAAATTCTTCATGATCCCGTAGTCGATAGTAGCATTGGCTCCTCAAACTTTGCTTCATGTCCATTATTAGTTAGAATTTTTCATCCTGTGACAATGATCCTGTTACAAATGATATCAAATAGCAAACTTGCATCCTATTGAAAGCTTTTAGGCTGTAAGTAATTTGAATCTCTGATAGCCTCTCAAATTTGAGCTTTCTTATATACAAAACATTTGTGCATATTATTTCCCTCTGGCTCTTTTTAATTAGCATTTTGGGGGTTTGTTGATTGTCATTAAGTTTTCCTGTTAGTATGAGAAGCTGGATATGGAAATGGTAGATACCAAAAGGAAACTTAAGTTAGATTCTTTGATTTCATTTCCTATAGGAGATTTTCTTAATTGGATTATTGGTCTGTCTGAATTTTTTTTTCCTGGGAGTACAATATTTCTCTAAGAAATAACATTGTTATTGGTTGAATTTTGTACTTACTTTCTTATAGATTGCTTCCTGTAAGAACCTAGTAAAATTCCACACTTACATTTAGGTTATAGATAAGAGGTAGGAAAACATTTTCTGGAAAAGACTAGAGAGTGAATACCGTAAGCCACATGGGCTCTATTGCAGATACTCAACTCTCTATTAGTGCAAAAGCAGCCACAGACATCATGTGAATGAGTGAGTATGTCTGTGTTCCAGTGAAACTTTATGGACACTGAAATTTTAATTTTGTAAAATGTTCATGTGTCATAAAATGTTATTCCTTGTTTGATTCTCACTTCCCCCCACCCCAGCTCCAACAATTTAAAAACATAAAAATTGAGCTTTTATGTTGGTGAGTAAATCAAGGTGCTAGGGAGATGGAACACCCATAAAGGGGATGCAAGCTCCATGCCCCTCCCCCTTACCTTGCCCTATGTAATTCTTCTATTTAGCTGTTCCTGGGTTACTGGCCCCTGTCCCCAGGTAGAAAGGAATCCTGCCAGCAGACTGCTTTTGGGGGACATCTGTAATAGTGTCAACAATTTTTAAACAAAATCTGAAAAAAAAAACCAAAAAAGAAAAAAGCAGATTGTATTTGGATTAGGCTGTAACTCTTCCCTGAGTCCCCAGCCTGCTTGCCTACCTCATCAAGATTTTGGACTTGCCAAGTTTCCATAATTGTGTGAGCCAATACCTCAAAATAAATCCTTCTCTCTATATATAAAATAAATTTAAAAAGTTTAAAAATATAAAAGCTATTCTTAGTTCTCAGACCATACAAAAACAGGCAGTGGTCTGGATTTGGCCCATGAGCTTTAGTTTGCTGACCTCTGTAATAAATACATAGAAACGTTCAGTAGATTTTTATTATTTTTAAAGATTTTATTCAGAAAGACAGTAGGGTAGGGAGAAAGAGAGGGAGAGAAACATCTATGCGAGAGAGAAATATCAATTCATTGCCTCCCACATGCGCCCCAACAAGGGACCAGGCCCATAGCCCAGGCATGTGCTCTGACTGGGAATCAAACTGGTGTTTGCTTCACAGACGAAGCCCAACCAACTGGACCATGCTGGACAGGGTGGAAACTTTCAGTAAATTATTTACAATTTTAGAAAAGAAAATGTGGATTCTAGGGTGGTACTATCCCATTGATTACACTAAAGAATTTCCCACCATTTCTCAGGAATATACCACAGTACAGCAAGCTACATATCACACAGTCACACAAATTCACATTTTTGCCTCTAGTCCAGGCCAAGTCCTTCATTTCAAAACACATCAATCCAGCTTCCTACTTGCTGCCACAATGGGAGCTCTCATGGACAGCTCAGGCTTTAGGGTCTAAAATAGACTCTTGAGTCTCCTCTCCTGCCCCCTCTGTTTCTTCTCCAGTCTTCTCTAAGTCCACATGGTGCCCACATCCTAGGAGTCACCTTGGTTCTTCTCCCTGCATCTTACTCATTAGCAAGGTTGCCAGATCTCCAGAGTAGATGGTACCGGGGCTGCTCACTTCTCAACTCCACTGCCTCTCCAGTTCAGGTTGGCACCTTGCCTGGACTGCTAAAATAAGCCAAATCCATCCCTTTCTACTCTGCCCCACACAGGTTTTCTGCTAGGGTAGCAGAGTTGAGTAGTTGCAATAGAGACCACATGACCCACAAACTAAAATATTTACTGATTTAAAATAGAACCCAGAGTCTGTTACTCCACTGTGGCTTTCGATGGTAATCTGTGACATCAAAATGAAATGTACTTTTTATCAGGCCCTGCTTTCTCCACTGACAGTTTTTAGCTAATACACAGCTTCCCCTTTATCTACATGAGCAAATGTAGTATTCAATAGCAATTACAACTTACACTTAACTTGTGAAATTATTCTGTGGAACAGATTTGAAGATCCCACTTTATCTACAGGGAAACTCAGACTCAGACAGAGGTTGTGTGTGATGTGCCTCAAGTACTAAAGTCTGCCCCCGGCAACAGACTTGAATCTAGATCTTGGCTCCAGTCTCAGGTCCATCCATCACCCACAATACCTTCCTCCTGCCACAGCTGGGCACAGAGCACAATTAGACAGCTTTGGTTTATTTTTGGCTGCCCATTGGGGAGGGATGCCTCTGGAGTCCTTTTTCTAGTAGGGCTGCTGCTAATTGGAATGGACTAATAAAAACTCCAGTGCATCACCTTGGTTCCATACTGCCTTCATGTTCCCAAGACAGTCTTCTGGGGCCAAGCTGGTAGAATGTTTTTCTGCTTATTTCTAGGATGTGTGTGAGAGAATCTCTGTTCACTCAGGTTTTGGTTTTCTACAATTTGCACCAAAATATTTACTAAATTTTAGGTCCTCATCTGCCCTTGAAGTATCGAACAGCTAAATATGTTGAACAAACAGATGTAAAATTGAAAAAATTTCAAAGAATTGAAATGTTTAATGGTTTCATATTTTGGACTATCTATAGGGAACTGTAGCTATTTACTAATCTCTCTCTCTCTCTCTCTCTCTCTCTCTCTCTGTCTTTTGTGAGACAACATAAAGCAGTTAGATAAATTGATCCGGGAATAAAACTTCCATCCTAAGAGATACATAAAAAGGCTCATACAGGACCAGTTTAAATTAAGTTGTAATTTATATGTCATCTCCTGATTATCAGAATAAACTTGATATACAGGGTGCTGGAGAAGTAAGGCCTGCTTGAATGTGGTTGGTAGGGTAATAATATGGGTGTAATAACTTATAGGTTTAATTTGAACATTTCACCTAAAATGTCATATGGTGTGCTTGGGTGTGATATTGTTATGCTACAGAATTGCATGCTTATTATTTTGTAATAAGAGATTTTGTAATTAAAAAAGTGTGTCATTTGCTAGACCCTGTATTTTAACAAATATATGCTCTAAATTAATATTTATAATTTTAACACCTTCGTGATTATGAACACACCACTAGAGACAAGGAAAAGAAATAAATCTTTTTGTTTAGTTTATTACAGTTGTTTTACATACTCAAGGTGAGTTTTCCACTTTATTAGATTTTGCATAATTTTTATACCTCTTCGTGCCCTTTCATTTGCTCCCCTTTTACACAAATTTATTTGACATAGTCTCATTGGATGTTCAGATGTTTTCGTTAATAAGTATTTTATTTTACCAATAGAGCAGCACAGCCTAACAAGTCACTTAAAGGGCCAGAAGTAACTTAATATCTTTAGCAAAAACTTAGCTCTCACGAGAATTTAATAATTGCAAGTTGTTGTATAACTAGATCCCATAATTCTTATGCATGGACTTAAACCTGCCCACAAACTGTAAGGAGTTTAGCTTTCTCAGAATATGGAGGTGAGACCCATGAAGCCAACTCTCATTGCACTGAAGAAGACAAGACAAAGGTCTGAGTGCAGCCTCAGAGACCCAGACCTGACGCGCTGCCCAACTTGCCCAGGTCGGGAGAGGCCTGTATACTCCAGAAGCACAAAACTGACTCCAAGACTATTTTCATCTTATATTTAGAGTTCAATATATTAGTGTGGTCTTTTTTAAAAGAAACAAATGCAGAAGTCAAAATAAAAAGGCTAGCTTGGTAACAGGAAATTTAATATGAGAATTAATTATATTTAAATCATTCAAGGAGATAAAGTTAAAATTACTCACAGCCTCCATATAGACTCCCCTCTGCAAAGGTCAACCAGTTGTTCTTTCCAGAAATATTGTTAGCTTTTTGTTAATATTTCTTAATATTGTTTTCTTGTTGCCAACATCTTATATTAAACCCTACTAGATATAACACCAAGTAATTAGATATGAATTTCACTGAGAGCAGACAAGTTTAAATGTAACTCTTTCTGCCACTAAATTAATTAATTAATTGCCTGGAAAAGACAAAGATTTTGGCAAAATATGAATTCATAATAGAAATTAAGTCACAGGTATAGGCTTTTATATTATAAAACTTTCCTCAGAACATATTGGGATTGAAAAAATTTTAGAATCTGTACCTGCTATGAATATATAAAAGTATAAGTGATTAAAATCAAGTTATTCATGTTCAGGGGCCTAAAATAATGATGGATCAATATTAGAAGAATAATGGTAATAGGTACCACTTACTGAACACTCTCTTGAACCCTCTGCTATATATTTCTTACTTTAAAATAAGTAATTATCCCTGTTATAAATATTAAGAATTAGAGGCTCACAAACTAGTAAGTCAAAATTCAAATCCAGTTCTCTCTAATTCCAATGCTTAATGCTTTTTACATCACACAACTGCAATTTGAAACATAAAGAGTTACGAGGATAATAACACACTTCTTTTCCTTCTAACATTTTGAAACTCATAAAATATGTATTACATTTTATAATTGTAAATGGCAAAAAATTAATCTTCATTTTATAAACTTCATTGGAAACAAATGATATAGTAGATTAAAAATGTGAGCCAATGATAGAAGGAAAAGAAACAAATCAAGAAAAATATCTTCAAGAAAAATAGTGATAGGTCAGGATATACCCCTGTTACCATACAACAACTAAAAGTCAGATAAATAATTAAAATCACATTTCTAAAAGACACCAGAAAGCTGTGGAAGCAAAAGGACTAAATTAACTAAAATTCCTGAGAGTGAGAGCTCTTCAAAAGTAGCAGTCTGTCACTAGCTATTTTCATCCCTGAGGACATTTACTGCTATTTTCATTCCTGAGGACATTTGCTGACTCTGGGCATGGACTGAGCATATAAAGGGTCTCTATAGCCTCATGTGGGAGAACAAGTCCCCCACCAGCAACAGGTCTTCCTCAAAGGCATGCCTGGCCTCCTCAAGACATTAACCAGATGTGGAAGCCACCAGGGGAAGGAGGGGACAGAAAGCAAAGCTCAAAACTTTTGAACAGGGGATCGAGTATCCCATTCTTTCAAGAGTGAATAAATGGAAACCTATGAGGCTCTAAATTCAAAGCCCAGGAGAAAATACATGAGAAATGGGAAATAACCAGAGATTACTTAAGTCTTACTAAAATTGTAACCTTCTCCAGCCTATTTCAATACCTGCTAACAGTGAAGTGATCAGCCCCTTATTCTCACAGAGGAAATCCCTCCAAGGGGGATTCCTTACTGGTGGAAGATATTATCTGAAACTACACAATTCCTGTGTATACAATGTCTACATAGATCAATAACAAAAATTACTAGATACATGAAGAGGTGTAAAAATATGATAGAGAAAACAAACAATAGATATGGGCTCAGAAACAGTCTCAATATTGGATTTAGTAGACAAGAATTAGATGGACAAAATTGATGAAAAATAGGAAATTTCATCATAGAATTTAAATGTATTAAAAAGAAATGGATATACTACATTTATAACAAAACAATTTCTGAAATTATAAACTCACTCGATGGTTTGACAGTAGGCTGGGAACAGCAGGAGACAGGCTAAGTAAATTAAACACAGGTCAAAAGAAAGGATACAAATTGAAGGAGAGAGACAAAAGTGGACAAAATAAGGCATAAAATAAGAGACATGAATAGAAAGCAGTGAACAGAAAGCAGGACAAATATAAAACCATACCTAGCCACATTATATTCAAATTATGGCAAGCCAAAAACAAGAGAAAAAATTAAATTAGAAGTAAAAGAGTCATGTGAGTTCTTTATATATTTTGGAGATCAAACCCATGTCGGAGGTATCATTGGCAAATATATTTTCCCATATGGTTGGTTCCTTTTTATTTTGCTGATGTTTTCTTTAGCTGTGCTGAAGCTTCTTATTTTGATGAAGTCTCATTTGTTTATTTTTTCCTTTATGTCCCTTGCTCTAGGGGACATATCAATGAAAATATTGCTGCTTGGGATATCTGAGAGCTTCCTGCCTATGTTTTCCTCTAGGACTTTTATGATGTCGCGACTTATATGTAAGTCTTTTATCCATCTTGAGTTTATTTTTGTGTATGGTGTAAGTTGGTGGTTCAACTTCTATTTTTTATATGTAGCTGTCCAGTTCTCTCAACACCATTTGTTGAAAAGGCTATTTTTACTCCATATTATGCTTCTGCACCCTTTGTTGAATATTTATTGACCATAGAGAAATGGGTTTTTTCCTGGACTCTCTATTCTGTTCCATTGATCTATGTGTCTGTTCTTATGCCAGGACAAGACTGTTTTGATTACAGTGGCCTTGTAATATAGTTTGATGTCAGGTATTGTGATCCCTTCTACTTTGTTTTTCTTTCTCAAAATTGCTGCGGCTATTCTGGGTTGTTTATGATTCCATATGAATTTTTGAAATGTTTCTTCTATGTGAAACACATCATTGGTATTTTAATAGGGGTGGCGTTGAATCAATTAATTGCTTTGGGTAGTATGGACATTTTGCTGATGTTAATTTTTCCAATCCATGAACATAGTATATGCTTCCATTTACTGTGTCTTCCTTAATTTCTTTCTTCAGTGTTGTATAGTTTTCTGCATACAGGTCTTTTACCTCCTTCATTAAGTTTATTCTTAGGTACTTTATTTTTCTTGTTGCTACAGCAAAGGATTTTTTCCTGATTTCTGATTCTGATGTTTCATTTTTGGTATACAAAAACACCTTCAATTTCTGAATATTACTTTGTACCCTGCTGTTTTTCCAAATTCACTTTATTAGGTTGAGTAGTTTTTTGAAGTCTACAGGATTTTCCGTGTACACTATCATGTCATCTGCAAAGAATGATAGTTTTACTTCCTCCTTTCCAATTTGGTTGCCTTTTATTTCCTGATACCTCAGAGAGGGGTTTGATCTTCAAAGTATATAAAGAACTCACATGACTCCACTCCAGGAAGACAAACGATTCAATTAAAAAAATGGGCAAAGGACCTGAACAGACACCTCTCCAAGGAGGACATACACAGGGCTCAGAGAAATATGAAAGGATGCTCAGCATCACTAGCCATCAGAGAAATGCAAATTAAAACCTCAATGAGATACCACTTCCCAACGGTCAGAATGGCCATCATAAACAGATCAATAAACAACAGATGCTGGTAAGGTTCTGGGGAAAAGGGAACCATAGTACACTGTTGATGGGAATGCAGACTGGTGCAGCCACTGTGGAAAACCGTCTGGAATTTCCTCAGAAAGCTAAAAATGGAACTGCCTTTTGACCCAGCGATTCCACTGCTGGGATTATACCCTAAGAATCCCAAAACATCAATTCAAAAGAACCTATGTACCCCAATGTTCATAGCAGCACAATTTACAATAGTCAAGTGCTAGAAGCAACCTAAGTGCCCAACAGTAAATGGGTGGATCAAAAAACTATGGTACGTTTACACAATGGAATACTACTCAGCAGAAAGAAAGAGCTACCTCCCTTTGTTACATCATGGATGGAACTGGAGAGCATTATGCTAAGTGAAATAAGCCAGGCGGTGAAAGACATATACCATATGGTCTCACCTATTAGTGGAACCTAATCAGCAAAGCAAGCAGGCAGGGAAAATATGACCAACAATATTGAAAGAAAGAAGAAACTGACTGGGACGGGAGGGAGGGAGGGAGAGAGGGAGGTGGGTAGCATGGAGGGGAAGGGGAAAGCTCAGACCAAGGAACAGGTGTGAAGGACACATGGACGAAGCCAAGATGGGGAAGGATTGAGGCAGGGAGGTGGGGGGAGGTGGGGCAGGGGAAAGTGGTGGTGGGTAAATAGAGACAGATGTATGTGAAAAATTAAAAAATAAATAAGTAAATAAAGTAAAAGACATATTACCTTCAGAGAAGAATGACTTTTCACAGAAACTATAGAAATCAAAAGATAATGAGAGTATACAGGCAAGGCACAGACTGAGATTTGCAATGCACACACACATACACACACACACACACATTTTGACATTAACTTATATCCAGAAGGTATAAAGAACTCTGACAAAACAATAAGACAGACAACGCAATGGAAAAATGGGCCAAAGAAATGTAGAAGCAGTTTACAATAGAAGGTATACAAATGCCCCCACTCCAAAAAGGTGCTTAACATCATTAGTAAGCATTAGAAATACAAATTAAAACCACAATGATGTACCTCTACACAGACAAGAGGATGACTAAAATTAAGTGGATTGACAATTTTAAGTGCCGAGGATGTGAAAATTATGTGTGTGTGTGTGTGTGTGTGTGTGTGTATATTTATGCTGGAAAATATATATATTAAAGAAGAAATAACACCTACTTCAGTGTGGTTGGTAGAGGAATAATATGGGTGTAATAATTTATCGTTTTAATTTGAACATTTCACCTAAAATGTCATATGGTATGCTTGAGTGTAATATTGTTATGTTGCAGAATTACATGGTTATAATTTTGTAATAAAAAAGGGGCATTATTTGTGCCAGACTCAGGTTTTGGAGTAAAAGCAGTTTGAAAAACTGACTATTATCTAATAAAGCTAAACATACACTGAATCTGTTACTCAGCAATTTCAGTCCTTGGAATCCAATGGAAATAAGAGCTTATATTTATCGAAAGACATGAATAAGAATGTTTATATTAACATAATACATAATAGCCCACACTGGGAACAACTCAAATGTTCTTCAGTAGTGGAATGAATAAATGAACTGTGGTCTATTCACACAAAGGAACGCTGAATAACATTGAAAAAAATCACAATACATGCAACAACAGTGAGTAATCTCAATAACATAATGTTGAGCTGAAGAACTAGATGCAAAGAATATGTACTATACAAGTCTCTGTGAGGTTCAAAAACAGGCCAAACTAAAATATGGTCTGAGAACTTACAAAAAGTAGTTATCTGTGGGAGGAAACGAGAAGCAGGTCTTGTGGATATGGGCTAAAAATATGCTGTATCTTGTCTGGAACAGTGGTGAGTGATCCTCTAACCCTCCTCCCACCCCAAACACACACACTCCTAGAAAACATGTGGCAATGTCTGGAAATATTTTTGATTGTCACATCTAGGAAGAGGTGCTAGGGGCATCTAGTGGGTAGGGGACAGGGATGCTGCTAAATACCCTACACCAAGGAGATATTCAATCCAAAATGTCAACAATGCTGAGGTTGAGAAATCCTGGCCTAGATGATGGTTACACAGGGTGTACTTATGTAAAGTTTATTAATCTGTACACTTAATATACGTACACTTTACTACAAGTTAAAACTCAAATTTGAAAAGTTAAAAGTGATCCAGAATGTCACAGAAAAACACCTATAGCTCCTCACTGAAATTCAGGAAACTTACGTAGAAACTTCGTTTCAGTTTTATGAATAGTCTAAGTTATTAAATAGTCCCAATGATCTGAAATTACATTAAGTGAGGAAGAACAGAACTCTTTATGTATAGCCCCCCTTAAATGCAAAGAAGAATCTATACCTTTCTATACAGCAGATGATGTATGGTTTAGTATCCAGTCATCACTAGAAAGGGATATTTGTAGAAACACACAAAAAAGTATATGGTAAAGTCCACACATCTGGGATTCTCTTGTGGCCATCAGAAGGTAGAGAAAAATATACATGTACTTTTAAACAGTAGTCTAATCTTGGTTCCAAGGATAATAACTTCTTACCATTAATTATCAACAAGTTTTAAAAACTAGCCCTTTAAATCTCATTATCACTCCACACTGAGACATAAAAGTCTTACAAAGGTGAAGTGAGGCAAAGGTTGCATCATTCTTTCCACTCTCTTTCACAAAAAGAACAGTCATAAAAGCCTGTGTTGATTTAGTCATATGGACCCAGAAGGATTTTAAGTGCTGGGTTGTAAGTAGCTGTAGAACAGTACTACAAACTTGTGTTCTAACTCTTGAGCACATACTGTTCAGTTAGTGTCAGAGGTGACAAATGAAGACAAACCAGAGAACAAGGTATTCTCTACTTCACTGTTGTGCTAGGTGTATGCTGTCCAACCCAGGACCTCAGAAAGTCAAACTACTGGGTAAAATTAAATAGAAGGCGAAATTGAGCACTCCAAAACCAGAAATGTTAACTGGCTTTAATAATCATTAAAATAATTCAAGTAAAATCACAGCTGGTCAACAGAGCATATTGCTCATATTTTGCAAATGATTCTCCATGCAAATAGCTAGAATCTAATCAACTGGATTAGAATCAAGGTAATGTATTCTATGCATGCATAATCATGTAATATTACCTTGAGCACTCAGTCACATCCAACTTCATTGTGAATGGCTACTGCAAAAGTCAACTCTAGCATACTATGGACTGACTCACCCCATGCAGTGTTGTCTAAATTCTTGAGCTGCTCAAGGTAATATTCAGGAACCATCTCAGATAGTGCTCGGTGATCAGTGACTCACACTTATTGTACTAAATGCTAAGCTCTGACTCAAGGGTGAACCCTGTTAGTTGCTAACTGACACTATATGTATTTGAATAGAAGCTCACATTGTGAGTCACCTGGTAGTGCACTGAAAACTAATCCACAATATTCCCAATTGGATTTACATTATAATCATTTTGGGGCCTAATTTAACATATGTGATTTCAAAACTCAATTCTGCTGAACTGGCTGAGGAGCATTCTAAGAAGTTACTCCCTGCTTAATGCCCTATATTTCTGTATAATAGCATTTGGTAAGTATAGAGAGATGCAAAGTCAAGAATAAGATACCCGGTTAATGCACTAGAGAGAACCAAGGTTCCCTTCTTCAAGGATGCAGGAACAGTTCCTAGAAATGCCTTCCCTGGAGACACCATTCCTATAAATAACTTCGCAAGGCCAACTGCTCACTTGAAAGGCTCTGCCACATAATTTCTAAACTGCTCGTGTGAGGGCTGGACCTTTGAGCCACCAGCTGCATCTGTCTGTGTTGGGGGAATGTCACTGCCACGTGCAGAAATGAAAGAACAGTAGGATTATAGACACTATTATTCAAGCACCTGAAATGGAGCCAGTAGCCAGGTTATTGCTCTAAAATAAGAAAGTATTTTTTCTCTCTCACTCTTACTTGTCTACAAAATCTGGAATAAAATCTTTGTGTAATTTTGAAGGACTTTCCTAAAAAGCTTTTTTATACAAAAAAGACCTTCAAAGCCATCAGGAAGGAGATTTTTAAAATTTAAGAAAAGCTCAAAAATGATTTCTAATGTAAAACTGCTACAAGGGATTAATAGAACATGCAGCCAAATGTATACTCCAGCAGGACCTTATATTCTAATGCTGGCTCTGCCTCTATCTTGATCTGTGGCCTTACCTTACCTGAGGCAAGTCATGCAGTCCTATCTTCTGCAGTGAGGGACCTTGATGAAGCTGTGGGACAACAGTAGCCAACCACATCACTGCCTGGTCTTTCTTGTGTTGAAGATAACACATGTTTGTATGTTTTTCCCTATATAATACCTCTGGTCTCCTATTTGTTAAAGGTTCATAAATCTGTAGGAAATTATCATTGTGGTGTTGAAGAGCCCTGGGATGTGACTCAGAAGACCTAATTCTAAAGTTATTGCAAACCCTATTTAGCTGGAGATCCCTGGCTGGGGGCCTTTAACTTCTCTGAATGTTCCCGCCTGTATAAAGTAAAGGAGGTAGAATAAGTAATCTGACTTTAACCATTCTGTGTTCTTGACATTAAGGGTATCTTCGCTAAAATGTTTTAAATGATCTTAGAGATGTTAGCGTTTCTAGCTTCGAAGCTATCTTTCCACAGTCCCTTAAATAAAACCAACTTAATACACTATTTCATGCAGACATTGTTTTTTGTATATACCATGACTCCATATACTATTTAATGGAGACTTTTTGTGTATATACCATGACCTAATGTGTATTTTTCATGCATATCTGTTTTACAAAGTGAAATATGTTGAAGGTTAGAGCTAATTTTCTTAAAATGATGTTTAAAGCTTGTATGCAAATATTTCATAATTATTTGAAATAAAAGGGTCCAGAAGAGGTAGCAATGCATTGTAATTAAATTTTTTAAAAATAATTTTTATTGTATCTTTCATTACCATTTAGTCTCCTTACACCCTCCCCCCCACAGTCACCACACTGTTGTCCATGTCCATGAGTCCTGCATTTAAATTTATATCCTGACATAGAAGATATTTACTGTTTTTCTAATATTCATGAAGAACATCTTCTATTTCATTATGTACACGCTTTATAGCACACAAAATTTGCACTTTTCCCTTATCTTTTTATATTTTGAAGTTTACTAGGCTGATTTAGATCAATATAATAATAGTAACAACAGCTTTTGCTTGGTTTGTACCAGAGCTATACTATATTAATTTACTGAATCTTGGCAGCTACTCTACGAGGTAGGTACTTTTCTTACCCCCAACTTGCGGATGATAAAATTAAGGCACCGAGAAGTTAAGTAACTTGCCCAAGGTCATACAGTTAGACTGGGATTTGAAACCAGACAATTAGAGTCCAGGACTCTTACCCATTAGACAATACTGTCTCTCGTATGAGTTGCTGATACGTGATACAAAAGATGCCACTTAATGAACAGAAGATAAATAGGATGAAGCCCAGTAGAAAATTAGGTTATGAACAAAAAAAGAATTTACAGATAGAGTTATTTTATTACAATGTCCTTGTCAAGTCTGGAGAGGAAGTCAGATCGTTTTGTCAACTCGGACCCTTACATAGTTAATTGATTCCACAATCTGGAACCATTAGAAGTGAAATGAAGGCCCTATGACCTGTACCGCAGAGAAGGGCTGACCCAAGGAGGATGACTGGAGAGTGGTGCAGGAGCTCCCTGCTCCCCACACTCCCAGGGCAATGAGAAGACCCCGTGGGCAAGTGGCTGCTTCTATTAACCAGAGGGCGAGAAGCGGTCCCCCCGCGCCCAACGCAGCGGCTACGGTGGGGGAGGACAAAGAGCAATTGGCCTCTGCCGGATTCTGAGGAGCAAGGGATGTGGGCAGATATTTCCCCTCTAGCGCTCTCCTCCTCCCCAGTAGAAACTGCAATCGCGGTCACTCCCCCACCCTATCTGCCACAGGTGGCGCGGATGCGGCAGCAGCACCCTGGGATCTCAGTCAGCGCCCACTCTCCTAGCTGCCAGCACTTTTTGGGCCGAGTCCCGCCAGCCGCTGGGGTTGCTCCAGGGCCCTGGCTACTCGCCTGGGTTTTCCTCGGACGCTGGCAATTCCTGGAGGCTCGCCACCTTGCATGCAAGTCCCTGCGCGCCTCCTCTCGCGAGGCCTTTCCTCTGCCCACTCCTCCAGAGGCGGGATGGGCAGGTCTCAGAGAACATAGATTCCTCAAAGCCCACTCCTTTCCACCCACTTCCCGGAGCGCGCAAGGGCGGCTGGCCCACAGAAGTTCCGCCGCAAACGCCCACCCCTCCCGGCGCGCTGCCCCTCCCCAGGCTTCTTTCAGGTCCGTTACTCTGCAACCCCGGCAGCGGCAGCCGCCGCGCACACCCACCGCAGAAGTCCACTTCCCTCCTTGAGCGCCGCCTCTCCTTAAGTCCCTCGCCCACCCACTTCCCCTTCCATTTTCCTCAGTCTGGTCGCCCAGACTCCTTACAACTTCCTGAGAGCAACTCCGACTGTGAGGAAGAGTAAATTACTCAGGTTTGTTTAAGAAAAATACCCGCGACGCCCGCTCCTAACACGCCTAGGCGCGGGTTCCAGAGCGTAAATGGCGATACCGAATCAAGATCCCCCGGGTCCTGGCCATGCTCCTCGGGTCCTTGTCCTGAGTTGGGCTTCCCCTAAAGGGAGGTTCTGCGATTCAGGGAATGTCTTTGCTGCCTTTCCACCTGCCCTCCTCAGCGACCGGCCCCTTCCTTGTCCTTCTTGATATCCGGTGGGAATTACCACGTTCCCACCCGCCTCGTTTTCCCAGATACACTGCGAGGGTCAATATGCATTTTAGGTTTTAAGGGCTGGGCTCCCCAGTCCCCTACCCACTCACTGACCCCAGGCCATAGAGGTTGAAGCATGCTGACGCCCTGGTGGACAGGACAGAAACTGATTCTGGTGGGTAGACCTTCTCCGGCCCGCGTCCCCCCCGCCCTCTTGAGACACAGTCACACCTCCAAAATTGACCATTGTACCAGGCTGGACTCATGGAGTAGGCGACTGACCCGCACGCGCTCCCGCCGCTGCGGCGATGATGAGCGTGCCAGGTTTTACCCAGCCCGTGCGCCAGACTTGGCCAGGGCCACTCCCCAGTCCGAGGTCTTAGAGAGAATCCGAGAGGAAGAGAGGGTTAGGAAGCAGGGTACTCACGATTCCATCGTTTGCCAGGAGAGCCCGAGGGGAACCTCTTGCTGGCGAGCCACGGTCGGCCGTGCGCATGCGTCCCGTGTGTGCCTGCTTGCTTTATTTATTTTTATTTATTTTTATAAATTTTAATACCAAGTGATGTACTTTCTACGTCCGCAATTGCTCTGTCCAGTTTTCCTCTTCCTATGGCTCTGAGTCTTTCCTCTCGGTCTTTTCTCCCTTCCCCTCACTTCCTATGCTCTGCCTCCTCCCTCTCCTCCTTCCCCAGCCTGGCAATCCCAGGTCTCACCTCCCTCTGGCGGGCGCGCGCTCCGCTGCGGTGGGTCACCCGAGGCCCCACGCGGGCACCAATCTGCGCCCGAATCGTAGCCTCCCTCCTTTAGCCGGTAATTAGGAAGTCAGGCTAAAGATTGTGGGCGCGAAGCAAGGCAAGCGCTGAGGGTGTTTGCAGAGTCCTCCTCTGCTTTATTCACGCTTCCGCCCTCGGGGGCCCAGAAAGACTCCAAAGTGCGGGAATGCGTTCTCAGACCGTGTGGATGGAGGGGGCAGAGGGAGGTGCGTGTGTTGTGGGCACGGCACGCATGGAGGGGTTGCTCAGTCCCTGGAGATTCTTGCTGTGGACTGCCTTGCCTCGAGAGGGCAGCCCCCTACCTTCTCCCTTTCCCCAGGGTGCTTCTTGGAGCTACGCCCCTACCTCACCCGGGTTCCGCCTTCTCCGGTAGTCCCACCCGCACCGGGAAGGTGGATTCTCGCCCACTCCAGGCCAGCAGGAGCCAAAGGCTCCACCTCGTTTGGGATGGGGGACGGGCGGCAAAGTTTAACTACAAACTCCGGATCCTGCTGAGGCCCTAGGCAGCCGCCCTCTGTCCCCAGGGGACACCGGAGTCGGGGATAAGGAGAAGGGCCTGGAGAGCGGAGGAGGAACTTTGCCGCCAGGTCTGTGCGCACAGATCGGATCGCCGAGTGTCCCTGTAGTCCCCAGGGTGCCCGCGGGAGTGAGACGTAGTTGGACCTCCCGGGCCGTGCGCCTGAGCTCGGAGGGCTAACCTAAAGTTCGAAGCTGAATTGACACAAAAATAACATCACGTCATTTCCTCCCCGGCCTCTCTAGCCGGCAGACCCCTAGGGGGCAGAGGAGGGGTCAGAGGTGCCTCTGGAAGGTTGGAAGGAGGGGGGGGAGAGCGACGCGTTAAGAACCAGTGTTTGAGAAGCAGCCTCAGGAAGGATGAGGGTTTCCTCCCTCTTCCTTGGACCCTGGAAGAAAACGGCCCAGGAAAAAGTAGCTTGAAGGATTTCCTGAGGGGAGGGGTGTCAAGAGAGTCGCCAGCGCCTCTTCTTTGAACATGCTCAACCCTGTCTCTACCTTCCCACCTTTCCTTGCTGGCCGGAGCCCCTGTTGGGTTCCTCGTGGAGTGGCTCAGTCGAGGTTAGGAAGGAGCTAGGGATGCAGGCACCCGGGTGAGGCCAGAGTCGGGCACGGTGGAGAGAACAGTACTCACGGGCATGAACGAGCGCTGCCCAGCGCTGGCGTCCTCTTCCCGGGGCCGGCGTTCTCCTGGGCGTCGGCCAGGCAGTGTCAGAGCTGCCCGGAGCAGGAGCGAAAGGCGGCCTGGCCTCTCCTCGCTTCCGCCAGAGAGCCCAGCCCCTTGCAGGGCGGGAAGCCAGGGGGAGAAGTCCAGGCTCCGCTGGGGAGTCTCAGGTGGGGGTCTCCGGAGGAGGTGAGCGAAGAACTGCGCGATGCCGGAGAGTGTGCTAGAAAGGAGGCTGAGCAGCTTCAGGGCAGCGGGTGTATCTGGGATCTGTGAAGAGCGAGCGAGGGGAAGGGCAAGAAGTTGGGGAAGGAAAGAAACAAAACCAGCATACTATTACTGATGAAGAAAATGTGCACTTAGTGCCATTTACTACAGCATTACTTTGAGGATGCAAGAGAAGGTCGGTGAAAGCAAAAGGAAAGGACTTTGGTTAGATTCTCTGCTCCTAACTTTCCTTTCCCTCTTTCTTCCCCTTTCTTCCCTCTTCTTTTCTCTCTCTTCCCCTCTTTCTAACTCCATGCTATTCAAAATGCGGTCCCTGGAGCAGAAGCTTTGCTAACTAGGAGTTGCTAGAAATGCAGAATCGTGGACCCTACCAGACCTACTGCATCAGAATCTGAATGTTAGCATTCTCAGGGGATTCGTATGCACGGTAAAAATGTGATGCGCAGTGTATAGAAGGGTCTGTGTGCACAATTGTCGATTCTTTAGAATTTGTATGAAAATCTCCCAGTACACTTTTGCAGCTCTTGTTCTTCCTCTCCTGTCTCTCATCCCCTCTCTCTTTTACTACCTCCCAAAGTGCCTAGAGCTCTGCCTGCCGGAAGCACAGAAGATGGACTTGGTTACCAGTTTCCATTCGGATAGCTGCCTGGGAGACTTAGGTGGTGGGAGAAGACTGAGGGATCCCAGACTCACCTCAGGCTGCGGGGAGAACCGACCTGGCTGAACTGACTTTGGTTGTGCTGGTTGGGGTAGGTGAGATGGAAGATCAGACCTGTGTTGGGGCTCTTGAGTGCACACGCTGCAGGCCCTTTTTCCACACTCCCTGTGTCCGTCTTATTCTTAGGATCATAAGCCTTTCCACCTTCCACTCGTTGTTTAGGAGACCTAAGCGGCCAGGGTGAAGGTAAAATCCTTACTTTTCTTTTTCTTGGAAAGTAGAGGAAAGCATTAATTTAGAAATTAGAAGTCCAGGGTCCTAAACTCAGACTTGAAACTAATTTGACAGCTAACCTTGGGAAAATCTCTTTACTTTTTGAGATTATCTGGTTCATTTATAAAGCAAAGGACTGAACTCAGGGGCCTTTTAAAGGTCGCCTGCCTTTTTCAGGCTCTCATTTTTGAGAAGCTCTCAGAGTTCCTTGGTCCACTAACATTTAATGAAGTTTCAAACCGGAATATAACTCAGCCAATCCAAACAACTCCCTCAAGCAAAACAAAAAAGACATTTTAATCTGATTGTGAAAAGCAGGAGTGGCCGTTGCCAAGAAAAATGAAGGTGGAGGCGGGAAGCAGCGAAAAAAAGTGACAGGATGGCGGGGCATGCGAGGGGGCGAGGCGCGCGTGGCGTGGCGTGGCGTGGGTCGGAGGGGGCGCGGCGACCGCTCTCCAGGGTCCTGAACACGGAGAGGCCGCGGGAGGTCTGGTGGGCTAGGCGCGGTCCCACTGGTCTGCAGTCGCCAGGTCCCCGTGTTTTCTTTCCGTGGTGAAAGTACGTGGGAAGCGATTGTCAAGAGGGCGGGAGGAAACCTAGCAACCCATTCTCATTCATGAGGTCCTTTTTGGGAAGCTGCCGAGCGCGCTGGCTAATTTGTCTTTCGTTCGTTTGTATGCGCCTGGGGACAGATTGGATCTCGGTTTGCATTTCCGAGTAAGTTCACAATTTCATTTCTCCTCATCACTTCTTCCTGGAGAATGAGGTCCTTCTCCTAGTATTTTCATTCTTTTCGTCCCCTCTCCCACTTTCTGGAGCTGGACGTTTATTTTAGCGCTTGGAGCTGGGACCTCAGGAGGCTTCTGGAGAACCGCCAATAGCTCACTTGAGGGGGGAAGTGAGCGACTTGAAAACCTCTCAGAGCACGCCTTGGTGGCCAGCGTTCTTCTCGCCGAGGAAGACAAGGGACGTACTGCCCTGATTGGGGTTTGGGGTGGGGGCTCTGCCCACGCCAAGAGAGGCTAGACCTGGGCAGGTCAAGGCTAACCTGGTGCACACTTGCCGAGCGGGCCAGAGGAGGTGGTCGTGTGTGCCTCGAGCGCAGTGTCACTGGCCTCAGGAACCCCAGCGACGTGGGAATTGGGGCCCCCGACTCTATGCTAAGGGAGTTAAGAGAAAACTGACTCTGTGCCCGGCGACTCAGAGCTGGGCTAAGCCCACCCAGTTTAGCCCAACCAGCCTTTAGGAAAGGGACTGAACAAAGCAGAACAGGCTTAAAGTGAGCAGGCACACTCTGAAACCTTCACGGGCCTTTCGTAGGTCCCAGAATTTGCGTCTTCAGCTCTGTTTCCAAATGGTTTTGTAAGAATGTGTGAACCTGTAATCTGACTCTTCTCTCTTCTCTTCTGGCCTCAGCCCTTCTTTCCAAGATATTTGTGCTCCCCTTTCCCGGTCATGCTTCATTAGGCATTTTGCTTCGGTCCTGTGCTTCAAGACAGAGACGCTTCTGAGGGAAACAGAGGAAATGTTCAGGCAGAATTAAAGTCCCAGGCTCAGTCCCAGAAACACAAAGCCGGAGCTCCTTTGATCTTCTGGAAACATTCTCCTTTTACCCTTCCCTCGATCGGTCCTTTCCCTCCGGATCAGCAATCTTTCCCCAGTTCTGGCTCTGATTAGTGGGAGTGAGAAGCATGATATATGGAGGGTTGCTAAAATCCACTTACTTCCTTTGGCCTTTCTGGCAAGGGTAGAACTACGCAGTATCAATGTAGCCACAAAATGCGATCTGAGCAAACTTATCTGAGGGAAGACCTTCAGCTGCTGGCAGTGCTGATCACTCCAGGAAGTCCTCATTCTTTTAGGCCTTTAGATTCTAGACAACGGTCTGAGAGTTTCAAGGGTATTAGCCACAAAATGAAATCATCTCAGAATCTGTGTCCCTTAAAGCACTGCTTCTTAGAGATTATGTGATTTAGGGAATACTTTATTCTGATGGAATATCCACTTCTCATGTCAATCACATTAGCAACTGAACCATGCAGAGGAGAAAAATTACAATACCCCAAGTCAATATAAACAAAGTCTCACTCCTTGAAAGGCAAATTGAAAGTTTTTATTTACCCCTAAATGGTACCATTTCATAAAGGAAACATCTTTTACGGGATAAGGTGGGCCCTAATCTTGTCTGACTGGTGTTCTTATAAAAAGAGGAAATTTAAACACATACATGTACACAGGAAGAATGCCATGTGAAGATGAAGGCAGAGATCAGAGTGATGCATCTACAGGCTAAGGGACGCCAAAGATTGCCAGTAACACCAAAGCCAGGAAGAGGGATGGAATAGTCTCCCTCAGAAGGTATCTGGTCACAAGAAACATAGAAACCCCAAATGAGTTTTTAATATGCTATCTTGCTCTACAGATTTTAGACTTGCCAGCCTACACCTATATCTTATTGATTCTAGTTTTCTAGAGAACCTTGACTAATATACGCTAATATGGGTTGTATCATCTTTCATCTGGACTATTGGAATAGCCCCATAACTGGTATTTCTTCTTCTTCTTTGCCTTATTCCCTCTTGTAATGTAGTCTCAGTACTGAAGACAGAGTTATCTTTCAAACTGTAGGTCAGATGTTGTCACTCTGCAACTTCAAATTTCCTGTTGGTTTTTTATTCCAGAGCAAAATCCAAAGTCCTTACATTAATAGTCAAGGCACTATTGAATGGTTCCACCCTACCTCTAAGACCTCCTTTTCCTCTACTACTATCTCTCCAATATTGGTTTTTCATAGCATTTATTGTCATATGATGTACAATATATTCACTTATTTATTTGTATGATTTTGCTCATTTCTATCTCAGTAATGCCTAGAACAGTGGTTAGCCCTTAACAAAATGCCTAATAAATATTTGTTGGACAAATCAGTTAACAAACAAAGTCAACTATTATTCGGCCATGAAAAAGAATGGAATTCTAATGCATGGTACAACATGAATGGACCTTGGAGACTAAGTGAATACGAGGTACAAAAATTAGGCAAATTCATATAGGAAGTGGTTACCAGGGGCTGGAGGAGAGGATAATGGGGAGTTATTGTTTAATGGGTACAGAATGCTTGGATTCATGAGAAAGTTCTGGAAATAGATGGTGGTGATACTTACACAACCTTGTGAATTATTTAATGTCACTGAATTATGTACTTAAAGATGGTTAAAATAGTAAATGTTATGTTATTTAATATCACACTAAAAACCTTTCAAGGTGTGAGCTGTGCAGTTATTACAATATTAATGACTATATTCCTTAGGCTGTACATTACATCCCCATAACATATTTATTTTATAATGAAAGTTTGTAGCTCTTATTCCCTTTCACCTTTTCCACTCATTTCTCCTTCCTTTCCCCTCTGGCAACCATCAGTTTGTTCTCTGTATTTGAGTCTCTTTCTATTTTGTTTTTTGTTTTTTTTTGTTCATTTGTATTTTTTTGAGTCCATATATAAATGAAATCATATGGATCTCTAAGCCCCTTCATGTTGTTACAAATAGCAAAAATTTATTTTTTTCTTTTTATTTTTTTAACTCTAATATGGATGTCCCCATTCCCCCCTAAAACTTTGCCCACCTCAAGTCATCAACCATCTCCCCCTTTCCTCTGGCTGTCACCACACTGCTGTCTGTATCTATGAATTATGCGTACATGTTATGTTCTTTGGCTCATCCCTTCACCTTCTTTCATCCAGTCTCCCCCTTCCCCTCTCACAGCTGTCTGTTCCATGCATCCATACCTCTGTTTCTATTTTGTTTCTGTTTATTTTCTTCATTGAATTCCACGTATGAATGAGATCATATGGAATTTGTTTTTCTCCGATTGGCTTATTTTACTTGGCATAATAGTCTCCCAGTCTATGATGCTGTCACAGAAGGTAATATTTCCTTCTTTTTTATAGCAACCAGTATTCCATTGCATAAATATACCACAGCTTTTTTTATCCACTCATCTACTGATGAACATTTGGGTCGTTTCCAGATCTTTGCTATTGTAAATAACACTGCTATCAACATAGGGATGCATATATTCTTTTGAATTTGTGTTTTGGGCTTCTTAGGATATATTCCCAGAAGTGGGATCACTAAGTCAAAAGGCAGTTTCATTTTTAATTTTTGAGATAACTTCATACTGTTTTCCACAGTGGCTGTACCAGTCTGCACTCTCACCACAGTGCACTAAAGTCCCCTTTTCTCCACATCCTTTCTAACACTTATTGTTTGCTGATTTATTGATGACAGCCATTCTGGCAGGTGTGGGGTGATACCTCATTGTGGTTTTAATTTGCATCTCCCTGATGGCTAATGACTTGAGCATGTTTTCATATGTCTGTTGGCTCTCTGTTCTGTTCCATTGATTTATATGCTTGTTTTTATTCTAGTACCAGGCTGTTTTGATTACAATGGCTTTGTAATATAGTTTGTTATCAGGTATTGAGAACCTTCCAACTTTGTTCTTCTTTCTCAAGATTTCTAACACTATTCAGGGTCTTTTTTGGTTCCATATAATTTTTTAAAATATTTGTTCTAGATCTTTGAAATATGCCATTGATATTTTAATAGAAATTGCATTGAATCTACAGATTGTCTTGGATAATATGGACATTTTATGCTTCCACTTATTTCTATCTTCCTCAACTTCTTTCTTCAATGTCCTATAGTTTTCTAAGTACACGTTTTTAACCTTCTTGGTTAAATATATTCCTGGGTACCTTATTATTTTGTTGCAATAGAAAATGGGATTACTTTCTTAGTTTCTCTTTCTTATAGTTCATTGTTGGTGTATAGAAATGCCACCTATTTCTGAATATTAATTTTATATCCTGCTACTTTGCCAAATTCATTTATTAGCTCTAGTAGCTTTTTGGTGGAGTCTTTAGGGTTTTCTATGTACAATATCATGCAATCTGTGAATAATGACAGTTTTACTTTCTCCTTTCCAATATGGATGCCTTTTATTTCTTTTTCTTGTCTGATTGCTGTTACTAGGACTTCCAGTGTTATGTTGGATAAGAGTGGTGAAAGCAGCCATGGCAAGATTTCATATTTTTATTGCTGAGTAATATTCCATTTTAATGTAGAATTTGTATATATCATATCTTCTGTATCCACTCATCTAATAATGGACACCTAGGTTGCCTTCATATCCTGGATACTGTAAATAATGCTGCAATAAATATAGTGGTGTGTATATCTTTTTGAATTAGTGTTTTCTTTTTCTTTGGCTAAATACCCAGAAGTAGAATTGCTGGGTCAGATAGTAGTTCAGTTTTTTATATTTTTGAGGCACCTTCAAATCTGTGGTTTTTTCCTGTAACATTCTATATCTCCAGAGATCAAGAAGGGTATTATTACTGCATAAAATATCAGAAAATTGAAAAAATTCAAAACCCATTTTTGAAACTTTGGTGACACTTTTTTGGCATCTCCAGTTTCATAAAAATTGTGTGAAGTACTAATTGTGTGTTCAAACTACTATATATATTTTTTATAATGGAGTCTTTCAATTAAAAAAGTTCATATATACTATTTACCAAACAAGTTATTCCTAGGGAATAGCATTCAGTATCCTTACAAAATCACAACCATATTTTACATATTTATCTTTATCATAAAAGCAATTGACATTTTTTATCCCCATGTACAAACATTGACAAAATGTTCTCATATGTTATTTCAGTAATCATTGCTCCCTGTCTCCCCCCAGCTTTTAATAAGGAAACTGCAGACCAGTGAGGGCGGATGATTTCTGTTAGGAAATGAGTACCAACCTAGACCTCTGACTGTGATGCTTCGTCACCCCACATCCAGGAGACACGGTCATTATTTACTGGTGCAGAAATATGGTAACCAACCATATTTCCCTAATGTCTATACTAGTTTCTAGTTGTTATTAAGTATAAGAGTTAGCTGTCACTTAACCACATTAATTGTTTTATACCAAAATTCTAATTCCTCATTCTTCTCATAATCAGAAAGTAATAAGAATTCGATAACTAGTTATGCTTTCAAACCATCACTGGTGATTGAATTACTGACTTCAACTCTGTAGATACGAACTGGGTTAGGTAATCGCATGGCTGTGAACTTTACTTAGTAAACAGGTAATGCTCTGAGGTCCTACAAGGATACTATAGCTTCTGTAATAGCCCAATTTACCTAAAACTAAGAAATAGTATTCTAGGTGCTACCAGTGCATTATTGATCATAGAGGCCCCTGACCTTTTAGATGATAAAGAACACACACCAAAGTGAAGGCTTTAGGAGAATCTGCTTCATAATGTCAGACACCTTTGGTGAAGTAAATCCATGGGTTCCAGAATACTGCTACTGTGTTCGGAAATGAAATGCAATGCAGTTGAAACTCTATATAATTATCAAATTTCTATTCAATTTTTTTCAGGACATCTTGTGGCCTTCAGGCACCAAAACTTTCCAAAATGATTGACAGTCATGGTCTAATCTAACTGTAAATCATACATCCATTTTTCACTTCATATGCAGTTTCTCTTAAGGAGATATACAACAGGTCAGTAAGGATTCCTATTGTAGTATTTCATCCTGAGGCTCTTCAGAGATTGATGTCACTAACTATAAGAAATGAAAAACTCTTTTACCAAAATCCTAAGAGCTTGTGGAAGCACATGTAAGCTTGAAAACTGCAAGTATGAGACATGCAGGGGATGGAACTGTTCGAAATAATCAAGTCTTCTTTTCCTTAAGTTGTATCCATGTGTAAGTTTCCAACACGGATGTCATTAGAATTCTAACATTTTCCCTCAGCTCTGCTGTTCTCCAAAGGTGCCTAGCAAAATGAAGGAAATAGAGCAGTGGAAAAGCCAAACATGGAAAAAGGGGTGGCAGAGCCATGAGATGAAGGATCCCTTGTGATGCCCGATAAGTCTGCACTTACCTGGGCTGCAGTTTCTTTTCTTGTATAAATGAATTTAATGAAGATGGCCTCCAGGGTTTCTAACAGAGCTGACTTCTGGGTTAAGTATGGTGCCCACTCTCCAACACAATCCTCTCCATTGCCTTCCCCTGGGACACACACACCTACATAACCAATCCTCGGCCCTGCCTTAAAGCAGAGAAGCAGAGCAGAAGCCCCAGAGAGCTCCAGAGCCTCCCTGAGCGTGCACTTACCAACATCCCCATGGTGACTTTCTCAGCTCTCTTAATTAAATTACAGCAGCCTCCTGAAGCAGTTCCTGCCTTGAGCCGACACAGTGCCTATGTCCACTCTAACCTGTTCTCCACATCGCAGGTGGAGTGATCTTTCTAAAAGACAAATGTGATCATGTTACTTTCCTCACTCTAATAGCAATTGGCTCCTTATTTTTCTACAAAACTTACTATGACATAAAGACCATTTTTTTCATTTGGTGATCTACATACACTCTGTTTGCTTATACACAGTTTGCACTATTCCTTTATATGCAAAGCTCCAGTCATGTCCCTTGGTTCCCTCTGCCCAAATCACACCTCTTTCCCAATGGGCTCCTCCTCTTCTTTCCCAGGGCAATCTCCTCTTTAGCTTTCAAGTCTCAGCTTAGATGCTACTTCCTTTGGGAAGCTTTCCCAAGATGGGTTAATGCTGCCTGTCTGCTTTGTCTTATCATAGCATTTACAGCACTTCCTGTACTCTATTATGGTGTTTGATTTCCCATTAGACTCTAAGCCCTGTGAGTATCAGGGCTTTGCCTTATTCAGACTGGTGTTTCAAAAACCTGAAGCAGTTCTGGGACACAACATGTACTCAGTATTTGTTAAATCAATGAACTTAAAAAGGACATGACCTAGAGTTGATAGTTATTAAACCTGGGTAATAGGTACATAGGGTTTTATTATGCTATTTTTCTCCACTTTTATGTTTGTTTGACATTTTCCATAATAAAAAGATTTATAAAAAGACATGACTTTAAACACAGTATCTCATCTCTCCTTCAATTCCCATAGACAAGAAACTGGGACAGAAGCTGCCACAATTCCATGTGTGAGCCTCATGGTTACTGGGCTTGTTAAAATGTGCGTTGAGAGAAGGCCTGATGGAAAAGGGAACATAGGCAGGTCTTTCTTGAAGAGCTTGCACTCCATTTATTCCCACTAACCATGCCGGATCCTCCCATTTTATACTGCTAGAGCACAAAAATAAACAAACAAGATGGCCAAAACAAGGAAAGCCATTGTTCTGCCCAAAATGGACAGTTTGTCACAGGGTTCTCAGTAAGGCTGCATGGGCTTTGTAGCTTTTCCAATGGTTTCTAATAAACCCAGCTTTGTGTGAACCTCACTTAGGCTGCGAGGGGCCTTTTTATTCTAAAGCTTTTTCCCTCTCTGGCCTGGCTGCCAAGAGAATTTGTTAGCAGTCACTGATTTCTTCGAGTTGGAGTTGACTGAATTAGATTGCTTTGCTTGGCATTTTTAAAGGGGTGTTTTTCTTGAGGAGGCTGGAGTTTAGTACTGCCTTGAAATTACATATTTTGGGACCATTCAGGATTCATAACTATCATTAACTTCCTTCAAGGCACAGGAGACATTTGGGTAAGGAAAGATTTTAACAATGAATTTAGCTTAAAGAGGTCAAGAGAAAATTTAGTATCTTTAAGGTTTCATCCACATGATGGGAATAGAGCAGGGAAATAACACATTATCTATTAATCAACTGGCCAGTCAATGTTGTCTGGGTTTTTACCATGTGCCAGCAGGTGGGAAGCCCCACCTGTAGATAAAATTAAGTATGTTAACAACTGCTGTAGGAAAAACTGGCTACAAACCAAGCACATGGTTTCTAGGAGGTTCCCAGGACAGCAGTGCAGGGTGAATGGGAAGCCTGGACCCATGCATACAGATTGGCTTTTCTTTTTTTAACTCAAAGTATCTGATTTTAAAAAACTAAAGAAATTATATTACAGGCATTATTGTCTTAATTTTATAGTTGACAGAACCAAACTCAGAGAATTAAACCCAATTTGGACCTGAATCATAAAAGCAGTACTTGCCATTCCAAAGACATTGCTTTTTATGTCTTCATACCACCTGGGCACAGTTTGTATGTGGGTACACTGAAAGGGTGCCCATTACTGAACTCTTTCAGTTGGAAAAAAGGATGTTTTCAAGTAATCAGATTTCAGTTACAACTGAGCCTTGAGTTTTCCCAGTTTGAAATCCTGTAGTGCTTAAATTTCCACCAGATGTCACCATTTGCCACTCTTTCATTCCCTTCAGTCTTGCTTCTAAAATGTATTAGGAAAGAAGAGCCCACTGGCTTTTGGATTCCTCAGGATGATTACTGCATCTGAGCATGAGCTGGAGGACTGTGAGTTCTGAAACTTGACTCAGTGAGACAGGTTTGAAAATGTGGAGAGCTCTCTGCTGCCCTGATTTCTTCCCCCTTGTGATTTCATGAATCTAAAAAACCAGCCAATTTCTGATGGGTGAGTCAGGTAGAATTAAACCTGGCCTTTGGCCAAGACTGCATGGAAAAAAGAGGAGGCTTTGAAGTGAATGAAGACGCCAGAAATTCTGCAGCTTCTCAGTGATCAACAGACACCAGTGCCAGGTGAGGCTGTGGTTTGGACAAGGCTTGAGTGTGACTTCTGAGAAGGGGCCAGAAACAGCCCCAGAAAACAGGACTCTCACCTGCTAAAATTTTATATGTCTCAAATTACGCTACTTAGAGTTCATTCATTTGGATATAATATTAGCATTCCCAGTAAAAATTTTTTAAATTTTATTTTTAAATCATGTTTTTTCTATTACAGTTGTCTCAATGTTTCCCCTTTGCCCTCCTCCACCCATCCCACCCTGCCCTGCTCTCCCACAGTCAATTCCCACTCTGTTGTCCATGTCCATGGGTCGTTCATACATATTCTTTGTTTAGTTCCTTCTCCTTCTTTCTACCATTGTCCTCCTAGCATTCCCAGTAAATTTTGTGAAGAACAATGTATTACTTCTTTTATATCTAAGTGCAAATAAATTCGAACTTTATTTTTTCTGATGGGAGAAACCAGGCCAGAATGAGAGAATGGGGTGCCTAGGGTATGCTTGAGGATGTTGGGGAAGGGTTTAAGGTGAGGGATGGAGAGAGAGAGAGAGAAACGAAGACTGCTGCTCTCTCCCAGTTTGGCCCAGGCTAATGAGCATGGTGCCAAGGAGACCTTCCTTTTCTTCCTGTCCCTCACATACTGCACATCTTCATCTTGCCTATCTCAACTTGTAAAGAATGCACATGGGACGATGATTGGTCCTCAAAGCCTGGACTCCTCCAGAAGCCAACAAATGATGGAAGATTCCTGGCTTTCTTTACTAAAATTGCAACTCCAGGAAAGGGAAAGCTTACAGACCTAAATGATACTATTAAGGTGTTAAAAATAGTCAGTTTGCAGCTATTTAAAAAAACAAAAACAAAAAAGGAAGCAGTAGGACCTAGCTTTTATTTGTTGATCATATACTCATTTTTCAAGCCCGCAACAAAAGTGTCTGTATAATTAATTTTACGTTCTTTTTGGAAGGTGCTGATGGGAATAAAGCTCTCTCTTCAGCTGAAAACTTCAAAAAATATATCCTTCTGAACATGTGACTTCTGGGCAAAAGGTCACAGATGAAAGTCTTAAATAAACAAGGCTAAATTCAACTTGAAGACTTGGAGAGAGCAGGCTTATTACAGAATTGGGAGATGTGTGAAATTGGTAATACCAAATGCTTTGATCATTTCTTTCCAGTAATGTTTCGTTCATTCCATTTGGTCTTGTTTTGCTCAACTATTTTTGCATAACCTCAAGCAACTTTTACTGATGACTTATGGATAAAAATATTCACATCCCACTGTGTCTAGGTTATCAGATTATCATTGGCCTGACTTAAGAGAGCAGAGAGAGTCACACAAAAACTTCATAGTCCACCCATGTCCCCTGGGTTGCAGGGTGTGTCTGGTGACTCGACACTTTGGGTGCTGTGGGACCCATCCACAGAACTTTGCTGAATAGGGAATAAACAGAGGATATGTGTGAATTTATCTCTGAGATGTATTTACAGGCATAACTCAGATATTGTGAGTTCAGTTCCAGATCACAGCAATAAAATTAGACACATGAATTTTTGGTTTCATAGTGCATATAAAAGTTAGATTTACACTATACTGGAGTCTATTTAGTGTGCAATAGCATTATGTCTAAAAATATACATATCTTAATTAAAATATACTTTATTGCTAAAGGAACCATCACCCAAGCCTGTTAGAAAAATGGTGCCAACGGACTTGTCTGACAGTGAGTAGCCACAAACCTTCAATTTGTAAAAAAAACACACTGTCTGTGAAGTGTAATAAAGCAAAGCACAACAAAATGAAGTATGCCTGTATAAAGCTTATGCATGATAGATACAAAAATGCCAGAACTCAAACACCTAAATCAGGGCTGCTTCCTTTGAGCATTGTGGCTGTTTTGGAAGGTCCATGCGCTGATTCAAAGTTGCATTGCTCAAAACATTCAGGACAAATCCTTTAAGTCTGTCTCACAGCCTTGTCCAGGTAGCTCAATTGGTTAGAGCGCTGTCCCTATATGCCAAGTTTGCAGGTTTGATCTCCAGTCAGGACACATTAAAGGATCATCCAACTGCCCTGGCTAGTGTGACTCACTGGATTGATTGCTGGCCTGTGAACCAAAAGGTCACCGGTTTGATTCCCAGTCAGGGCACCTGCCTGGGTTGCTGGCCAGGTCCCCAATTGGGGGCATGCAAGAGGCAACCACACGTTGATGTTTCTCTTCCTCTCTTTCTCCTTCCCTTCCCTGCTCTCTAAAAATAAATAAATAAAATCTTTTTAAAAGGAATCAACCAATAAATGCATAAGTAGAACATCTCTCTCTCCCTTTCATCAATCAATTAAAAATAAAAAAAGAAGAAGACTCTCTCACAACCTACAGAATGGCCAGGGCTGACTGAGCAAGGGGTAGATACCAGACCCATACTGGGCTAGTTTCTCTCTTCTGGGAATTGGAAATGAGAACATGGAGACACAATGATGAAAATCTGTTGGTGCTGAGCTGCCTTTCAAGTATCTTTCACAGCTCCTGGGTTTAGGTTCCTGAGCTGCCAAGCTCCTGCCTTCCTGCTGTTTCCTTTTATCTACTTGTCATGTGCAATTTGAACAGGCAGTTAGAAAGATGTGTAAAGACTATGCTAATGATACTTTAGTTCATTTTCAGTATTATTTTGAATAAAAGTCCTTGGAATGGTCTATTACTTGAAAATGAATCCTTACAGTTTTCAGTGTTGAGAATTCAAAATTTTATAAGCAAAATATATTCTTATGAAAAAACATATTTGATTACACTATTGATGTTAAATTAAATTACTTATGTAGTCTGCAATTTGTGTTTCATTCTTGAATATATGAATATATTACAACAGTCTGCATCATTAAAACTATTATCTTTCAACATAGTTCCTTAATTATAAAATTCCTCCCCCCCCAGTCATTTAAAATGCAGTAGCTATAAAGCCATACTATAGAAATTTCTAAAATAAACTCCAAAATAATACAAGCCGAATCTGCATTGATTTTACCCGCAGAATGGAAATAAATGGTTCACACAGAACCTCTAAATTTACTAGTAGAGCTCCCAGTAGACTTCACTTACATCTTTACCTTGCAAGAAGGCAGAATTTTAATATCAATTTTCTAGGATATTTCTAGGATATCTAATGATTTTAGGGTTCTGTAAAGGCAGGAAAACCAACATGATTTTATAAGATTTTTTGAACAGTATAGATGAGATTTAGATATATATTTTTTCCTAACCATTAATTTAAAATCTGAGAGTTATAAAAATTATTAAAACCAAAACAGTAAATCAATGCCAACCAAGATTTTTACAATATGTTTTTTAGACTTGCAAGCAGGATTTTTTGGGGTCATTTTAAAAGGTTTTTCTGAAAGGTCACAATCAATGGTGCTACCCACTGAACATCTAATGCATATATACTAGCAGCTGGTACTCTGGTATATAAATAGAAAATGAAAAGTTGTATTTATTTATTGGTTTTAATTTTTTAAATTTTTCCTTTTTATTGAATTTCTTGGGGTGACACTTGTTAACAAAATTATACAGATTTCAGGGGCACAATTCTGCAGCACATCATCTGTACATTGTACTGTGTGTTCATCATCCCAAGTCAAGTCTCCTTCCATTGCCATTTATCTCCCTTATACCATCCTCCACCTGCCCCTACTTCAACCTTCCGCTCAGCAATCATTGCACTGTTGTCCATGTCCGTGAGTTTCTTTTTTGTTTTTTTCATTCCCCCTCCTAGCTCCTCAACCTCCGCACCCCAACAACTGTCTGCTTGCTTTCTATCTGTGAGTCTGTTTCTATTTTGCTTGTTAGTTCATTTTGTTTATTAGATTCCATATATGAGTGAAATCATATGGTGCTTGCCTTTCTCTGACTAGCTTATTTCACTTAGCATAATGCTCTTCAGGTCCATCCATGCTGTCCCAGAGGGTAAGATTTCCTTTTTTTTTTATGGCCTCATAGTATTTCATCATGCAAATGTAGCACAGCTTTATTGTCTCATTTACTGATGGTCATTTGGGCTGCTTCCAAATCTTGGCTTTTGTAAATAATGCTGCAATGAGCATAGGGGTGCATACATTCTTTCAAATTAGTGTTTTGGTTTTCTTTGGATAAATTCCCAGAAGTGGGACGGCTGGGCCATATGGTAGTTTTGTTTTTAATTTTTTGAGGAAACTCCATGCTGCTTTCCACAGTGGTTGCACCTATCTGCATTTCCACCAACAGTGCATTAGGGATCCCTTTCCTCCACATCTTTGCCAACACTTGTTGTTGATGATGATACCCATTGGGACACATGTGAGGTTATATATCATTATCATTTAAATGTGCATTTCTCTGACAATTAATGACATTGAGTAAATTTTAATATGTCTATTGGCCATCTGTAGAAGTGTCTATTCAGGTCCTTTGCCTATTTTTAATTGGATTATTTGGTTTTAGGTGTTGAGTTGTAGAAGTTCTTTATAAATTTTGGCTATTAACCCCTTACAGGTGTATCATTGGTGAATATGTTGACCCCTTCAGTGGGTTATCTTTTCATTTTGTTGATGGTTGCCTTTGCTGTGCAAAAACTTTTTAGTTTGTGTAGTCCCATTTGTTTATTTTTTTCTTTTGTTTCCCTTGCCCAAGGAGATATGTTAGAAAAAATATAGCTATGAGAAATGTTTGAGACTTTATTGCCTAAGACTTCATCTGGGATTTGTATGGTTTGGAGTCTAACGTTTAAGTTTTTAATCCATTTTGAGTTTATTCTTGTGTATGGTGTAAAAAGGTGGTTTAGTTTAATTTTTTAACATATCTGTCTAATTTTCTGAACAATGTTTATTGAATAGACTATCTTTATCCCATTGTATGCTTTTGTCTTCTTGTCAAATATTAATTGAGTATAAAGGCATGGGTTTATTTCTGGGTTTTATATTCTGTTCCATTGATATATATGTCTGTTTTTATGCCAGTACCATGCTGTTTTGATTACTATGACCTTGTAGTAAAGTTTAGTATTAGGTAGCATGATTCTTCTAACTTTGTTCTTGTTCAGGATCACTCTTGCTATTCAGAACTTTATGGTTCCATATAAAGTTCTGAAATGTTTGTTCTAGTTCTTTAAAAAATGCCATTAGTATCTTGATAGGAATTCTTTTGAATTTATAAGTTGCTTCGGGTAGTATGGACATTTTGATGATATTAATTCTTCCTATCTGTGCACACGATATATGCTTCTGCTTGTATCTTCTTCAGTATTTCTTCAGTGTCTTATAATTTTCTGAGTACAGGTCTTTTATATCTTTGATTATATTTATTTCTAAGTATTTTGTTCTTTTGGAGCAATGGTGAAAGGGATTGTTTTCTTAGTTTCTCTTTCTGATAGTTTATTATTGGTATATAAAAATGCAGCTGATTTCTAGATATATATTTTGTATTCTGTGATTTTACTGAATTGATTTATCAGTTCTAGTAGTGTTTTGGTGGAATCTTTAGAGTTCTCTGTATACAGTATCATGTCATCTGCAAATAATGACAGTTTTACTTTCTTTCAATTTAGATGCCTTTTATTTTGTGTTCTTGTCTGATTACTATGGTTATGGCTTCCAGTACTATGTTGAATAAGAGTGGTAGAAGCAGATATCCATTCCTATCTTGTTCACATTCTTAAGGGAAGCTCATTTATTTTTTTGTCCACTGAGTATGATGTTGGCTGTGGGTTTGTCATGTATGATCTTTATTACATTGAGGTATGTTCCCTCTATTCCCAATTTGCTGAGAGTTTTTATCATAAATGGGTGCTGGATTTTGTCAAATGTTTTTCTGCATCTATTGATATGGTCATGTGGTTTTTATTCTTCATTTTGTTTATGTGGTGTATCATATTTATTGATTTATGGCTATTGTACCACTTGCATCCCTAGAATAAATCCCACTTAACTGAGTGTATGATCTTTTTAATGTATTGCTGGATCCAGTTTGCTAATGTTTTGTTAAGGATTTTAGCATCTATGTCCATCAGGGTTATTGCCCTATAATTTTCTTTTTTGGTAATGTCTTTATCTGGTTTTGGAATTAAGATAATTCTGACCTTGTAAAATAAGCTTAAGATTCTTTCCTCCTCTTGAACTTCATGGAATAATTTGAGGAGGATAGGGGTTAGTTCTTCTTTGAATGTTTGGTAAAATTCATCAAACAATCTGGTCCAGGCCTTTTGTCTGTTGGAAGGGTTTTGATTACTGCTTCAATTTCACTAGCTGTAATCTACCTAATCAGATTCTCTGATTCTTCCTGATTACATTTAAGAAGATTGTATATTTCTAGGAATTTATCCATTTCTTCCAGATTGTCCAATTTGTTGGCAAATAGTAGTTTATAACATTTTCTTACAATCCCTTGTATTTCTGTGGAGTCAGTGGTTACTTCTCCTCTTTCATTTCCGATTTTACTTGTCTAGGTCCTTTCTCTTTTTAACTTGATGAGTCAGGCTAAAGGTTTGTCAATCCTTGTTTCATTGATTTTGTTTTTTTGACTCATTTATTTTTGCTCTGATCTTTATTATTTCATTCCTCTACTCACTTTGGGCTTTGTTTTTTGTTTTTTTCCAAGTTCCTTTAAGTGTAAAATTAGCTTATTTATTTGAGATTTAAATCCTGACCTCTAATGTTCCAGAAAGAAATTTTTTGTCATGTAATTTCCAAAAAAGTGCAAATATACTCAAAAATCTTCATATCTATCACTCAGTTTCAATGATTATCAACATACTGTGAATTCTCCTTTATTTTTTCCCACCCCATTTTTTCCCCCCGGAATATTTTAAAACAGTTTGAAGGGCACATGCCATATCTTCTGAAACACTTGTGCCTTACTCTTTGGGACTTTAAAAAAAAGCATAACCACAGTCCCATCTGAGCTGGATGTTCTTTCAACAGTTATAGAAGCATTCATTACACGTGGTTACCAGGCCTCACTGTTTAATAAAACAGAGCCGCCTTACCAGCAAATAATCTTTTGTGATCCAACAAACCATGCAGACCCACACCTTCCTTACTTGGATTCTATTCAGTTATTTCTAGAAGTCTCCAGGGTGCCTCCTTGTGCTGGTAACCAAGTCTCTCAGTTCTCACATACTACTGCGCATGCCCCCGCCTCCATTCTTCAGTACAGTCCCCTCTGGCACTTGAGATGTTACACTCAAAGAGCAGGGAAGCCAGCCAGTGCACAGGACACTTTCCAACTTGTCCCAAAGCTTTAGCACTGCCTCCCCAGCTGGGCAGCTCTTCACTAAGGTGAAGCGTGCCTACAGTTTCCCTGTAATACATCTCTCTGCTGAAAGAGAAGAGAATGATTTCTGTCCGATGGGCCTCTCCCCCACTACATCCATAAAGACCATTGCCCGGTGCCCTTAGTTTTGTTTTCTTTTGTAGGCCACAGGCTCCTCTGAAACCTCCCCATCTCCAGGAGACCAGCTCACTCCTTCCTCAGGCCTCTGTTCATCTAACACTCACCAATTTCTGTTTGTTTTCACAGCTATCGGGTTTAGTCTTGCTTTTGCCAACTTTCCTTTGATGTTTTCTTAGTATTTCTATTATTATTATAATTTTCTGTACAGTTTTTGTGCTCTCAGGAAAAACTTGGAAGTAAGGCATATTGCTTTTTGTTTTACCAACACCTACCTGAACCTTCTTCAAAGGCACTCTTACATCTGTATTAACTATCCTAGCCAAAACAGAAAAAACTCTTCTGACTTCCTTTCACTGGACATGAAGAGAAGGATCCATTGCTTCCCCTCTTCTCCCTTTCTCTTTGTCTGTGAATTTAATCTGGAGTTGTAAGCCTCATTCCTTGTTTTCCACAACCACTCACCCCCCTTTTCAATAACATAATCAAATGTTTATTTATTTTTTAGAGGGGGGAAGGGAGGGAGAAAGAGAGAAACATTGATGTGCAAGAAAAACGTCAATTGGTTGCCTCTTGTACGCCGCCAGCAGGGACCTGGCTGGAAAACCAGGCATGTGCTCTGACCAGGAACTGAACCCAAATGGTGACCTTTTGGTCTACAGATGATGCCCAATCTACTAAGTTACACCAGTCAGGGTAATAATATAATCGAACTTTTAAAGAATAGTCATTTTACATTCGTATTTTTACATCTAATATCTCCATCTGATTAACTGTTTAAAAAATTACCGCCAATCCTTCCTTTCCAACAGTGACTTTCTCATTATTTATGGAGTTCTTATTTTGTCTTAATTTTTTATCTAGGAAGTGTGGCTATGTTACGGATTATTAATATCCTTGCATATGTTAAAATGTTTTACTCTTGAGTTAAGGCATGAATGATACCTGGTTATGAATAATTCTTGGGATACAAAGATTTCTCTTCAGAGCTCTTTAGCTTTAAATCTATTTATTGCTTCAGAGAATTATACAGTGAGGGTCCTTTTTTCCCCTTGGTAGGTATTCTTATTTTTTTTCTCTCTGGATATTTATAGAAATATTGTTTTAATTTTTGAAATTTGAACATTATATGAAGATGTTCCTAGGTTTAGTTTTATTTTCATTAAAACTAATACATACGGTATGTATTGGGTTGGCCAAAAACCCTATTATGTTTTTTCTACAAAATAAAAGACATTTTTCATTTTCACCAACAACTTTATTGATTTGCATATTTTGACTATGGCAGCTATCTCCTGCTACTTTCTTCTAGTGGCTAGAGGCCAAGGGTGCCGCTAAATGTCTTCCAATGCATAATACAGCCCCACAGCAAAGAATTATTTGGCCAAAATGTCAAAGAAACTTTACAAACCAATTTTGACATGTTTGATCAGTCACAGCACCTTCTCTATTCACTGCACAAATCTTTGTTTTTCACTTGTGTTTTACCTTTCTTGAAATAATAAAGCATAATATGCCAAAAATATTGCATATTTTCTTCTATCTTGAATATTAAAATCGCTGCACAAAAATTCACCAATTTTGATAAGTTTTTTTTTAAATGCATGCTGATATAACAGCTGTCACAATACTATCAGTCTAACAAAATGGTTTTGAATGAAGTTAAAGACAACTAAGCACTACTAGAGCCATCGTATGGAAAAGATATAATGGACTTTTTGGCCAACCTAATATTTTTGAATTATTGTCTGTATTTATATCAAGAATATAAAATTAATTTTTTTAAAGAAACTTGATTACTTTTGTTTTATCTTCTCAGATCTTCCTTTTACCTATTCTTTTCATCCATACCTAAGATGTATTTCCTCTGTATCTATTATTTCCTTTTATAATTTTAACTTTTTATCCTTCTCCTCTGTGTTCTGATAGACTTTCTCACACATATTTTTCTATTTTGATAATTTTAATTTTTGTTGTGTCTGATCTGCTATTAAAAGTCTTCTTGCTTTTTTAAATTGATAGCTGAATATCTTATTTCCATATAAAACTTCCTGTCCTAGAGTCGGTTTTTGGGGGTGGATACCTCACTAATTTCAGAAATGAAACATATGCTTGATTATTACAATGAATACAGCACTGGTATACATTATTAAATATTTCCTTCGTTTCCTCTGTGTGTATGCTATGGTGGTACATCATCTACAACAGGGCCCTATTAGCAGCAGAAAGTTTTCTGGTTCAGTAGGCAGAACCTCCCGGCAGCAAAGTTGACATGGAGCTGCAGAGATGACCTATATGGGTTTTCCACTGAAGGTAGTAATGTTCTCCCCTTGTAAAATAAGACTCTTTGTGGCAATGCCATGGCACCATAAAATGGATGCTAGTGTGACTGGTAATGTGCGTAGCCATATACAAAGCCATCAGTTTTAAAGAATCACTGCCATTCATTTCTCTATTTGTAAACTCTAGGTTTACATTCCCAGGAACAAAAGAAAACTCAGGCTAAGTTAGAAAACTAAACAATGCTCCGTATCCTTTAATCCATTCTTATTCAGAAAAACCTCATAAGAACAAATAAACACAATAAAATACTATTTATCTTTGCTAAAACAAATCACTTTGTGGTGCCTTGTGTCCATGTTGGCCTATAAAAATATAATCCAGTGGAGAAAACCTCATCTGGAAACACCCAACAATAGGTTCTGGAGGACTGCCAATTAAAATGCACTTACTAACTATCTACGGAAGATTTAGCCACTACAGTTTTCCAAAGGAGGCTTTTTCTAAAGAAGTTTGCAAGCATTTCAAGTGTTAAACTACTACAGAATTTTTTTTCCCCAGAGGGCCTTCAGAAGGATAAGAACAAACTTTATCCTTTTCAGTGAACTTACTCTTTCACAAATGGGGGCCAGACAGAATAATTTTGTCTTCGGAATCCGTTAACAGTTCTTTCTAAGATATTTTCCCTTCTTTTCTCTATCCTTTTGGCCACACAAAGCTCCATTGTTTTTGTACTTATCCTTTGAGGTCTTGACATTTCTTTTTCTCCTTTCAATGTATGAGATCTGAAAACAAGTGGTTTGATCAGTTGCTCAAGGGATCACTCATCTGGAACAGAAAGCACTTACAAGCCTGCACTCTTAGAGGAACATTGACTTTGGAAAACAGTGTTGTGGAAACAACTTTCTGGTCCAAGGTCAGGCCACTTTTCTTACCGAAAAAGAATGCACGCATACATATACAGATATATCTATATCAATCGATTAATTGGTCAATAGATATATAGGAAGATACTTGACTTCTTGCCAGCATGCTGTTAAGCTTTCTCTCTTTCTCATGTATATCGCTTAGTAAGAGTGACTGGTCCAGGGTGCTTCTTGTCTCCCACTTGCACACCCTGCCCTGAATGAAAGGAAGCAAAAAGCTTTGTGGAGAAAAAAAATTTCTGATGAAGACAAGTGTGTTAGTGTGTGTGCATGCACATGTGTATGTGTGGGGGCACTAATTTATTTTGTAATAAATGAGTAGCTCATGTTGGGGTACTTTGGGCAGGATGCACAGGGAAGACACTACGAAGAAGGCTGGCTTCAAGCCTATGAAATTATAACTGACTTTCTAAATCACTGTCAGCTATTAAATTAGTAATCAAATCATTGTCAGAAAAACCGAGGTTGAAACCACTCAGCCTACTTTATACATGTAATCAACAATATTTTCAAACTTGTTTTCCCATATTTTAAACAGGTCTAGTGGCATCAAAACCACTGACCTAATGAAATTAGCTAAGGACCCAAATGAAAGAACAACCTGAAGAACCACAATGATAAATGTAGGCAGTTGTTGTGTCGGTATTAATCTAACCAGCTTTTTCAAGTCTGTGTTTTTAACTTTTTGTTTTGGAATAATTATAGATTCACAGGAAGTTCCAAAAAAAAATCCATAGCATGATCCCATGCACTCTTCACTCAGTTTTCCCCAGTGGAAATTTCAGGAGTCTAGGTCAATATCAAAAACAGGACTGATGTTGGTATAATTCAAAGAGCTTATTCATATTTTATGTTTTAGATGCATCCATTTCCATGTGTGTCTATGTGTATGTGCTCCTATGACATTTTATCAAGTATGTACATTTGTGTAACCACCATTGACATCAAGATAAGGAACTGTTTCATCACCACAAGTCTCCTTCATACTAACACCTTTGTATGATATCCACCACTTAATCTTTGGCAACCACTAATCAGTTCTCCATCTCTGTAATTTCATTTCATGAATATTATATAAATGGAATAATGCAATATGTGACCTTTTGGGATTGGCTTTTTTTCCCTTGTTCTGCATCATTCCTTTGAGATATATCCAAGAGATAGATATTACTACTTCATTCCTTTCAGTTGCTTTACAGTATTCCATAGCATGGATATACCACAGTTTGTTTCCTCGTTCATCTCTTCAAGGGCTTTTGGGTTGTTTCTAGTTTTTGGCTATTATGAATAAAGCTGCTATAAACATTAGTGCAAGGAGTTTGTGTGAACATAGGTTTTTATTTCCCTGTGATATCATGCCCAATAGTGAAATTGCTGGGCCATACAATCATTGCAGGTTTAGTTTTGTAAGAAACTGCCAAACTGTCTCTAGATTGGCTGTACCATTTGGATTACCACCAGCTATGTACATATGAATGATCTAGTTTCTATACATTCTTGTCAGCATTTACTTTTGTCACTGTTTTCCATTTTAGCCATTCTGATAGGTATGTAGTGAGTATAGTAATATTTCATTATGGTTTTAATTTGTGTTTCCCTAGTGGCTAATGATGTTGATGATCTTTTCATGTGTTTATTTACCATCTGTATATGCTCTTTGAGGAAATGTCTGTTCATATCTTTTGTCCATATTCTTAATTGGGTTGTTGTTTGTTTACTCTTGAGTTTTGAGTGTTCTTTATATATTCTAGATAGAAGTCCTTTGTTATATATGGTGTTTGTCAATATTATCTTGAAGTTTGTATCTTGTCTTTTCATCCTTTTAGATATGGTCCTTGGCAGAGCAAAAGTTTTATTTTTAGTGACTGCAATTTATCATTATTTCCTTTGTGGATTTTGCTTTTGATATCTGAAAACCCTGCCCAGCCTTAGGTCACAAAGATTTTCTATAATTTTTTTTCTGAAAGTTTTATAGTTTTACATATAGTTGTGCATGTAAGTTTGTGACCTATTTTAGTTTAATTTTTGTATTAGGTGTTAGGCTTAAGCTGAGGATTTTTGGAGGGTTTTTATCACTGGGGCCTAGATACATTCTAGCCCATGTTCTCCCTGTCTACTCCTCTATATTCCTAGATACTATTTCATGTCCACCTTAAATTTTACTTTTTTTACTCTTTCATTGGGTCTTTTTCAGTTGTTTTACTTTATATTGATGTTTCATCCCTGATTTCTTTCTGCCTTACTGATTGAAAGTAATTACATACATATCTTCTATTATTGACATGAGTCATGCCTATAATAGGATATGATGATAATTTCAATATGTTTGTTTTTCCCAATATATTGTAAGTCTGTAGACAGGGAAGATCATATATTTCTCTTTCTCAAAAACTAGGCCAAGATTTTGCAGATAGTGAGGACTCTATGATAGTTGTAGAATCAAAAGACTTCTGCCAAGTATATATTTGCTCAAGAGGGACATGCTCACCTATATGTTTGTCTGTACTCAGTTGCAATGTTAAAAGATTTTTTCAAAGGCAAAGCTGAGTGGAGGATCCAGTAGCATCCTAACTGGATCACCCCAGACTGCTCACACCTGCTGTCTACAGGTTGGAACCTGTTAATGAGGTTAGGATGGCAGCTTGTACTGCCTGGTGCCAGCAGTGCAGTTTGTTTTAGGATGCTCGGGGAAGGCATACTGCTGATTCTTAAATAATTTTCAATCCATTTGCCTATGATTCAATTTTAGCATATCCGTCAAGACAGAACTTTGAACTTTTATGTGTGTACATACTTTATACGTACACATACACATGCACACACTCACAACATATGTATATTATTGCTGTTTCCTCAGAGTAGCCCCCAAGTTCTACTATCTAGAAATTGTCTTTGCATGTTTTGCCTACTTCTAGATGCTCATTAAGGGTTTCTGGCCATGATATCCCATTTCATTCTAGTTTCCCAAAGACCTTATGCTTAGGTGATAACAGGGAGTGTGGACATTCATGTGTTATTTGTTCACATGTGTTTGAAAGCTCAGAAGCACAGGTCAGTACTTTTCTACAGAAAAATCTTCCTCATGATTTAAAACACTTTTATTCTCCTTATGAAAATTAAAATAACATGCTGGGAAAGGGCAGATCCAGAGGATTAAATAAAGTTTGCAAGTACATGATTCTTTTCAGGATACGAGCCATGCATGGCACAGGGACAGATACATATTTTTGTGTTAAAGTATTTGGACAGGTTTGCCATTGTATGCTTTTGCAGCTTTTAATTCTGAGCTATCGTCATTATTTGTTAGACATTAACACATGCCCATCCCCCACGATACAAATAACCTTTTAAGAGATATTCTATTAATAGTTAAGAGGATTTATAGACTTAAACTGCACCTTCTGCAAAGATACACACAACACTAAGTGGGAAAATTGTCTGTCTTTGGGGAAATAATGTGATCTAGTGGTAGAAATTTATGCTTAGGAATTTCACTTTACGAAACTATGATTTTAAGGAAAACACCCCTTTGCTCCTTAATGTTCTTATGTTCCTTCATTAGTATACTAATTTTTTCTCTAGCAATTTTTGTAGGAAGCAGTCTATAATTTTTCTTTCATTACTATATAGGATATAATCTTTGTATCAGAGAAAAACATTCAATGGGTTAATAGCACTAGTCACAAAAATTTGTCAGTTTTCTGCTTTTTAAAACATTACTTTCTGAAACAAAAAAATCTATAAATAATCATTTGTCTTGGTAAAGGGAAACTGTTTAGATTGAGAAAACTGGACAGATCAGGTAGTCATCATTCAGGTTCTAGTGTTTCTCTTGGGGTTGATTTTAACTGAAAACAATTTTAATGTAACATCAATAAGATAAAGTGAGCAATGGCACTGAAGCTTGCTTATGGTTTTATATTCTTTCTGGATAAACCCTTTCCTTGTCAAGAATCATGGATTGAGGAGATTGTCTTAATTTGATATCACACACAGCTTTGTTGCTCTCTTCTTTTCCTGTAGTTTGGTGAATGCTTGCATTATATCCCTCAGCCCTAGGTAGAGGCAGACATTGCTTCCACAATGGTCTGGGGAAATGTTTCTGGAGTTACTCTTGATTGTCTTGGGGAAGCCTGGGCATGTTTTTACAATAATGGCTCCAAATGAGTCCTGTAGCTTTATTTGAACAACCCCAGCCTAAGGTCCACTCTATTTCTCTTCATTTGGCTGACTGGAGTTCCCCTGGGGACCTCCCTGGAAAGTGACACTAATCCAAGCAAAAGGATTATCTGTTTTGTGGATGGCAGTTTATCCACAGATCTTTAGTGTTCTATTTCAGGTAGGTCCTCCTATTTTGAATATTTAGGTATGTTACTACTGCCCTCTACAGGTAGCAATGTATTCCCAATTAAAATTTAATCCTAAATGAAAACTGAAATGATTCAAATAATATATTGCTTAGTATATAATAATAAAGGAAATAGATTGCTTGGCAGAATTCTGTACTAGCAGTATGTGGTTGGGAATAGTACTTGGCAATCTTGGGCTATGCTATTGAGAGGCAAATGGTCTACCTAATTTATTTAGGTTTCTTTTTCCTTATTTCTTTGCATATTAACAATTTATTTTCATTTTTTAATATCACAAACTTCAATCAGAAAACTTTAAAAAATATTGTGCATGCAATTTACAAATCTGACAAAGGAAGAGTATCCAGTTTACTTGCATTATACTATTTTTAACTTCACAGCCAATTAACACATTTTAAATCATTAAGTACATGTAACAATGAAAACATCAATGCATTAATCTGGTATGCACATGTTCATGTAACACTACTAGTAATTTCCCTGGAGCATTGGCAACATGTAGATGGAGGAATTTCCCTCAAAAGCAAGTTTAAGGGATTAAATATCATCATCATCATCACTAAGAATAAAGCTGCTGCCTATGTAGGGCCCCTCCTTCGTGAATATTCCCCAAACCACCCACAGTCCCTTTCTTGTCAGAATTGTCAAACAGCTTCTCACAGGAATCCTCATCAAACAACTTCTCAGTGGAATTGTCATCTTTGAACATGTTTTCATCTATAGTTTTTTCATCCTTTGCATCTATTTCATCTTCTTTTTCATCTGAATATTCAAACATCTTTTCATCTGCATCATCTTCCTTCTTTACATCAGCATCTTCAAGTCCCTTTTCATTTTCTTCATCCTTTTTTTCATCACACTCATCATCAAAAACTTTTTTACATGCATCTTCCTCTTTCTTTTCATCTGATTCTTTGTCAAACTCTTTGTCAGAGCCTTCATCAAAAAGTTTTTCAGAGCTGTCATCTTCAAATTTTGATTTTTCAGACTCATTTTCTTCTAACTCTTTTTTGAGAACATTTTCATTAAACTCCTTGCCAGACCCACTCCCATAAAACTCTTTTTTGAGGCCATTTTCTTCAAATTCTTTTTCTGAGCCATCTTCAAACAGCTTTTCAGAGCAGTCTCCTTCAGATTCTCTTTCCAATCCATCTTCTTCAGGCTCCTTTTGGGGGCCATTCTCTTCTTCACTCTCCGTGGTGGGGTCATTTTCTTCAGACCCCTTTTCAAGGGCATTCTCTTCAAAATCATTTTTGAGTTGCTTCTTTTTGGATTCTCTTCCAGGACTATTCACTTTAGACTCTTTTTTAGGTTTCCCTTCTTCAAACTCTTTTTTGGGACTGTCTTGTCCATACTCCCTTTCAAGGTAGTCTTCACACTCTCTTTTGGGGTGGTTTTCTTCAGACTTTCTTTCAAGATAGGCTTCTTTAGATTCTTTCTGGGGACAGCCTTCTTCAGCCTCTTTTTTGGGGCCACTTTCTTTGGTATCTTCTTCAATTTCTCCCTCATCTTCTGGTTTCTCAAACTTCTTTTCATCTATAGGTTCTTCGAATTCCATTTCAGTTGCAGCTTCTTGAGCATTCCTTCTAGATGTGCTAGGGTGCTCTGAAAAATGCCTTACTCTAGAAAGCCCTTCCCTTTCTGAAATACAACTGGAATTTGAACACCAAAGACCTTTATTGGCCTCAGGAGCATTGAGGAATGCCTCCCATCCTTTCAGCCTTTCCTCCCTTTCTCTTGTGGACTCCTCCACCCGATAATCTGTAGTTCCATCCCATGCTTGGGCAGTGATTTGACGGCCACCAAACCACCGTCCATTGAGGGTTTGAATACAATAATCAGCTTCCTCTGGATTCCTGAAGGACACAGAGGCCACACCATCTGGGTGTCTGTCAAAGAGAAGGAGCTTCCTAATTTGTCCAAACTTTGAACACTCTACTTGAAGATCTTCTCTGATCTCATTCAGCACCAATGGGTCATTCTCAAAATCCATAGGATGAAACATATTTTTGATGATAACAACTTGCTCGTGGCGCTTTCGGGATGGTCCATCCCTTCTCTCAGGTCTCCAATCCAACTGCTTTTGTTGCAAAAGCAACTTTTTCTTGTAGTCCTTGGACTTCTTCTTCTTCTTCGAGGCATCATATTCTCCCTTCAGTTGAAATTTTGCTACCTCGACATGTAATTTATAACCTCTAATTTCACCTTCATCCAGAAGTTTCAGTGCAAGATCCACAGATTCTCTTTTCAAATAGCAGCAAAGCCCATCTCCTTTAAGATTTCCTTGATCATCTTTGTAAAGCTTGACCTTAAATTCTTCTGTTTGAGAATCTCTCATAATAATACCAAACTTGGACATGAGCTGTATAAATTCATCTACTGTAATGTCTGGAGGCAAACCAGACACATATACATTTGTATTTCTGTCTTCTTCAACATGAAACCATCCTGATTCAGCCTTTCTCTTTTCTCCCCTCTTTTTGGGATCAGTGAGTTCAGGGATTTTTCTTTGTGGAGGTTTGTCTGCAGGCCTAACACTAACATCTTGTATATTCAAAGTAGAGCTAGATGCACTGTCATTAGAATAGCCATAGTTGGCTTGATATAGAGCAATGAAATCTTCAGTGATCTTGGGGAACCAAGCCTTCTTCTCCAGGTCCCACTCATAGGGGGTGTCATCTGGTTGCGGCCCAAAAGCATTGGTTTCTCTACTGGGATCTTTCTGGGTATTTCCATCTTTGGTGTCCCTGTACAATTCTTGCATTTGCAACTGCTCATCAAAGTCATCATTTCCATAGAAGTTGTTGCTGCTCATGCTGCCAACTTAGCCCAGGGGCATAGTCCATGTGAGCTTACAGGCTGAGATGAAGCTAGAGAGGAACAGAGAAAATCTATTTAGGTTTCTTAAAATAATCATTTCGGTACCAGTCAGCTTTGTGGCTAGAAATGTATGCTAAACTCATACCCAAACTTAAGGCCGAGGATTATCATGCTTTATATTTATGTCATGTCGAATTAATTAAAGTGGTTTTCTTACCAGCAGATCTGAACCATGAGAAATGTTAAGTGAAATCATTCAGGCAGAAGGAAAATGATAACCAAATCCCCAAATCTGGCTATACACAAAGGAATAAACAACACTGGCAATGATAACTATGAGAATAAATTAATTAATTCTCATTAAAAGACTTTAAGCAAAAATGATAACACTGCTTTCTGGGTTTTATAAAATGTTATGAAGAAAGTAATAAAGATCAGAGTGAAAATTGATGAAATAAAAAACAGAAATCAAATGGAGAAAAAAATCAATGAAACTGAAAGCTGGTTCCTTGAGATCAAGAAAATTGCTAAATCTGTAGCCAAATGGATCAGAAAAAGAAAGAGAGAACACACTACTAATTACCAATACAGTCATGTACCACATAATGAAGGGGATATGGTCTGAGAAATGCGCCTTAGGTGATTTTGTTGTGCGAACATTGCAAAGTTTAATTATACAGTCCTAGATGGAATAGCGGTACTTTTATATGACTGGCAGCACACCAACATCACCACAAACACCTGAGTGATGTGTTGTGCTATGATGTTATGATGGCTATGACATCACTAGGTGGTGGGGATTTTTCAGTTCCATTATAATCTTATGGGATAACTGTGGTATTTGCATTCCATTGTTCACAGAAATGTCATTAAGCAGCACATGACTACATCAGGAATGAGAAAAGTAACCTCAGTACTAATTCTATAGATATCACATGAATAATAGAGATTATTAGGAACATTATCATAATAAATTAGACAATTTAGCTGAAATGGATAAATTCCTTGGAAGTAAACTATAAACGTTCACTTAAAAATAGCCTAAATAGCCTTATATCTATTAAAGACATTGAAATTTAGTAAAAAAAAAAAAAAAAAAAACAATAAAAAAACTTCCCATGAAGGAAACTTCATGCCCAGATGACCTTACTTATGAATTTTGTCTTCAATTTTTACAGTCAAAAAGTAATACATGCTGAATTAAATGCATCCAATTATACAGAAGTGTTTAAAGAATCAAAATTTAGCATATCACAACTCACTCTTCTGTTATCATTGTTGAAAAGCTCTTTGATGTGTGTCATAGAATTTTGTTCTGTACACACACATATAAACTTCCATTTAAACAAAAGAATTATTATGTCCATGTTACCTGAGCTTGCTTCAGAACTCAAAGCTCTATATAATTTTTTTAAACAGTTGCATAATACCTCAATGCCTGATATTGCATTATTTTCTCCATTCCTCTGTTAATGGACTAAATTTGTGTTGTGCTATGGACTGGATGTTTATGTTCCCTCAAAATCCATATGAAGAAGCTGCAATGCCCACTGTAACTACATTTGGAGATAACACTTTTATAGAAGTAATTAAGGTTAAGTCAGAGTGGTATAGTCCTGATCCAATAGCATTAGCGTCCTTATAAGAAGAAACAGGAGAGAGTTCTCCTGTGAGCTTGCTTTCTTTCCCCATGTGACATAGGGAGAGGATGGCCACCAGCAAGCCAGGAAGAGAGAGCCCTTACCATGAACTGAAATGGCCAGCACTTCCAGCCTCCAAAGCTACAAGAAATAAATTTCTATTTTTTACCACCTTGTCTATGGTATTTTGTTATGGCAGCCTGGGCTTACAAATATAGATTGCTTTTTATTTTTGTTTTGCTATTATAAAAATATTGTATTGAAAACCCTTGTACATTTATTTTTGCAGCAGAGATTCCTGAAAGTCTGATTACTTGGTTATGGAGTGTGCACATTTAACATTTGGGTAGATACTTATGTTTTCAGCAGTACCTAACTTTCTGTTTGGATGCTTCTTAAGGATATCATTCTGTAGTAGCGAGGCCATGTTCCCCCCATAGCCTGTAATCTGCCTTCCTATTTGGAATGACAAGTTAATCAGGTAAGGACAGTCATCCACCCACTTTCTCCACAGGAGCAGTACTAACATTTCTGGCTGAAAAATGTCTGTGTGTGATACTGTGGTAGTGTCCCTACCCAACATTTATAGCTCTTAGTCCCTGGGCACGAAAAGTGCCAGCAGCACTATATCCCTAATCCCACACAGTTTCAAAGACCCTCGAGGGAGTACCTTCCCTACTCCTGGGATCTCCAAAACATATATCAAGTTTAAAATATTAGAATTAAAGGGAAGAGTTTTGTGACCCCATTGACTTGTTATCAATGAGTTATTTTAAACAGCTATTATTAAGGTTAGTATTTGCAACTTTTTTAAATTCTAATGCCAACTACTTTTTGGTAAGAAAGTCCATCATTAATTTAGACTGGAGTTTCACTTATAAATGCACTCAACTCATAGCATCATTTTAAAAAATGCAAATAAGCAGAACAATATAAGGAATACCTATGTATCTATTACTCAGATTTCAAAAAGTCAGTATTTTGCAATATTTGGTAGAGTTCTTTCAAAATTTTACTTCACAGCTATAACATAGGTATCAGGTAGGGCCCCTTTATATCTTTACTCAACCACTTACATTAAATTAATGGTTATATTTCCCTATATATTTGTGGTAGGCAGAATGTCTGTCCTAACCTGTGGAACCTGTAAAAGTGTTAACCTGTATGGCAAAAGAGAACTAAGGTTGCAGATGTAAAAAACCTTGAGATGGGAAGAGTTGTTAGGATTACTTAGGTGGGCCCGATCAAATCATATGAGCCCATAAAATCAGAGAACCCTTACCAGCTGTGCTCACAGAAAGATACCATGTTGCTAACTTTGAAGATGGAGGCAGTGGGTCATAAGTCAAGGAATGCAGGCAGCCTCTAAAAACTGGAGAATGCAAGGACATAGGTTGTCCTCCAGAGCTTCTAAAAGGAACTCAGCCCTTCCAAACAGGCCAGTGAAGACCCATGTCAGATAATTTGCACCGGTTTAAGCCAGCAAATTTGTAGTAATTTGTTACAACAGCAATATAAACATAATGCAATATTATGTTATTATAGGTATTAATAATCACTGCATAATATTGGTTTTGACTGGTTTAAACGTTGGCCTAAATCGAACATTTGTAGTAGACATGAATTGGTTATACTTATACATCTCTTTCAGTGCTTATCAACGAAAATATGCTGTTGTATACACCTAACCTCTAGATACAGTGTAGTATTTATTACTGATCTTAAAGAGAGTACCTGATTGTCAGATTAAAAAACTGGGTGCCCTATTAAATTTGAATTTTGGCTAAAAACAGTTATTTTTTCCGATATAATTGCAAATACTGTACAGAACATACATTGTTTGCTAAACCTGCAACCGGAGGGCAAGATAACTTTTATGACCCACGTCATAAAAGGGATAAGAACGCTTGCTTCGCTGAGCTGTTAAATCCAAGTGAAAGTCAGCCTGTTTAAAAGCAATGAATTCAACTTTTCAAAAGAATGCCGGTTAAAACAAACGAGTTTGGCCTGGCTCTGTCTCCAGCGGGTACTTCGAACTGCGGCGGCCCGTTGGATTTCGGGGCTCCCCCGTGCCAGTCGCGCTTTACCCTGCCTCCGGACAGGCCAGTCCAGGCTTGTGCTCCGGGAGTTTGGGTGAGGGTGCTCGAAGTCGCCAGGCCCCAGGACTGCAGCCCCGGGATCGGAGTAACTCCCTCTTAAGACACCGCCCCTCGGCAGGCTGTTTTGGGCTTTCCCGGCTTCCGCCTTCCGGGTGGTCACATGCCTCTGGTCACGTGACCGGAGCTCCTGTCATTCTACTGCGGCTACTTCGGCTTTCATCTGCTAGTGCCGCCCTCAACGTCTCCTTGGTGGTAGAACCTCTTCACTTTTCGGCGTCCGAGTGTCCTGTCGCCGCTCAGGCCTCCGGACCGGGCGGAAGAGGTTCTGACTCGGCCCCCAAGCTCTGCTGTGGCTCCAACGTCCCGGACCGCCCCATCCTCTCTGCGGCTTTTGGGTGCGTTGGGGTCTCCAGAGTTCGCGAAATAAGGCCGCGCTTCCTCAGGTTGTTTCGTCTGGGGCACCTGCCCTGGTGAGGCGACCCCTGCGGTTTATTCACCCTCCCTGACGCGTGCTGGTTTCCTGCCACTCCGGCCCTTCCACCTCTCCTCCGGTTCCGGGTTCCAATTTCTTTCCTTTGAGGCCTTCCCTGGGTTTATGAAACGCAGAGCCTTCCCGGCAGGGGCAGGGAACGTGAGGGGCGGGCTGGGAGAGGAGGAGGACGGCAAAAAAAGGTATGCTTTCCTCAGGATCGGGTCACGGCCCTGGCCTGCTGGAGCTTTGCCTTGTGCAGGGACTTAGCTGACCGCCCTGAGACACCTTCAGCTTCCCCCGGAGGGGCCGCTGGACTCCAGTCCTCTTGGTTCCAGGGTTGCAGCTCGGGCCGGAATGAGCCAGCTTCTGCTTGGACCCTGCCAGTGCACCTCACTCTTGCTTGTTTAGGCAGCAGTCCTCAGATGTAGAGATTAAGTTCCAAGCTGACTGAGGTCTTTGGGATCCCGGAATAGAAGAATTTTAGGTTCTTTGTGGCTATGTAACCATGAACTTATACTTTATGAAAAGGAACCTCACTATGTTTAGTGTCATGATAAAATCAGGCTTAAACTTTTATCTATTTAGGTGTGATAATTACTTAAAAGCTCATAATTGTAGGTTCTTGTCAAACTATAATTCCATTGTTGGCTGTACCTAAATTGTAATTGGTATTTGCTCCAAAAATTTTTTATAAAATTGATTTTGACAATACTATGGACTTTGGTTGAAAAACTGTATCTTTTAAGAAATTACATTCCCACTTTGGTTATTTTAATTCGAATGAGTAATTTTAGAAAGGACTCCGGTTTTTCATATATCACTTCAAAATGATGCTTAGTAAATGTAATAAAATAATTGATCCCATTGGTACTATAAAGGTTTTTATTTTTTCAGAAGAGAAATGTAGATCCCAATTGTATATAGTTAAAATATTTTCAATATTTTCCTATTTTTATATGCCTGTTCATTTAAGCATGATTTCTGATGTCAGTTTCTTAAATGATCACTTTAAAAATCTTACTGCAATATTGTGCCAATGATTAAGAAAAAACTTTCTGGAAAATATCTGTAGAGAACACTTTTATGGAGCAGTGTGTAATTGGGCAAGATTTGAAATATAACGATATTAATATTTAGGATATTTAATATTTATGTGGAATGCATGGAGAGATTGAAGTGATAATGATATTATTCTTTATAATTGTAGTAGTTATGAAAAATAATAACACCTGGTATTCTGGTTTTACCTTACATCAATATTGAAGATCTGTTGGAAAACATTCAAGATTATAAAATTTAGATGACCAAAATGGATATCCGGGGTGCTGTGGATGCTGCTGTTCCAACCAACATTATTGCTGCCAAGGCTGCAGAAGTTCGTGCTAACAAAGTGAACTGGCAGTCCTATCTTCAGTAAGTACTGAAATGCTGTGAATCATGGGTAATCATGTGCTTCTGGATCAGACTTTCTCATGGTCATACTTCTATGAGAGAAATACTGGAAAAATTCTACTAAATGTTGAAGAAAACACTTCCTTCGAATAATTAGCTGTCACAGGGAGGTAGTGTGGTGGAAACAGCTTGTGGCTCTGGTGAGGAGGCGGAGCTGCTCACAGTTGTGCGCTTCTAGTGAGTAAGAAACCATGGGATTGAGTGTTAATGGACTATGGACGGAGGAAGATAAATGTGCAAAGCCTGCCCCCAGCTCAGTATGCCTTTGTGATCAGTGTGGGGACAGATAGTGTTGCAGTAGAGCTCAAACAATTAGAAAAAAGCATACACATTTGAGTTCAATACCTGGATTTGCATTCTGGTTGTGTCTACTGGTTTGGTGATCTTAGGCAAATCTCTTCTCTGAGGTTCATTAAAGTAAATATGAACTGGGTATACATATATGACAGGGTTTATTTTACCTCCCTGAAGTAATGTATTTAAAGTATTAGCACAGTTGAATACAAGCATAAGTATGCTGAATATATTCTTAATAAATTTCAGTTTTTTCCCTTTCCTTCTTGTGTACATTGAGCTTTAGCATGCTGGTGTTCTGTATTTATCTGTAATGTGCTCATTTATTCTTGACCATATTTTATCATATTGACTTTATTTCATATCTGTTAATTTTGATATAAATGTCAGTTATTCAGAAAATTCAGTTCAGATTTGCATATAAATTTTGAAAAAATTGAGGAATCTTTAGTTTTATATTTAATAGTTTGCTTTGGTGTAAGAAGGATATACAGTGTACACAATATGAACCATTTATTTCTGTTAATGTCACTTATCAAATGTTTATTGACTGCCTGCCAAGTTTGAGGCATTTTCCCAGGCTTTGGGACTACAAAAAGATAAATTCATAATTTAGTAGGGAAGCCAGATGTATAATCAGATCATTTTAATTCAGCATGTTAACTGTGATAATAGAAAAGTGCGCAGGGAATGATGAGTGCACAAAAAAACCCACCAGCTAATCCTACCTCTAGGAAGTTTTCCTAAAGGGGATGTTCAAAGGTAGGGAATTAAAAATAGCATTCTAAGTGGGGAATAATACATGTTTTGGAGGCAGGCAATGGAGCAATGAGGCTGGAAAGGCAGCCAGGAGCCACTTGTGAGGGTCCTGTGTGCCATTGTAAGGAGTTTGGACTTGATTCTATCAGTCAGTGCTTTTCAAGGTGAGTCCTAAGCTATGAAACCCAAGGTTGACAAGAGGTCCAATAAAGAAGCTCTGTCTGTAAAACACATGAAAATGATGGTTGAAGGGAGGTGGGATTATACATCTCAGAGCCTTTTGAGATCACTCACCATCCTCATTAGAGTTCCAAGGAGTAGGGTGTTTTTGAAATCACTTTATTGAGTTGTGATTGATAAACACAAACATGTACATATTTAAGATATAACAACTTGATGAGTTTGGAGGTAAGTATATAGTCATGAAACCATCACCACAATCTATGCCTTAAGCATATCGATCATCTCCAACAGTTTCCTCCCACCTTCTTTATTTTACTTTACTTTGTGATAAGAACACAACATAAGATCTACCCTGTTAGCAAATTTTTAAGCATACAATACAATATTGTTAACTATAGACACTGTGACATTCAGTAGCTCTGTAGGGCTTATCCTATATAAGCGAAACTTTGTATCCTTTGATTAATACCTCCCCATTTCTCCCTCCTGCCAGCCCCCAGCAACCACTGTTCCACTATTTTAGACTACTCTTATAAATAGGATCCTGTAGTGTTGTTCTCTGTCTGGCTTATTTTACTTAGCATAATGTCCTCCAGTTTCGTTCATGTTGTAGCAGATGACAGGATTTCACTCTTTTTTTTTTTTTTAAAGACAATAATATTCCACTGTATGTTAATGCCACATATTCTTTACCCTTTTATCCATCCATGGACACTTAGGCTGTTTTCATATGTTGGCCATTGTGGAGAAGGCTGTCAATGTACATAAAATGCAGGTATCTCTTTGAAGTACTGATTTTCATTCCTTTGGATATATGCCCAAAAGTAAGGTTCCTGGATCACATGGTAATTTTATTTTTAATTTTTTTTAGGAACCTCCATACTATTTTCCATAGTGACTGCATCAATTTATATTCCCATCAGCAGTACACAAGTGTTCCCTTTTCTCTACAACTTTGAAAACACTTGCTCTCTTCTCTTTTTTGATAATAACTGTCCTAACAGGTATGAGGTGATGTCTCATTGTAGTTTTGACTGGCATTTCTCTGATAATTAGTGAGGTTGAGCCTATTTTCATGTACCTGTTCACCAGCTTGTTACTTTTTTTTTGTCATTGAGTTGCATGTGTTCTTTATATAGTTTCGATATTACCCCTTATCAGATACATGGTTTGCAAATATTTTCTCCCATTCCATACAATGCCTTTTCATTTTGTTTATTTCTTCTTTTGCTGTGCAGAGCTTTTTAGTTTTATGTAGTTCTGCATGTTTATTATTGCTTTGTTGCCTGTGCTTTTGGTGTCATACCTAAGAAATCATTGCCCAGGTGAATGACGAGAAGCTTTTTCCCTGTGTTTTCTTCTAGGAATTTTACTGTTTCAGGTTTTATATTTTTCTTTAATTTATTTAAGTTGATTTTTGTGTATGGTATAAGGGTCCCATTTTATTCTTTTGCATGTGGCTGTCCAATTTTCCCAAACCTGTATATTGAAGATACTATCTTTTACCCATTGTGTGTTCTTGGCACTCTGTTCGAAGATCAATTGACCATATATGTAGGTGTTTGTTTCTGGGCCCAAGATGCGCAGTTTTAAAATTATTGTCGTAGTTATTAGAAACAACTGAAGTTTGTAAAGCGGGAGTTAGATGACCAGATTTATCTTTTGGTTGGATTTTTCTTCCAACAATGTATAGGATAAATGGATAGCAAGCCTAGATCTAGGGGAAGGCAATGGCAGTATTCAAGTTGTTGGAATGGATAGACTTGGATAGAATTGAGAATATCTTAGTGATTGATTTGATGTGTGAGGGTGAAAAAAAAATCTAGGATGACTTCTGCATTCCCCAAAGGGAATGGATTATTGTGGGCCCACCGACTCCAGGGCAGTAGAAAGAGGGACTTTCTGGTGTTTTTCTTGTTCATCTATATCTGTGTAATTGTTTAAATCCCCTGTAAAATTAGGATTGTGAGCTGTGTGTCCTAATGTTAGTGCAGAGTGAATTTAGACTAGAGTACAAAGAATTTCATGTTCATAAAATCTGATTCTGTTTATAACCTAAATAGAACAATGTTATTGTTGATGATAAACCACTGGCTGACTGGAAGCAGTTGCTTAGCATTGGAGCTTGGAACATTTTTAGTTATGTGGAGATTTTTAATTGCTTTGCCTTCTGTTCCTACTGTTCCAAGGCCTCTATACAAGTTGTATTCTCCCTTTTTCCTATTTCTGCCCTTTATTCAGTTGTCCATGTCATGAATTTCTTTTATAAAACTCCTCTGTTTTTATGCCTGTGCTGAAGCGTTAACTCTGTGCCTGCTGTTAAGCTGTTGGTTGTGGGTACACTAGTGGGTATGAAATGTGTCTCCCCTAAAAGAGCTTACAGATTGTTAGGGGCTGGACATGACACATGAATTATCCATGAATCTTATATCCTAGTATATTCTGATAAAATAAAACCTGTGGAAGAGTTTCCCAATTTCAAAAGGCAAATGATGTTTTATCCCTCACAAATTGTGTTATTATGAAAATGCAGTCTTTTAAAAATGTATTTATGTTTGATTGAACTTTTTCTTTCTAATTGACCTAGACATACATAAGTGAATGGGTGTGGCTATATTTCAGTCCAACTGGAATTTAGTAAAACTATATCCTGAGGACATGAGAATCATAAAATATTATACTTTCTCTTGAGTTTAAAGTTTAATAAAGAAACAACTTTTAACTGAAAAATTAATACTTGTGGAAAGCCTTAAAATGAAGATATATTTAAAGTTTTCTCAGACAACAAAAGGAGTGAGCAGATAATTACCTGGGAGCATTGGTGATGTCTTTACAGAACACATAAAGATAATTGTAGGAGTTGTCTTAAGTGGAGGAGCTGGGGGCTGCTGTGAAGGAAACTCCAGGCAGGATGCTGAGACTTGGAAGAACATGCAGTGCTACAGGGAGAGCTTTAGATAGTGTCCTGTGGCTCCCTGCAGGCTGTTGCAGACCAGTTTGCAGCACCTTCATTCACCATTTCGTAGGCTGAAAAACTAGGAGTCATCTTCACTCTTATCGTTCCCTCATACTCCATATCCTATACATTAACAAATTCATTTAGTCGTACATCTGATACAGGTCCCAGATCTGACTACTTTTCCCCAGTTTCATGGCTATTATCCTAGTGCAGGCTGTCGTCTCATCTCATGTGCTCTCTTGTTAGAATTAGAGCCTCTCACCTGGCAGGTCTTCTTTAACTATTCCCCCATAACAGCAATTCTTTACATAGCTGTGAGATGAGAGTCATTTTAAAAAATATTAATCAAAGAGATTATGCCACATTGCTCATAGCCCTCTAGCTGCTCTGATGTTCTTGCTCTTTTTCACAGCAACCTTATTGCTGCCCCAAGGTCTTTGGACTTGTATTTCTGTCTTTCCCCAGATCACTTGGCTCACTAAGTCACTTCATTCAGGTGTCTGTGCAGGTGACTTCAGAAAGGCCGTCTCTGAAATTCAGCTAAAATATGTCACTTTCTAGCTCCTTACCTGGCCTAAGATTTTTCTTTTTCCATAGCATTTACAATCCTGGCATTATCATGGTGTGTATGTGTGTGTGTATTTTTTAAAAAATATTTATTTTTGTCTTTGTATATTTTCTGTTTTCCCCACTGGAATGCAAGCTCACAGAGAGATGTCTAACTCATAACTATGTTGCCTGTTCTTGAAGGTATCTGACACATAGTAGGCTCTCAATTAATATTGACTGATTAAATCATGAATGAGCAGAGTACTTGTTGGAAAGTGGTGGAGATGAGTGTTTGTAAAAGGAAGTAATGTATTTGGTAAGTAACATACTGTTTCACGTGATTTTCATAGTAATACTGTGACATAAATTTTTCTGTCCTTTAAAGATGGGGAGAAAGCTTTTCAGGTAGGATAAGTAATGTGTACATGCTCATATGGGTTTTACTTAGTCAAATGATTAAGGTAATTTTTATTGAATTTCTCTGCCTAAGTGCTAGGTTGAGCTGCCATTCAAATTAACAGTCTGACTGCTACGAAAGGAGTAATATGATCAAACGTATGTTTGAGAAACCTGGCTGGTAGTAAGTAAGAGAGGTGTGGAGGAAGGTTGGATTAGAAGCAGGGAAATGCATTGGTGGACTGCTACTTTAGAGGCTGGGAAGTCAAGAGGAAAATTATATTAGGTAGAAGAATTGTTAGGACTGGTCCCTCATTGGGCATGGGTTGCTAGAGAAGAGACCAGAGTCCCTAACCTACATTTAAGAGAAAAGATTTAAAACAAGGAAAAAAAAAGGTTTCTTGCAACAAATGCAGTGAAGACTGACTTCAGAAGGAATGTCTTGCCAAATAAAAACAATTATTTAAATGGAAAAGAAAGCTGAAAAATTATAAGAGCACCAAGTATAATATACACTTTCTTAATGGTAGAAGAACTGCTTCTTTTTCACATACTTATCCTATTTACAAAGGTTTTGATGTGCTTTTACACATTAGCACAGCAAAATTTGGGGGTGATATCATTTTAGCTAGGGAGTTTAGGTTTATGCAGACATTTCATTCATTTTGGGGCCAGAACCAGACAGGATGGCCCCATTATCTTTGTTTGTTCCAGGGTACAGAATGTATTTTGTCTTTAGTGGTATATGTATGACATGCTTAGCCACAATGGCAACAAAACAAAGTATGTATTTTTTGCTTCCATTTTCCCATTAGCCAGGCCAGGGAAGGAGTGGGGGTGGGGACATATGTATGTTAGTCATCTCTGTTCAGCCACTGTAGGGTCTGGAATGCCTCTCTTACCTATGGGAGGGGAGGTTCAGTACACACACGTGAACGAGGACTGCAGGAGGTTGACCTGGAGCTCAGGCTGTGAGTTAGCAGTGCAGAGAGTAGAGGGGAAGGGAGCGCTTGAGGAGAACCCATGGGGTGAGAAGTGAAGACAGCTTCCCATAGAGCCCACACACACAGAAGAGATGAGTAGGTAAAGTGGACTGAAGAGTAATTACCTGAGGAGGATGAGAAAAATCCAGAAGTTAAGCAAGAGAGTGTCAGGTGTGGCTGCATCGTCACCTGCCTCAGGGATCTAGAAAGACAAGGACTGAAAATTCTCCTTTGGGTTGGTAGGGAAGGGATCGTTGAAGCAATACATGAGAATAGTTTTTTAAAAAGTCATGTTAAATAAAGGAACACATATGAAAACAAAGTTGTGCTTAAAACTGGAACTGATAAAGTCCAGAAACAAGAGTATAGAAAATAATTTGTTATGTAGTAATAGTGTTTACAAAACTCAGGAAAGATAAAGTAAAATACTGAGACTTTGAACACAAAAATGTCAAGATCTTCTTTGGAGGGAGGGAGGTGTGTGGTTGTGGGTAGGGGTAGCAGGTAGTGTGAAAATTCAGCTCCCTTATTTTGTGAAGGGGACAGCTCACCTTCTCAAATTCTCCCGTGCACTTAGGGAAACTTGTCTTCTTCAGGATTTTGCCTGAACTCTGACTGTGCCCTTTGCTTCAGTGTGCCATGTCCCATACTTCATCCCTGGTCCTCCTGGGAGCGCTTTCTTCCTAGATAACCTGCACACTAATCCACATCGCAAGGCCTGCTGCCACTAGGAACCTAACCTGAGACAGCTCTGAAAAAGGACCACACTTCTATAATTATGCATTTTGGGAAACCTGCTTCAAATTCAGTGTTCCCTGATTGGGTTTTGTTCAACACTAGTCCCTCAACATACTCTGGGGGCAGCTCTTTAAACTAGTGAGTTAAAAAAAATATATATTGATGCTGTTTGAATGACAAAGCACATTACAGAAACTTTTAAAATACTAAGTGTGATTTTATTTCATGGTTATACACACCAAGTGCTTTTGTTTGTGTGTTCTCATAATCACTCTTTGGGGTAGGTCAGGTAGTATTGTAATTGCCTTTTTACTGGTGTGGAAAATAATAGAGGGATAGTGACCTGCCAAAATTTCACAACTTGATTTGGAACACTTCCCCAGATTGACTCAAATTCTGTACTTTCTTACCATACTGATGATCTGAAAGAATTGACATATATCCTGAACATGCATCCTCAGTGTGCAGTCTCACTGAGACTAGCAAGGCTGTTCTACTGACATGTATTTTCACATGAAAGCATCACACAGTGGGTTTGCTGTGACAAATTTTAGTCCTTGATGTGTGGAGCATTTGGGAGGTCAGGCTGGATTGGATTGGAAGGTGTCGGGTTCAGTTGTGATGATGTTGCATTTGTGACAATGGTAGAGATAGAAATGGAGATGGTGTGGGAGAGAGAGAAGATAGGACTCTGTTGATTTGAATCTCACTGAGGAAAAGAGTTTGGGAAAGAAAAGTCAGATTCCAAAGACTGAGCTCTATAGAGGAATCTTGAAGAGTGAAGAGCCATTGAAGAAGGGACCACTGGAAGTAGGAGGGAACAGAATAGTATGGGGTGATTGCTGGGAGGACAGGGGATCAGGATGGAGAAGTAATTTTTTTTTTTTTTCTCCTGAGAGGAGGAGGATCACCTTTTCCTGAGTTTGGTGGAAGAGTATACTGGAGAAAATGATTGTAGAAGTTCATGTGAAGTGACTTTAGTTTTGATAAAAGGCCAAATTTTAGCTTGGAAGGGGATTAAGGTGGGCTTTGGATAGTGGTAACAGGCGCCATGCTGTTGCATGCTTACTATGGGCGAGGCACTGTCCTAACCACCTCATGTGAATTGTATAATTTCATCCTCAGTTCAACCCCTTAAAAACAATGCGGTTATTGTTGCTGTTTTACAGACGAATTAACTCAGATCCAGAGAGGACACGTAATGAGTAAGTGGTGGATCTGGGCATTGAACTCGCATCTGTTTAATGGCAGAGCCCATGAATCAACCCTCATGGTTTACTACTACTAAGGAGAGAGGAGAAAGACCGAAATTTCTGTATCACTTGCTCACAGGGGCTATTCAGCTCTTATTGAAGAAAAACAATTTATTCTTAATTTCTAGGGGACAGATGATTTCTGCTGAAGATTGTGAATTCATTCAAAGGTTTGAAATGAAAAGAAGTCCTGAGGAGAAGCAAGAGATGCTTCAAACTGAAGGCAGTCAGGTGATTGATGTAAACATTGTATCATGAACACTTCCCCATATCATTAAAAATTCTAGAAATGTTTCTAATTACCATATGATATTCCATTGTAGGTGTGCATCAAAATTTAACTACAAATCCTTTTTTATTGAAAAAGTTTTTGAGTGATTTTCCGTTTTCTTTGTTAATTTTGGAAAAAATGTTATTTTGAGTATGTTTACTCTTTTATCCTTTTTTTCCTGCATTTCTGAAAATCTTAGAGTTGTAGAAAGGAAATGACTATTTCAAAATATATGTCAATACTTTAAAAGTTGCTGAACATTTTTTTGTAGAAAAAATTTTTATTTTGTATTCTTATTAGAATACTAAGCAGTTATGCTCTCCATCACAGATTTTCTGATATGGGACCCTGATTGGCTGAAGAAGCTCATATACAATTTAGTCTGATTCTCACAACAATTTATCATTTGAGGTCTTGGGAAATTTGGGAAGAAATGTATTGTTGGTGTCAGTTTTTGCTGAATTCCAGAGAGATTGTTACATAGTTGATAACTTGAATGGAGGCAGGTCAAGGCCTTCTGATTTCAATTCCCAGTGCCCTTGTCTGCTTCCTAGTAAACACCCCCTCCTCCCAAATCAAGACCAAGTAATAATATTTGATTGTCTACATAACTTAATCTTTATGTTATCATGGATAATTAAGAGTTAATAGTGGCTAGGCCTGTCTACTTAAAAATAGTAAACATTTTGAAATTTGTCACTAAAAATGAGCAAAAATCTGATGTTAAATCATAGTAGGGTCCTCCTATACTTCATCACAATATTTGTAAAAGCTACACATTTTTTTGTAATGAAATCTGTTAGTGAATAGTATTTGTATCCTAATTTAGGCAAGCAAAATACAAAGGTGGGCAAAACTAGCTTTACAGTTGTAAGTACATGAAACACAATTTATTCTTATATTATTATTTGTTAATTATTGTGTTATTTACCAAATGAACAACTGTAAACCTACTTTTGTCCATCCCTGTATTATACTGAAATTCTATTAATACGTCGTGTTTGTTGAAAACAATAATTAACATTGATTTCATTTTTTTCTAGTGTGCTAAAACATTTATAAATCTGATGACTCATATCTCCAAAGAACAGACAGTTCAGTACATACTAACTATGGTTGATGATATGTTGCAGGTAGGTACATTTTTTACTTAATACATTTGGTGACTTCATCTTTTTGTGTACTGCCTAAGTAACAACATTTTTGTAAGGTTTCACTTCCAGCAATGGTTCTCTTCTAGAGTGCATTAATATATTTTTCTTCATTATACAAGTTGTAATTCGCTAATAGTGATAAAGATGGGAATGCCTACGTACTGGCTGGTTTTGTTGTTTTTCAGTATAGGAAGTAATCCATAGGTATTTTTTTTTTTTCCTACAACACCTCAGAGTTCTTTGTGAACACCATCGGTGTTTGGGGAATCACTTGAGGCTTGCCAGATGCTCTGCGTACTTACAGGTGACATGGCTCCTTCAATTCAACAGTCATTCAGCAGATTTCTTTGTCCCTATGGTCCCTGCCAGTGTGAGGCATTGGGTCTTCAGTGCTGTATGTAGGCAAGGTGCTTGCCATCAAAAACATCGTCTCTTTGGAGAATATTTTGCTAATTGTCTGAGACTTTTCTAGTTTTATAAAGTTTCTACTTAATGCCTAGTGTCCCTGAACACAGAGGGGCCTCCTTCATTCACAATTTTTTATTTTTCACCAGAGTATGTATAATCTAGGTTTAGATTGTTGTTATATAGAGTAGCTCTTTTTGAAACAAGCTGTGTGGCTGCTAAATCCAATGTCTGTCTGCATGTCTTAGGAGACTTGAAGAGTGTCAGTCTGGCTGCTTCAGGGACATTCTCTCAGTTTACAAGGAAAATATTTATTGATGATCTACTATGTGCCAAGCACTGTATTGTGATTAATGATACAAAGGCTAGGAAGGCTGGTGCTGTCTACTTAGGGGCCATGATGTCATTTACAGGAATGTAGTGATTTTATAATGTGAGTAAGGATTATTATCCAGTGGGTGATGCAGGCCTGTCTGAAAATGACCATGGTCCTCTCAGCACCTTTTCCTTTAAGAAGGTAAAATTAAGAAAAATGGGGAATGTTGCCGTTTGTCTTGGCTATCTTGTTTATTATATAGGACTACACGTAGAACGAGGAGCTGTGAGTTGGTGTGCAGACGTTGGTTTTATGTCATACATATACCACATACACAAAATTCACACACAAATACCCTCAATTTTTATACATACACACATATCTATAAATTAAAAACCATGAGTTCACGCTCTTCTCAATTTCATTTTAGCTCAATACTACAGACTTTATTCTAGCCTCTTTCCATACTTGTAATTTCTTCTGGCACAGTGAGATTTTGAGACCCTCTTATTCTCCATCTATTAACTCATTTATTCTACCCTAAAATACAAAGAAAGTAGTTTTTTGACTTATGTAACTGTGAAGCCTTTTACCTAGAGTTCTATGCTTGTTTGCAGTATCTTTAGACTGAGAATATGTAGTCAGCAAATTCAAGGTATTTATTTATTTACTTATTCATTCATTCCTCATTAGAGAATAAGTTTTTATTGATTTTAGCATGAGAGGGAGGGTGGGAAAAACATTGATGTGAGCGAGACACTGATCAGTTGCCTCCTGTACATATCCCTATCGGGCATGTGCCCTGGTCAGACCCGCAAACCTTCTGATTTACAGGACAGTGCTCCAACCAGCTGAGCACCTGGCTAAGGCTTGCATTTAAGTTTTGTTCAGAGTGGTTATATTATTTTTTTTGAAATAAAATTGGATTCATTTGTTTGTATTCTACTTTAGTTTTTTCCTCATCTTTATTTTATTATTTTTGATTATGTAAAAAATATGCTCCCAGAAGTCAAAACTGTATACAGAAAAGTATACTTAGAAATGTCACCAACCCCTACCCTATTCCTTGTACCCCATTCCCACCTATCTCTTGTAGATAACCAATATCCTAGATCTCTGGGTTTCTTTTCTGGTTTTTCTTTTTTTGCAAATATAGGTAGGTATGTGTGTATTTTCTTATATCCCGCTCTTTTTATTATACAAATGTACATACTGTGAGAAGGGCTTTATCCATATACTCTTAAAGGTTTGTAACTGGGATGCATACCTGGGACAAGATGACAGGCAGTACATTTTTAAGCAGGAATTGGGACACAAAGGACTAGTCAAGGAAGGTGGGTTTTAAACTTACTTAAAATGTATAAAATAGTTTCTGCTCTGTCTGTATGTAGAGTGCTTTGTTCATTTAAATGCAGAATTGAAATTTTAACTTTGGAAGTAATCTACTAATGGAGTTAATGATGACCTATGTGAATTTTAAGTCTTTTGATAAAGTCATCATCACAACCATTTCCATTGTTACTCTAAACTATAGTGTCTGTTACTTAAGGATATAAGTCTGTTCCCTAAATGGGGTAGTTGTTAGCACAGACCAAAATTAAAACCAGTGTATTTAAAAAGAATTAAGTGGTGATCTGAAAATTAAAATATTATTTATATTGTTATTTGGGCTTTTATCAAATACTGCTATTCAGAAACTACATTCACTTAGTGAACCAGAAAGTAGATCTCAGCCAATAATATGCAAAGAAAATTTAGGTGAGAGGTAGAGTTTGCATTATTTGAGTTAAGAAGTAATTGTTCTCCGTTCCTAAATCCACCCGGTAGTGTGAGACACTGTTTTTGGCTCTTTTTCTGCCCTGATTTTTGTCATAATATGCTAAGAGTAACTTGGAACATACGAGATTTCTCTTAATTCCCTATTTCCCTTGCCTCCTTGTACACAGCTTGAGATTCTTCCTGCTGATCCTTCCATCTAGAGCTAATTTGTGATCTTTCTTCCTTCTTCTATTTTGTTTGTGTGGAAGCAGGGTAAAGGTGTTGAGACAAATGGGGAAGGGCAGGTCAGAGGTGCAGGCTGAAAAGAAATTAAACTGCTACACCTTGCAGGGCTGGGATGTGTTATCTTGGCTCACTTGAATTAAACTAGTCACAATAATTGAAGGTGATTTTATTCTTAAAATATCCCCACCTCCTATCCCATCCCCTGCCCCATAATAACAACAGGGAGGCAAATGTCATACACACTGGAAAAAGAAAACACATGGGTTGATGGAGCATAAGATGAAGGGTTGAGAAACAGTGCACAGTTGTTACATTCTTTTTTTCTTTTTAAGATTTTATTTATTTATTTTTAGAGAGGGGAGGGGAGGGAGACAGAGGGAGAGAAACATTGATGTGTGGGTTGCATCTTGCGTGCCCCTGTTGGGGACCTGGCCTGCAACCTGGATATGTGCCCTACACTGGGAATGTAACTGGTGACCCTTAGGTTCACAGGCCGGTGCTCAATCCACTGAGCCACACCATCTAGGGGTGATTCTTTAGTAAAACACATTTTGATTAGTGATATCATTCCTTTTCTTTTTTAGGAAAATCATCAACGTGTTAGCATTTTCTTTGACTATGCTAAACGGAGCAAGAACACTGCCTGGTCCTATTTTCTGCCAATGTTAAATCGCCAGGATCTCTTTACTGTTCACATGGTAAATTTTGAATTGATCAAATCGAATCTTTGATTACAGACGAAACACTCGTGGGCCGTTTATGACTTGGTAACTTCCTAGTTCCCAGTGTAGTACTGCTGTGATGTTAGTTTTTTCAAAGCAGTGTTTTCTTATAGATGTTTAATAATGAGAGGATATGGAGAAGACAAAAGAGATGGGGTTACCCTGATACAGTTAAAGTTTTGTAGAGTGTAATGATGAGTCATTAGCACAGAAGCCTTGTAATTCACATGTGCAAATAGCTTTGGATATCTGTGACAGGATTTGCAGAGTTTTACTTCAGAAATTAAATTTTGCTTTGAAGCAGCTACTATGTTTAATTTGTATTTTAATTAAGAATTGCTTATTAATTGCTTTTTAATATCATAAAAACACTCCTTTTTCAAACTTAGCCTGGAAGGGTATCTTTGGAAGCCTTAATAGTGAAGAATATTTAAAAAAAAAAAATCCTCACCTGAGGACATGTTACTGATTTTAGAGAGGGAGGAAGGTGTCGGCGGGGGGGGGGGCGCGGGGAGAGAGAGAGAGAAACGTCCACTGGTTGCCTCCTGTACATGCCCTGACCTGGGATCAAACTCGCAGCCTAAGTATGGGCCCTGACTGGGATTGAACCCACAACTTTTTGGTGTATGGGATGATGTGTCAACTAACTGAGCCACCTGGCCAGGGCTGAAGAATTCTTCAAGAAGCATGTGGAGAAGGTATGAGAGAGGAGTGAGAGAATAAATCTTTGACCAGGCTTTTTCTGTTCCCAACAGGAAGTGAGCTATGGGGTGGGGAGAGCTCCTGAGGTTGTGTATTTCAGTATACGCCTCTAGGTTTTTCAAATAAAAAACCACTGTCAGTGAAACAATTTTGAGTATGCATGTTCTCTCTCTTTCTCTCTCTGGCTCTGTCTCTCCTACCCCCCCCATGTATATCCATATTCATTTATGTACTAGTGTATTCATGTATTGTATATATTGTAAAGTATTTATAAAAAGATATTGAAAAGGACTCATAAAATAAACTATATTTTAAATAATATTAAAAAAACAATAATATATTTTCTTTCAAATTGTGAAGACTGGTTTTCACTCTCTGGATACCTAGTTTCAATGTCTTCTTAATTTTGATGGCTTTATAATAAAATTGACAAATATGTTAAAGACCAGATGTAATTTTAGGGTAGAATTCATCATTATTAATTGTGTAGTCAAATCCATGTTTTAATTTCTTTATGCTTTCAATTTTAGCTTATCTTTTAAATTTTGAGGGTCACATTGTCATTGGTTTACCATGCTGATGAAGGAGCTTTATGTTAGGAGTAGAAACCTCAGATCCCTCGTTCTTTTTTGTCTTTATCATTTTAATTGTGCTTACATGACTGATAATATCTTTAATCCCTGGTTTCCTTACAGGAATCTTTTTAAGTCACTTATCTATTTTGTAGAAGTTAGATGACTTTAAAGTAAATAATGTATCTGTAGATTTACTTAGCTAGGCACATGAAAATGTGTATATGTCAATTTAGTGAATTAGTTGAGGTGCTCCTATTAGCCCTGCATGGTGTAGAATTCCAGGTTTGCCATCACACTTGAATGCTTGACATACTGGCCTTGAAAATGTGCCTCCATCACCTGGCTCAGCTGTGTCCAAGTATAAGAACAAATATCAGTCCACCAGCACAGGATTATTTGGGGGTTAGATGACAGCTTTCCATTTTCTACTAGGATTAGTTATTGCTGAATTATTGGAGTTTTGAAACACTGACTTGGTATCAGAAAGTACTGAAAGACTATAAAATTGGGTTTGTGTGTGGAGAAATAGTATTTTGTACTACCTCTTTTGTGTGTATACATATATATATATTTTCAGATTTATTGTATAATTATTGTTCAGGTATATTTGACAAAATTGTAAGATATTTAAAGTGTACAACATGATTTGGTATACATATACTTATAATACCTTTTTAATAAAAAAATTCTTGATTAGTTTTATACCTTGAAGAAAAATGAGAAATATTTGAATGAGAGAAAAGGGTTTATTTTTATACATCAAGAGAGATGGCTGTTTAACACCGGGATATATCTTGTATCAAAATATAAAATTTTAGGTATGAAAACTCAAAAGTGGCTTGGAATGAGCAGGGTACTGGCTGACAGTGTGTTAAAGAGATTGCTCAGGATTCTGGCGAGTGATTTGCTGGAAGTTTGCTGCTGAGAAAGATTTTTGTGTTCTTTTGATTTTTGCTGGTCTTATAATGAATCCCAATCTTACTTTCAAAACTCAAAATAAGACAGAGAATATCATGACATTCTTAATTTAACAACTAATTTTGGTTCAGTTCATTGGAAAATTGGAAATATTTGAAAATATTTTTGACTATATTAAATTATATTTTTAAAAATGAAATATAAACTATTCTTGGAGGAGCTGAGTGTTAAAAAATGCAGCATAAATGATTGAGTCCTGGGTCTTAAGGCATATGATATGGCATTTAGAATCAATATAGTATTCAAATATGTTTTTCACTTTTTAGGCAGCAAGAATTATCGCCAAGTTAGCAGCTTGGGGAAAAGAATTGATGGAAGGCAGTGACTTAAATTACTATTTCAATTGGATAAAAACTCAGCTGAGTTCACAGGTAAAAGACATTTCTTTTAGTATCTTTGAAAGGAATATAACATTCATATTCTGTTAAGATATTAATTATGGGAAATTATAAAAAATGTCATATAATAACGGCATTTTGAACTTGCTAAGAGTAGTTCAGCTTGCTTAGTTATGGTAGTATGCTTTACTTTTTCTTTCTTTGACTGGCTTCAGCTCAACCCTTTCTGTTCTCTCTGCCACTTGGGATTCTCTATTTATGCTTTTCAGTGGACAGGGAGTCCTTTTTTTCCAGGTGGCTGCTAAGATCACACAGGCCGGAGAATTGAAAGGATTCACCCAACCCTGAAGAGCACACTCATGTAAGGCTTATAGAAAGGAAGAGAAACTGTGTAGCAGGGGAGAGAGTGGAGGCAACTTTGAGGCTGAGAGATTTCCAGGTGCAGCTCCCACATCTGTCTTGACTTTCTGGACTGCCAATATTTGTGCAAGAAATCTTGGTTTGGGTAGAGCTCTCCAGAAGTTTCTAGTGGCATCTTTCTTACATGCCCTTTTGGTCACTTAACCAGGCTAAGATAATTAGTTACACCAATAAACAAACTGGCTCTGGGTGCCACTGGGAGAGTTTCAAACTAAATAGCACATTATTGATCATTAATCAATCCACTTATATTAGTCTGAACCAAGAGTCCATACCAGGTTTCCAGGTGCTCCTGGGTAAGTGTGGAGCTGCCTGGACCAAGTGTGAGATAATAGTCTCACATAGTTACTCCTCAGTATTTCACTGTATGATTGTGGGATTGAACATTTAGGCCCAAGGTTAAATGCAAAGCCTGCTGATGGGTCTTCTTGTTGCTTTCAGACCTCTCCAGCTTGACCATGGAGGAAATAGCTTGCTGGTTTAATAGCTTGCTAGTTTAATGACATCTTCTCTGTTTTTTGTCTTCATGGTTCCTTAATACAGGGAAAAAGGCTACTTAGGATGGCTCAGTGGTGTTTCTTTTAGGTTTCCAGTATTGGGAGGTGAGGGGAAATGTGGTGGGAATGTTCATCAGAAAAGGAGTGAAAAGAAGGTGGGTAGGGGAGGAGTATTCTGGGGAAGAAAAGGTAGAAGAGAATGAGATTTTGTGTTGGGATGGGTAGCATGGAGAAATGGGACCAGAAGAAGTAATAATTGTTGCTATCATGTTTGTTTAAATGTTAGATTACAAATAAATGTCTATTTGAAATACATTTTTAGAAAATTGTTATTTAGATTTTAGGGACTATTATTTTAATAGAGTTTCATTTGAAGCATAGAAGAGATACCATGATATTTTGCTTAGATTTTTTGACTTACTGCCTGCCTTTTTGAGGGTAGCCTAATTGCTTTTATATTTAGTTAGGGATATTTTAGAGTGTCTTAAACAAACTAAGTATTTTTTATGTCAGCATAAATTTTAACCCCCCTTTTTGGCTTAGTTTTTAAAAGTATTTTTATAGGAGTCACAAATTTACAGATTTTAGTGAGTTTGTGAGATATTTCAAAATAAGATATTTAGAATTTTATTTTACAGTTTCTTAATGTGTATGATTTGGGATCAGAATGTTTAAATAGATGCTCTCCCCCTCTTTCTTTCTCTTTTGAATTTAGTTCTTCCTTTGAGCAAACTTCTTTCTGTTTTAATGTTAGCATTATGGTATAGTGGTAATGGGTCTCTATTGTACCTGAATTCATAAAATGAAAATTATCAGGAAAGAATGTACACATGTAGATTGCTACTAACATTTGGGGTTTTTTCATCTTAAACTTTTCCTCATAGGAATAACATTTATATTGTGTCTCAGGTGATTTGTCACTTTTGGAATGATTAACTATGGTTGTAACCATGTTGAGCAATTGGAGGAAATATTTCTATCATTACTAGTGGAAGCAAATATTACAATGTATAGAAGAGTTTTCATTAGAATTCGTATTAGATCAGTGCTCTTAGAGACCTTCTGTGTATCTTTCTAGCATATTCTTTTTATCACCGAGTCTTTATCTTTGTTTATTTGTGGCATGGCATTTCTGCTTTGCAAGTCCTTCTGCTTATAGAATGACTCCTAGGGTTCCCAGGCCCAATCTGGCTTTGCTTCTCAGAATCTGGTCACTGCCTCTGCTGGCTCTGGATTGCACTGTCTCTCTTGTTGTGGGCAGACACTTCTTCTGTAAAGTTTTATCAGGATTAAACTACAGACATCTTGTTTAAAGAATGAAACAGGATTATTTGGAATTTTATTTGCTACTTTGCTTAAATGTCATTTGATAGCACTATATCTGGAGGATCTCTTTTTCTCTGTTGTATTTTCTTCCTCATAAAAGGGATCACAATTTCATGATTCTCATAAAAATAAACTTTCGAAAGTCCAGATTAGTTGCAAGTTTGGATATTTTGTTGTTTGATTTATAGCATTACAATATTTAGGAGTATCATACTTGGTCATGGTGCTCATGCCTGACAGTTATTGAATAAAACAAAATAAAAATTTCCTTTCAGAAATTCATTATCACTTTTCTCTTGCATATTCAGCCTTTGACTTTCTACCTTAAAGTTTCTTTGATCATTTCTATAGAACATGTGAAATTTTGATTTTTAGTATAACTTGTTAGCATTGCTGTGGATAACCAAATTTTAAGTTCTGTGTTGTATCTCTTGATCATCAGGTACCTATTTCAAAGACTTGGCATAGAATATAGTACAGATAGTTCAGCTTAAGACAGTTGTGTTATTGGAGAAACAATTTAGTAAGAAAATCCTGAGACTTGGAAATTTGTACCAGCCTCACTCATGAATTTTAGCTGAAGCTTATTATTCAGCTTATTATTGTTCCATTTTTAATACTATATTAAAATACTACATGGATGAGTGTAATGATACTTAGAATATTTCGTTATCATCCCCATTCTTTTTACTAGCTGATGATACTACATTAAGTAGGATTAGGAAAAAAATTATAAAATTTGGTCAGGCCCCTTTCATACACTGATAAATTAGGATAAAATTAAAAACAAAACTAAGTAATAAGTTATTTATTTTGTAATAGAAACTGCGTGGTAGCGGTGTTGCTGTTGAAACAGGAACAGTCTCTTCAAGTGATGTAAGTACATTCCTTCTTAATTCAATAGCCTCATAACACTTTGAATATAAGTTATTTTGAGTCATACAGTTCACATTTTTGAAGATGTTTACTAGTCACCCAACTGTAAATTTATGGATTTGATACCACCTCCAGTTAGGTTAATGGTATTGTAAATTCTATATATAAACATTTATGGTCTTTAGTGGTCGCTGTTCTGTGGGTACACATGAAACTTGCGCATCCCTGTTGCTCTTGTCCGACCTGAGAATCAAAGCAAGAGTGTGAATTCTGATAGACAGTTGGAGCGAATAAAGTTACTCTCTTCAAGCATCAGTTGTCTAATAGTAGGTTAAGTAATATCTGTCTAATAGATGCATGAATACTGTGTCAAGCAGGTGAAAACAGTTCTATGACCCACTAAAACTCGTTACTTGCACTGTGCTGCTCAAGGCTTTATATGGGGCTAGGTGGTGGCCAGAAACACCACTCCCCCCCTTTTTTTGGCCAATCTCTCACACATTTTTGTAGAGCCAAAAATGTAAAGGTTAAAATTAATCATGCCTCCCCAGATTCCTTTTTTTTGTTGTTAAGAGTTATTTTCCCTTTTTTGGAAATGGTTTAACTTTATTAAGAATAGCTCAAAAACTGGCAATAAGTTTGTATAATAGGGCTGGGATGATTGGAACCAGTTGAAAGGAAGATAAGGGAACAAAATTTAGAAATGTAGGTAAGGTTTATCTAGCTTCATTTGTTGGAAATTATCTTTGGGAAACTGGAAAGCATCTTTAGAGGATGGTGTCTACAACCTGGCTGTTATAGACCTAAATGAAGCTTTGTATAAGCCATTTAATGTCCATACGAATTACTGATACTTCCATATTTTGCATGGGCCATACCTGTATATATTCTCTGAGACTATAGATGGCAGCGGAACCCACTTTCAAAGCCAAGAATGGGGCTTCTCTTGGGGCATGGGATAAAGGATTTGACTAGTAGTGTGTTAAGGCCAGAAAATGGTGGTTCGCCTTCTGAAATGGAATCAGAACAAGGTGTAGAACTGGATGAGTAGTCTGGGGCTAGGGTTAGGGAAGGAGGTGGTGAGTTAGAAGTCTAGATATTTAGCTATAAGTAATGTTTAAATTTGGAGTCTTTATTTTATATGACTTGAATTTCTATCAGTTTGAAATTTTGAAAAAAATGTTTAATTCATGTATTAGACTTATTGGTAGATTTTCAAAAAGGTGCTTTTAGAATCATGTCTTATAAATGAATTTGAGTGGTTGTTAAAGTATTTGTAAATTATTAAGGCTTAGATAATGAATTGCAAGTTCTGGTGAAATGAAATTCTGATTTTGCTATTTTCTATCCAGTTATTTGGAAAACAAAACTGACTAGTTGAATTGACTGTGCATTAAATCAGAGTGATTTATAGTAGATCCATACATATATATCCCAAATGGAATTAGCATCAGGGGTAATTGTGAGGAAGGAAAAGATGGCCTTTGATTTCCCACTTTCTTACCTTTAGTGCTTTTCAAACCTGAAGATACTCTGTCTCTTACTGAAGGTTCTTACTGTTTCAAATGGCTATCAATTTCAGTAGGTTCAGAATAGAGTGTTAGCCTTCCTTTGATACTTGTATTTAATAGGGAAATCTGAATTGGTAGCCAACACTTACTGAGCTCTTACTGTTCCTGGTATTGTTTTACTTACTGTACATTTACATCTCCTTGAATACTCATACTTCCTCTTTGATATAGGTCTTACTCCAAGCCATGTTTTATGGATATGAACAGAGAGACTGTGCAGAAAGGCATACTAGCTTGCCCAAGGTCATTCAGCTAATGAGTGGGAAAACCCCCAAATAAATGAATTGTTAACTGAGAGAACAACTTTTGAGGCAGCTGAATTGGAAGTTGGATTTTAGGCATTCCCAAGTCTTAGCCTACTCACATTTGTGAAAATATTGATATTATATGTTAAAATCCCTTTTGGTTTTCAGAGAGCATAGGAAAGCACTTTGGTAAACCGCATTACATGATATTGCCACTTGATGTCAGTATAAAACATAAAAAAAGGTGTACACTGCAAAATGAGAAAGAAATATGGTCTAACAGTGTTGACTTAAAATTGCAGTGGAAACATCATAAGTTATCAGTGGATTATTACAAATTTTTTTAAATGACATACATAAATGGAATTTCCTTAAAATGAATTATGTTGGCTTTGCCTAAATATGAAGTAAATAAATGACAACAAATCATATGGTTGCCTCCTGTAAGCCCCCAGACCAGGATCATGTGTGCTTGGACCAGGGGTAGAACCCACAACCCTTTGGTTACAGAACAGTGCTCCAGCCAACTGAGCCACACTAGCCAGGGCTGTCTGTTCAGTTCTTTTCTGGCTGTTTAATGTGAATGCTCAGTCTTACATTCTTCAGAGGAAGGTGCACAGTTTTGCTGATTGTTGTTCTGATACCCTGACAGAAAGAGGGATACTGTGGTCTCTCTCAAATTTGGAGAATTTAGAAAGAATCTGGGAGTTTTATACTTGTTGGTTTTCTTTAACCTCTGCCCAGATTCATTTGTAGGAGATTCATGTGTGTAGGAGAACAAGGTGTATTCCTAGCTCCTGCACTTGACTGTGTCATATTCTCTGGCTATTTTTGTTGTAGACCTAGTCTAGCTTCAGTTATTACTAGGTGAACATTGTTTTACTGATAATAAATTAACTGAAACTGCCAGGTTCTCCTTTTGCTTATTTTATATTTTATCATGCCTTTTAATGTTCTGGAACAATTCTGTCCAATAGAACTTCTCATAATGATGAAAATTATGGTAACCACTAGCATTGTCCATTATGGTAACCACTAGCCACATGTGACTGTTGAGCACTCAGAAATGTGGCAACTATGAGTGAGGAAGTAAATTTTCAATTTAATATATTTTTTAATAATTTTATTGAAATATACATGCCATAAAATTTATCTATTTGCAGTTCAGTGGGTTTTAGTATATTTACAGTATTGTGCAACCATACCACAGTCTGATTTTGTAGCATTTTTGACACCTCAGAAAGAAACTCCGTACACATTAACGGTCACTGCCCATTATTGCTTTCTGCTTCCAGACCCTGGCAACCACTGATCTACTTGACTCTCTGGTTTTGCCTCTTCTGGCCATTTCATATGAATGAACCTTATAATATGTGGTTCTGTGTCTGTGTCTGGCATCTTTTACTTAGCCTAATGTTTTCAAGATTCATTCATATTTTAGCACAGTAACAGCAGCATTTTAGATTGAGAGAAAAAAAAAAACTTTTGTGGCTTTTGGCCAAATTCCTTAAATTGTTTTTTGTGACAATTCTAATTTCCTTGTTAATATGAGATTAGTTTTATTGCTTTAGCTTTGTTCTTTAATCCTATGCTGATGTGACACTTTTCAGTCTTCCAGAAGTTGTGGAGTACTTCAATGATTTAGTTTTTTGCTACTTTGATGACAACTAAATCAGTAGGCTAGTTCATAAAGTTCAGGCCTGTCATTTAACTGTCCTCTGCGCTAGCTGGTGAGTCTGAGCACTCAAAGTAATTCACAATCACATGTCTTTGTACAAGTTTCCAGAGCATTGTTATTTACCTACAGCAATTCTTGGTTGATTTTTATTGTTCAATTGCCTTATCTTCTCATCAAAAAATGAATACATTTTAATATACAAAATAATAATGTATAAAGTGAATCATATTAAGTCCACAATAATTTTTTCTCATAATAAAACATCCTAGTAGTCATTACATGACTAAGCAAATTAGAATGAAAGCAATACTTGGAGATTTATAAACTTGAAAATTAATAATGAGGTTACCTTTTTAGTAAGTCTTAAGTCTAAGATGAAAGTATCATAAGTGAATTTAGATGTTAATTTAGTCTAGATATTATGAGTATTGACTAGAGGATCTTTTTAAATAAGCCAACCTCAAGTGAATTCTTGGGCTTACAAATGTGTTTTAGTTCCTGAATATGAGGTAATAATAGTAATAGTATACTTTGCAATTGTTTTGTGTTATATAGAAACTGATTTGAGTAGCAGGGTTTTTTTGTTTTGTTTTTTGTTTTTTTGTTTTTGCTAGGGTTAGTATTACTTTTCTTTGGGGACGAGAAAACAGTTTTGGAGGGTTTAAGTGACTTGCCAATGATAATTTGGCAAATCTTCTGATTGGCAGATATCTTCCTCCTTCCTTCTCTTCCTTTCTTCAGCCTTTCTTTCTTTTTTTATGTCATAATTTACATAAAGTAAAATGTTAATAATTTTAATATTCAGCTGAATGAATTTATGTCATGTATACTCCTACTAAATATTTTCTTTCACCTCAACTCCCACAAAGGTTATTGTTATGATATCTAATACTACAGATTAGTTTTTCATGATTTTGAATTTCATGTAAGTAGAATCATGTGCAGAATGAAGTTTTATGTGTTTGAATTCTCTTGCCCAGTATTGTGTCATTGAGATTTATTCATGTTGCATTTAGCAGTAGTCTTTTAATTGTTATGTAGTATCTGTTAAATGAATAACCATTATTTTTATTGCTATATAGTAATCTGTTAAATATCCATTCACTATTGATGGATATTTGGGTTACTTGTAACTTTTAGCTATTGTGAATAATTTTTCTGTAAACATTCTTCTGTATGTCTTTTGGTAGATGGTCAAGAACACTTAATTCTAGAATGGAATTGATTGGTTGTTTGTAAATTTAGATATTGCCAGCCAGTTTACAAAACCAATTTACTTACCCATAAACAAAGTATGAGAATTCCAGTTGTTCAGTTCCCTACTGACAAGTGAGATTGTCCTGTTATATTTTTAAGGTGAATGGAAGAGACACTCACTTTTTTATTCTGCAAGAAAAGGATTCCTTTAGAGGTCATGAAACATTAAATATTTTTATTACTGTTAATTTCCAGTCCTCCATTTCATGTAAAATTGGCTTCTGGAATTTATTTTAGCTAAGTAAGTGTTTGAAAAGTTCAATTTGGGGCTTTACTGATACCACTATACTGTGCATTTTCACTCTGTGTGGGATAGATGCATTTTACTGCAGTATAGATGTGTTTTTTCAAGTACCTATGATTATACAATTTAGATCGATATTATCTTTATTCTTTAGTTTGTTCTTAAACTGTAGCATTATAAAAAGGAATATTGAAAATTTATAAACATTTTTATAACATTAGTCTTTCTTTGGTACAAAATCACTGAGATTTTTATGTTTCCCTTTTGTTCCCTGCCTACTTTGTAATTCCTTAGTTCTTGAATTACATCGTAATTCTGTAGAATATGGGACTCTAGACCATATTCGCCAGGTAGATGAATCCTATCAGTTGCTATTTTCCAGGTAGGTGAATTCTAGGAGTTGCTATTTTCCCTGTGAGTGGTTATTCCACCATAATATAGGGGAGTTTGCATTTTCAGCAACATTGGGAAATTTATCCAAATGATATTTTCTTAAATGTACTGAGAAAAAAAAATATTTTATTTACCATTGAGGTTGGCTGAAGTGGGAGTGCATGTGGAGGCCAGTTCTCAACCTGGGATGTCTAGTGCAGCCCAAAGAGTACCAGTTCAATCATGAAGAGACTGGATTCCTAGTGCTGATCCAAGATTAACTCATTGTTTTAATTTCAACAAATTCTTTCACCTTTTTAAGACTTGGGTTCCTCATCTTTAAAAAATGGGTATCATAATATTTCCCTTTTGTTCTTTATTTAATTTTTTAATTTTAATTATTTGAAAATATTCTGAAAACTATCATTTACATTTTCATTGATTTTATAAAAATAAATTCTTTTTTTTACAGTTTTTTTTTATTTTTGAGGGTTAAAAGATCCATTTTGATTACTGAAAAAAGCAAAAACTGTACATAAAAAAATACGGTTGAAGACATTTAAGCAAATAGTATTTGGGAAACAGTATAATGAGTATTTAAAACATCTCTTTTGTGTGTATGTATTTTTGTTAAGTCAGTCCAAATACAGGTAGCTTTTGTCACCAGATAAATACATTACTTTAACAATTCACAATTGAACTGGCTGAATGAGATCTTTCACCATAAATATATCCTAGTAAAACAGGATGACATAAGGTGTAGCCAAAATTGACTAGCAACTTATAAAAATTCTCAATTTTAGATGACTTAATTAAAAAAAAAATACTAGGCAATTATATAAGATCCATAATTACTAAACAGATTTATTTTTGGCTTTAAAAAGAAATAGGATAATAGTGCTATGTTGTATGTATTTCTGCATTATTGATTATTATCAGTATAAATTGGTCAAATTTGTAATTATCAAACCATATCTATTAGGACTACAATCTTTTGATATTAGTGTAAGACAGGATGTATGTTTGTATTTTTCTTTTTCTTTCAAGAAATATTTATTGAGTGCCTATGAGGAACAGTGCACTGAAAGCATAACACCGAACAAGGTGGGCATCACTTCTACCTTCATAGGGCTTCCTGTATCCTGGGGAGGACAACAAAAGACAAATTATTACACACTGATTATTTTAGTACAGTTGCGGCAGTGCTTGCATAGGTCCTTTGAAAGTGTGCAAGGAGTAGAACCTTTTTATTTTAAATTTTCATTCATATTTTAGAGAGAGAGGAAGGGGGAGAATGTGTGTGTGTGGGGAGGCGGGGAGAGAGACATCAGTTTGTTTTGTCTACTTATTCGTGCATTCATTGTTTCATTCTTGTACGTGCTCTGACCAGGGATTGAACCTGCAACCTTGGCGTATAGGCATGATACTATAACTAATGGAGCTGCCTTGACAGGACCAGTGGGATCTTATTTGTATTTTTTAAAAAAGACGTACATTTGTAACACAGGAAATTTCTGTAGTGTTACACAGAAATCTATATGTTAGGATTGAGAGGTGATAAGAGTGACTTTTTATTTTATGCTGTTTTATACTGATTGGATATATTATGATAAATAGGTACAAAGCATCCTATGTAAATTCAGGTCAATAAATATTATGTTCACAAATGTTAATAAGGTTTCATGCTACTTGTCCAGTCACATTTCTGGTTTATAACTATACTTCATACCCAGAAACTGATCTTACAGACATCTTTCTTGGGAGTTCATAGTATAGGAGTCAGGGAGCCACAGGGAGAGTCCACCAGTGAAAGGCCAGGCTCAAGGGAAGATGTAGGGATGTTTTTTCTTACTTGTTTCTTGTGACTTTGTGTTTGGAAGGTGTAATATTTGATCACCATAAACACTGTCTCATTAGTTTGGTGGTTCTTGATATTGTCCTGTAAAATAGACTGTTTTTCTTACTTTTTCATTCTTATTCAGATTGTCTTTGTTGGAAATCTTGTGAGATTTCAGGATTTCCTATTAGTAATTACAGCTATTTCAAAGAGTGCTTTTCAAATTTTATAATGTCTGTGAATAGAATAGGAAATTCCAGCAAAAAGAAAAATAATAAAGCAACAAAAGATTAAGTTAGTGTTAGTATTGAATAATACGGAGGATAGTAGTACATTTATATACAGCTATCATAGAAATCAGTTTAAAGGAAGTGATGATATAAAATTTGGGGGTTTTTGTATTTTGTCTTTAAAAAAACAATATCTTGCTAGGCAGAAAACAAAAATGAATTCACTTGGAGAAAATATACAGGCATGGGGCAAAAGTAGGCTTACAGTTTAGTTTGTATGGAAAATAATACCACTAAAAATAATAATACAAGAATAAACTATGTTTTACATATTCACAATGTACACCTACTTTAACTCTATCCTGTATTTCAAAATTTTAGTTTCTACTTTTTTCCTTCTAAAGCCAAAAGGCAAAATAGAAAAAAATAACATCGAGCGTGATGAATATTTAATTATTTATTTAGCAAACAAGTATTTTTAAAGTGCTGTAATTTATCAGGGACTGTGCTTAAGTGCTAAAATTAAAAAAGACTCCTCTTTTCCATTCTGGTCCAATGGGGATGAAGCGCGTGCATGCGTGCACAGCAAGGGTAGCGATTTATGATTTATATGTGGCACCGTTAAAGGTATTAATTTCATCTGGAGAAAATTGGAAAACAATGGTAGATGCAGCAGCAAACAGTTGTTGAATGTAATGTGACAAGTACCATTGAAAACCCATATGTTAACTAATGAAATTATCTTCACACCCCAGGGGATTTGTCTCTGTTATCCTCATTTTATAGGTAGAATGCTCATTCAAGGTTACATAGCTTTTAAGTGGGTGAGTGAGGCTAGTTTAGAGCCTTTGTTCTTAAACCTTGTTATATTTCCGCCTTTTTTTTCATGATGGAGGTGTTAATTTTTGATTTAAGACTTGGAACAGCAGATGAACCAATTGAAATGAAGGGGAGAATGGGGAAAGAGCTTTCTGGTTAAGTAGTTGGAGATAGAGGTCTGGTTTTCAGGTGAGAGTATCGGAACTGGCAATTTAAGGTCACTGGTGATTAGACATTATGTAACTTACTAAGTGATCATCCTGATAAATCTTGCACTCATTTGATATCACACATATTTAGAATATTATTGTCCGTATTCCCTATGCTGTACTTTACATCCCTGTGACTATTCAGTGACAACCAATTTGTAATAATGTCTATCACTGGACTGTGCACCTGAATCTAATATAATAATATATGTCAACTGTAATTGAAAATAATGATAAAAAGAAATAAAAAGTAAAAAAAAACAAACATAAAGTCACTGGTGACCCTAGCATTTGCCATGTTATGTTGGGTGATAAGTTACGAGACGTTAAAAATTTGATGATAATTCTTTCAAGAAACCTTCGTGTATCGGGAGGAAGAAAGATGCAAAGATTGGTACAAGGTTTTGGGATAGTTTAAAGATGGGTGAAAATGGGTTATATTTAGAGGCTGAGGAAAGGAAATCAATTGAACAGAGATTCAGGATAAAGGAGAGGGGTCTGATTGATGAATCATTATGTGGGAGGAATGTGATAGAGACCTTGCTGGGGCATTGGGTCTTAGGCAGGAAGAAGCAGACCTATCTCCTAGGTGAGAGAGAGGTAACAGTGGCTGTAAGTGAAGTTCAATTTGGAGAATAGGATGTTGATAACAGTGAGTCTCTTAATACTGATCCCTATGTTTTCTCATGCTGCTGAGAGGCAGAGAGAGTAAGACTGGAAGATAGTGGTGAATATGTGACAGTGACTCTGGGGAAAGGCAGAACAGACTAGAATTGCTTGATGGCTTTGCGTGATTGTATGATTTTCTGCTCAAGTAGCAAATTACCTTTGTGTAGTACTAGAAATAGTGACTGGTTGCATTGATTGGAGGATGATTATTTTCTTAAGAAATATTGGTGAAGGGATTAACCAAAGAACATTTATGCACAACTATGGACACGACAACCATATGGGAATTGGGAGAGGATGGGGCTGGGTGAAGGTGGGGAAGGGGAGAAAGAGAAGGACCAGCTGTAACAGCATAAACAATAAAAACAAACTAAAAATATTGAATAATTTATACATGAGATTAATAGGACAATGTAAGTGAAAAACAAAGAAGAGGTACAATTTACTTTGTTTAATTCAGTGCAATAATTCAATCATTTACCAGTGTTGCCTTCAATCTATACTGTGAAAGTAATTTCTGGAATGGTATTTGGATTGCCTCATAGTGTATGGTGGGAGAGAGTACAGTTTTAGAACCAGCATCTTTTATATGCTCATTTATAATGTGAATTCTGAAGCTCTAAATATCAATGAAGAGCCCATATTTGAAATACACATGTATTTCAAAATAGCATGGTAAATGGACACAGAAAAGAAAGACTTACAGTGAGCCAAGAAATTTTTGTGTTGAGACAAAATTATTGATAAATGGAAGAAGAGAGAATATCCTACATTGTCTTTTTATTGATGATATGTAGAAACCTTGCTTAGTCTGTCTCTCAACAAGAAAGATGGAATTCCTCTTTCACTGAGGATTACTACCTTCTGACTTAATTCGAAAAAAACACATATTTTTTTTTCCATTATGGAAGATTGTTTTAGAGCTGAAAATTCACTGTTGTTTTGGTAATTAATTTCTGCTAATGTTTTGAGTTTTCAGGCAAATTATGTTACAGAATATATTGTACTTTTGGGCAACTATGTTCACTGCTTCCTAGGTAAAATCTAAAATAATCTTTTCTTGATAACTCTGTTTTGTATTTAAGTGCCTGAATTTTGTTTTTGAAGTGTTAGGTTTTTAACAAATTTTGTTTAAATTGAAACACAGAACATTGTTTTTATTAGGTTTTGTGAATTTATAGACTATCCATGAATCTCTCCTCTCCTTCCTCTTTTTTTAAATTTAAACAATTTATTAGTTCAATAAGAATAAACCCAGTATGATAACGTGTTTTAAGAAAAATAAGTATATTTTCCAAAATAAAAAACTAGTGAGAGAATACCATTGTTTCATTTTTACAAATCTCTTTGATAGAAGACACCTGAATTCTCTGTTATATCTGCTTCTGCATTCAATTAGTTGTGATTTTTTTAAAATTTATTTTATTTATTGATTCTAGAGAGATAGAGAAAGGGGGAGGGAAAGAGACAGAGAAACATCGATACATTGTTCCACTTTATTTATGCATTGGTTGCTCTTTGTATGTGCTGTGACTGGTGCCATAACCTTGGTGTATCGGGGATGATGCTCTAATCAACTGAGCTACTGGCCAGGGCATGTTGTGATATGTTGTTTTATTTCTCTTACATTTTTAAAATTTTTACATTTTTAAAATTATGTATTACTGATTATGCTATTAAAGTTGTCCCAATATTTTTCACTTTGCCCCCCCCCCCAACCCCTAGTCCCTTATGCAGTCCCCACACCATGTTCATGTCCTTGGGTTCTGTGGCTACTCCCTTTCCTGTTACTGTACTTTACATCTGCATGGTTATTCTGTAACTACCTATTTGTACTTCTTAATCTCCTTAGCTCTTTACCCACACATCTCTCCCATCTGGCAACCCACATACCTCTCTTATCTGGCAACTATCAAATGTTGTTTGTATCCATGGTCCTGTCTCTGTTCTCCTTGTTTGCTTCGTTTGTTGTTTAGATTCAGTGGTTGATAGGTATTTATTGCCATTTTATTGTTCATAGTTCTGATCTTTTTCTTAAGTCCCTTTAACATTTCATATAATAATGGGTTGGTGATGGTGAACTCCTTTAACTCTTTCTTGTCTAAGAAGCTCTTTATCTGCCATTTGATTCTAAATGATAGATTTTTTTGGGTGGAGCAGTCTTGGCTGTAGGTCCCTGCTTTTCATGACTTTGGCTATTTCTTGTTCTTTCCTTCCAGCCTGCAAAGTTTCTTTTGAGAAATCAGCTGACAGTCTTACGGGAATTTCCCTGTGGGTAACTAACTGCTATTCTCTTGCTGCTTTTAAGAGTCACTCTTTATCTTTAACCTTGGGCATTTTAAATATACTTTGTCTTGGAGTGGGCTTCTTTACAACCATCTTGTTTGGGACTCTCTGCTTCCCTGACTTGCATGTCTATTTCCTTCAGTAAATTTGGGAAGTTTTCTTTTATTATTTTTTTCAAATAGATTCCCAATTACTTCTCCTTCTAGCACACCTATGATGTGAATGTTGGAATGCTTGGAGCTGTCCCACAGGCCGCTTTCACTGTCCTTGTTTTCTTGGGTTCTTTTTTCTTCTTATTCTAATTGGTTGTTTTTTGTTTCCTTATGTTCCAAATCATTGATTTGATTCTTAGCTTCATCCACTTTACTGTTGTTTCCCCTTAAATTGTTCTTTATTTCAATTAGTGTATCCTTTATTTCTGACCAAATCTTTTTTATGCTATTGAGGTCCTCACTAAGTTACTTGAGCATCCTTATAACCAGTTTTTTGAACTCTGCATCCGACAGATTGCTTATTTCCATTTCTTTTAGTTGTTTTTCTGGAGTTTTGATCTGTTCTTTCATTTGGGGCATGTTTCTTTGTCTTCTCATTTTGGCAGCCTCCCTGTGTTTGTTTCTATGTATTAGTTAGAGCTGCTAGGACTTTGTGTCTTGGTTGCATGGCCTAATGTAGTAGGTGTCCTGTACGGTCCAATGGCATAACTTCCACTATCACTAAAGCTGGGTACTCGAGGTGTGTCCTTTGGGTGGGCTGAGTACACCCTCCTCTTATAGTTAAGCCTTAAATGTTGTTGGCAGGTCAATGGGAGGGATTTACCCAGGCCGATCAGCTTCAAGGACTGGCTGTGACCACTGACCAACCTCTGCCCTCTGTGGAGGAGCAGTTGTGCAAGGGCAGGGTGGTGGTGCTCTGAAGTGGTCTGTAGCAATGCACTGGATTCACAGGCTCTGGGGTTTCCTGTGTGGTGCAGGCCAATGTCAGCCTTGACTTGTGTTCTGCCCAGGGCCACCCTGCCTGAGCTATAAAGTAACCTGGGATGGCTGCTATGTGTGCTGGGCTAGGAGATTCCCAAGAGAAGCCAAGCTGTGAATCTAGGCAGGCTGCTGATAGAGCTGGGCCTCAATCACTTAGCAAGAGGTACAGAGGCTACAGGCTTGCTTGTTGTTGCTTGTTTGAGAGGATTTAGGAAGCTATGAAGCAAGAGCAAGACCAGCCATTTATATGGAAAAGTCATGGTTAACACCCATGGTTTTGGGTGTGTGCATAAGTTGGGTGGGATGGAGTCTTAGGGGGTTTCTGGAGTGGGGCAAACAGTATTAACCAGATGATGGACTCTCAGATATGGCACCGGCCTGCTGGCTCTGTGGTTCTGTAGAGGGAGGGCTCAGCAAAGGGGCAATGGCCTCTGCCCGCCTTTCTGTCTGAAAGGAACCTGTCTGCCAGCCCCTCCATGATGCCTGACACTTCAGTTCTTTCCTGAATGCCACTGGTGCCTTTGAAGCTGCTACCCCAGTGCTGGAGCTCAGAGGGAGTTAGTCTGAGTAAGTCCATGTGTGGGTTCTTTAAGCAAAACTGCTTGGGACTCCAAAAGTTTCTTGCACTGACTCAATCTGTGCTGATTTTGCAGCCAGAAGTTATGGGGACTTATTTCTTGGCACTGCAGCCCTGAGCTTGGGCGACCTGCTGTGGGGCTGGGCCTTTTCACTCCTGAGTGATTGGGATTTGCGCCTGGGGTGGATTGGGACCAGCCTGTTCTGAGGCCCTGCCCCTCCTTCTAGTCTGGGTGGGCATGGTTTCTTTAATTCCATAGTTGTCAGACTTCCATTCAACTCGATTTCTGATGATTCTGAATGATGGTTGTTCTATATTTTAGTTGTAATTTTGATGTGGTTGTGTGAGGTGGTGAATTGTGTTTACCTATGCTGCTGCCTTGATCAAGAGTCCCTTCTTCTTTTTAATTCTTTAAGGCTAGAGTCTGAAATTACCTCTTGTCTCTCCATCTCTTATAGATGCAAGGCTCATAGTAAATGTTTAGAGAAGAGCCCAGGCCAAGTGTTACTACTAGATTTGCTAAAATGGAGGGGCCTGCAAATTCCTGGGGATATTACTTTTGTTCATTTTTAGCTTCAGATTTAACCACAATTTCTTTTAAGACAGTGCTTTTGAATGAATCATTTTAAAAAAGTATAGAGTCTTTTTCAAGTGTTTAATTAGACGTTTTATATGCTGTATAGTCTTTTTTTTTTTTTTTTTTAAGATTCTCATTTATTCAGTTTCCAGGTGCTTGGGGATGTCATCCTCTTTATGGATGAAGATATTGAATATTGGAACGGTTCAGTAACTTGACCAAAATTTTTCAAATATGGGCCTGTCTGAAAGCATATGACTTTTATCTTTGATTTTATTGTCTTTTGCTATTTCTGTAATTATGAACAGTAGTATTCTCCATATAGTGCCTCTCTTCAGGGGAAATGAAACATTGTAAAATAATTATCAAACCGTATCAAAGGTATAATTACTTTGTCCCTTCATTTCTCTAACTATGTGTGTTAAGCAGCCTTGAACTGTGTAGGTTTAATTTGGCAGAGAAAATCTGCTTTCTTTCTAAAAGGAAGGAAAGCAAAAATGAGGATTGATTTTTGAAAAAAATATTAGAGACTTTTGAATATTCTGGTGGTGAGAAAAAACTCTAGTAAAAAAAAATCCATATTTTTTGCACATGTGTGGTGTCATGACTTTAAATGCTCTTCAATCTTAAAACTTTGTACTTCTTCTTGTATAGAGCTCGCAGTATGTACAGTGTGTTGCCGGGTGTCTGCAGCTGATGCTTCGGGTCAATGAGTACCGCTTTGCCTGGGTAGAAGCAGATGGGGTAAACTGGTGAGTGTCCTTTTACTTTTAATGTAGTATAGCATTTAAAAAGATCCGTCCTTGACATTTGCAAATAAATTAATAGTATTAATCATTCAAAAGAAGTATTTTAACTTTTTTGTGTCTGTTTAATCGTGGGTTATGCTAACCATTATAGAAGTCAATAACTAATAACTACCAGATGGGATACTTCCCCTTTCCCTTGCTTGGTCTGTGCTATTATAAGAGGTAAAGGACTCATAAAAACCTAATCTTGATAGAATAAATTCCAGGTACTCAGAAGAGTAAAGCAGTCATAAAACTACCTTGTGGTAAATGCAGGCAAAAATCAATAAGAACAGAGAGCATTATGCTAAGTGAAATAAGCCAGTCAGAGAAAGACAAATACCGTATGATTTCACTCATGTGGAATCTAATGAAAAAAATGAATTAACAAGCAAAATAGTGACAGACTCATGGATAGAGAGGAGAGTGTCAGCTGTTGGGAGTGAGGGGCCTGGGTGGAGGGATTGAGCAAAGGAAGGAAAAACTCATGGACTTGGACAACAGTGTGGTGATTGCTGGGATGGGGGTGGGGCGGGGGGAGAGAGGTGGCGGAGGGTATGGGGGGATAAATGCTGATGGAAAGAGAATTGAGGTGATGAACACACAATACAGTGTACAGATGATGTGGTATAGAATTGTGCACCTGAAATGTGTATAATTTTGTTAACCAGTGTCACCCCAGTAACATCAATAAAAAGAAAAAGTAGTAAGGAAAGGTCTTACACAGAAAAGAGTGAATAAAAGCCATTCTTTGTAATGCGGTGTAATTAGTCCATTCTTTTTGGAGTAATCATTTGCAGGTCCAGAAACTTTGAGAAGCTGCTTTCTGAGGTTTAACAAACGCATTTGTACAAAGAACCTCCCCAAACGGTGAAACAAATATACAAAATCCTCTTTTACTACCACAAGGCCAATCTATTTATTCATAGTGAGAGAACTCACTGCTCTTAAACCAAATACTCTTTTAAGTTAGTGAAGACATTGTTTCTCTGTTGGAAAATGTATACATAAAGCTTATTTATCAACTAATGGTTCCTTCGTGAGGAAGGCTTCAGAGCCAGAAAGGTGACTGAATGATCCTGGTGCTGTCTCATCAGATTCTAGCAGGCTGATGAATCCTATCTCCATTGTAGGGATATACCTGTCAAAGGGACCAAATAGCCTAGATCTTCTCAGCCAGTATTTGCATGCAGTTTCTTAGGGTGGGTTACTTCTTAAAATTTTCATGATATACTCAATAACCATCGACTCAATAAAGTAGCAATCTTAAGATGCAAAATTTCAATGTTTTTACTTATTTAACAATATATAAGGAAAAATAGTCATCACCATTTACCATGTAGATCCTTTGTAAAATATATATTTAGGTATTATGTGATTAATAGAATTAAGAATAAAGAATGAAAAACAACCATTGAAAATTTCAGTAAGAATTTTTGTATAGCACACCTTTTTGTAGTGAGTTATATTTGGTGCACAAACATTATAAAAGATGAGAGAAAACCCTCACATATCCTTTTAGCAAAATGCAATGGTCCAGGTTGTTATTGCAAAGCATTGTGTTGAAGTCTTCATGTTGAATGGCAATGTGAGAATACCATATTTCCTTTTTGTCCTTTGAAATATATTGATCAGACATTGATTCTTGAGTTTGAGAAAATTTATGGTATAGTCATCTGAAAACTTACAAGATGTGACAAATTTCATCGTCATTTTTAGAGAATGGATTGCTGTTTCTTTGCTTTCAACTTCTGATTCATCTAATAACTGAAATGCCTTCCTCAAGTAATTATCATAGTACGCAGAAAATAAAAAGTTATGAATTCCCAGCTCTGTTCACATTGTGTCAGCAAACTCAACAGAGGGAGTCAGGAGACTGAGCCTTTAGTTATTCTTACAGCTGAGATTTATTACAGACACAGGAGAGGGATGGATACACACAGCTGGATCATAGGGACAGAGACACAGGCTGAGTCTGGAAAGAATCCATGTGAAGCTTCCTTATATTCTCTCCCCTCCATGAGGGGGTCACAAGTGCACTTTTCCTCCAGCAATGAAAATGCAAGAACATTTGTGTGAGGTTTCTGCCCAAGAAGCCTACTAAGAACTCCATGCCCACAGTTTTTATTGGAGGCTTGTCAGGTAGGCATCCTCTGCTTAACATGCTGCAAAGTTCCAGACTCCAGAAGGAAAGCAGGTGTTCAGCATAAACACACTGTTTGTGAAAACATTTTAGGTATTGTGAGACACCCTTATCATTTAGGAAAAATATTGTGTCAGTGTAGGGAACTGTTTACCAGTCAAGTTCCCAGAAGCCAGCCAAGGGCCTGCTTTGCAGGCAGACCGCTGTAAGGATAGCAGTTGTAGGATGATGATGTTAACAAAGGTAGACTACCTTCTAAAAAAAATTGATGCAATGTTTTGGGCAATACGATAGGAAAGGATAATTATTTATTTCACTATTATATTTTTTTTCCCTAGGCAATTCCATTATTTCCTAAATTTCTTATAATTTTAGGCTTTAATTTTTTAGCATAATTGGTGTTAATGAACAACTACTTGTCAAACAGTATTTAGGATGATGAAATAGTGTAAATCTTTAAATTATAGGTAACATAAAATACTGAGATCCTATACTATGTCTTAGGTTTAAAAGGCCTGTGTGATAATTGCAAAATAAATTGAATTTTATTCTGTTAAAAAAAAGTAGATTATTTCTGTTCTTTGGAAGACTGGTAAGAGAATAAAAGTCATGAAACACCAATTTCTACAAATAATTGCAATTTCTCAAAAGAAAATAAACGCAAATAACTAAAATTTGGTTAATGGTATACTGAGGCTAACTAAATGCTGCTGTTGTAATTATTAGCACTTGATATTTTAAAGGACAGTAAGCAATGTTAATCATCTAGTTTAGCAACAATAACAGGGATAAATACAGTCTGGAATATTCCATGGTCATCCTACACATTTTGATATGGTAATCACCACAAACAAGATTAGCAGTAATCAAAGAGATCTGTAGATTAAGAATAAGCATTAATAAAGGCATAATATGTTAATTCCTTGATAGTAGAGCAATCTATAAAAGTCATTTAATCTTTTCAATTTTTAAAGAAATAAAACGTGTGCTTTCTACTTTTCCTTTTCCTTATTTAGTGTTGAAAGCTTTCTTTTTTGTTTTCTTTATTTCTGGTACTCCTCAAATCACAAGTGGAATCTTGAGGAGGAGAAGTTTATGAGCCTAGCCTGTTTGAAGAGGGTAGAACTGATGTTTTTAAAACTCCAGTACGTTTTTATCCATATAGTTTTCTTTCTTTCATTTTTGGTTAAAAACCTATTATGTGAATGACAATACTATTTCTGACTGTTTATGTGCTTATGTAAGAACAAAAATATACTTGCATTGTCTTGTGTATTGTTGACTTCATTAGAAGTCTAAAAATTGGCATTGATTTTATTTAAAATACTGGAGTGGAAAGGGGACTTCTGCTGGGATTTGCCTCCACAAATGTAAATTGCCTCCACAAATGTTATATCCCACCATTTGAAGTATTTTGAAAATATTTATAGGTATGTGAATGAAAGGAAGACGTGTTTTTAAACATTAAAATATTACATTATTGGGTGATGTTGCATGATGAGGTGTGAGGTGCTCATGGATTTGAAGAGCAGCAGCGAGCTGAAAGTGTATGTGTCAGCTAGTAAACTAGCTGCTTTCTCTCCCTACTCCCTGCATTGGCTGATATTTTAAAAAACCTTACTTAAAAAACCAAAACAATACTGAATAGTTCTTTTGGCCCTATGGACTTTAGCCTCCTTTCTAATCTTGTCTTTGACAATTATTTGTATTTTTTGAGCTCTCTGCATAATGCACTATTTACAATGGGGAATACAAAGAAACATAAATGGTACTTTTCTCTAAGAAATTTACAATCTAGTCAGAAAACAGTATTAAATACCTAACAAAGGTAGTATTTAGGATTATAGAACATCATTTAGTAATTTTTCAGTAATTTTAAGAAGTAACACTAAACCCACCAATTTGAGAGGAGTAGCAGATACCTAAATGGCAATGAATGCCCACTCATTTATCAGGTCTTACCTCAAGCACCACTTCCTCTGGAAATCCTTCCCTCCCATTGTGTTAGACTCTAAATTCCTTTAGAGCATGCACAGTGTCTGTTTTGCCCACAATTATGACCCCCATGTCTTTCAGTGTACCAGCCCCATAGATCCTCAACACATATTTGTTAAGTTACTATATTTAGGTTTCTCTTGGGCCCGTGTGTCCTTTGCATCTCCTTAGTGTGCCCTTCATGCTCCCTTGTATTCTGGTAAACAGGAATTTCATTGTGCTTCATTATGTATTTCTTCTGGTTAATGTTTGGCTACAGAAGACTTCTCTTTTCAGTGGCATCATATATACTTATTTGTGGTCATTGGTGACAACTTTCTTTGAAACTTTTCCGTCTTGGTTTCAGCAACAGTGGTCCTGACGGTAATAGAGGTCCTGACCTCTTCTTAATCCTTCTGTTCATTTAAAATTTTTTATTTTAATACAGGTAATTTAGTATGAAGAACTGTTAACTACGTATGCATTTGTTAACTAGGTTTCTGAAAACAAACAAACGAACTCTGAAGTGTCAGGAAGGTAGCTAGTGTAGATACCCCTAAAACTGGGGAACAAACATAAGAGATTGTGATTACTAAATTTATGTGCTTCAAGGAGGGTCTGTGTGAAGTTGCAGTTTAGTCCATAGAAGGGGAAACACTGCTTATCTGGGGTTTATCCTCCTGAGCTCGAGTAAAGGCCTCATAGGTGGCGGACCTGAGGAGGCACAGGGCTCTGGATCTGAGGGTCCCTTTTTGGGTGCCAGCTGATGAGGATGGCGGATTCTGTCCCGCAGAGTATGCTCCGGGTCATCACAGATGGGGAAATAAAATAAGTCGTGCCAGACACTTTTCTCTTGGTCTGCCTGGGGAAGGGGTGGCCCTTCCCTCTAGTGGAGAAGGCCCCAGCCCCTGTCTTGAAGTGGCTTTTATGGAGAACCTTATGCGCAGGGATATACAGCATGGATGCAAAGCTCATCAGTAAATGTCAAAAGGCTATGTTTACAGAAAACAAGTAGAGATCATAGATAACAATTGAAGGAACACAAGAGATTTGCCGCAGGTCTGGGTCTGGTAGACAGGGTGGCGCCCATTCTGGGAAACTGATCTCATTCTATGCTCAACCCCAAACATCAGCACTCATTAACTTGAGGGCATTCTTAGCAAAGTAAGTTTCATAGGATTTAATGCATTCCTTTTCCAGGCCTAATTGTCCCTGGGAACCACTTGATCCAGTTTAGGGCTGTGCCTGACATTAGTATTGCTTCAAGCCTGAGCCAGGGGGACGGGGCAGAGCCACCAAGGGATAAGGAGACTTCTTTCAGATAGAATGAGAACTCTGGCAATATCAAAACCGAGGGGTAAGGGTCTTTTGCCCCTTCTCTGTGTCCCCCAAGTCCTTCCCTGATGGCTCCTATGCAACTGTGCCTGTCTTAGGTTGTCCCTGCCATTGAGCGATCTTACCTGTCATTGACTAATCAACCAGTCATCCTCTGGGGCCAAGCAGGGTGATGTGATGGATGCAGAGGCTGCACCCCTGCCAGGGGGACGGATTTTGTCTCCTCAGTGGCCTATTTTCCCAAGGCATCCTTACTCGGCTCCAGCCTGAGGGCCCTCTTGCGTGTTGGTGAGGCCACAGTCTCTGAAACCAGGCAGGACGGTTCCCAAAAGGACCCACATGGTTGGCATTGGTGTCTCTCAGGGTGCACAGTGAGGCTTTCAGCTGCTACCGCAGGAAAGAGTGGTTGCTACCAGGGTGAAGAAATGCTGCTAAGTGATACTCACAGGAACAGGAAGCCAATAGGAGACAGTTCCTTCTTCCTCCAAGCTTGAAGTTGACCTCTAGCACCTCCTATTGGCAGAACCAGTTAGTAAAGCAGAAATGTGGCTTGAAGTCTCAGCTATAGCATCACAAAGTATAGAAGGCTTACCTTAGTAACTGGAAGAGTCAGAGAGAAAAGGAAAACCAGGTATTAGGGTATTAAAAGAATAAAATTACGTGATTTTATAGCTGTTAAAATACTGCCATCAATATTTTTAAAAACTCAAGTCTTACACAGCAGCCAAAGTAGAAAAGACTCAAAGAAGAAATCATGCATGAGAAAATTAAGGGCAATTCAAGCAAATTTTTAACTGAATACAAATCTTTAAAAGGGAGAAATGGTGCAAATGTAAACCTTCCACTAAGTTATAGATTGTAAAGTTAGATTTAAAATTTATTTATATTAATAGACTTTTATTTTTCAGAGCAGTTTTAGGTTGCAGAAAAATTGAAAGTGAAGAGATTTCCTATATATACCTGCCCTCCCATAGTTTCTCCTATTATTAATATCTTGTATTAGTATGCTACATTTGTTTCAATTGTTGAACCAAAAATGATGTATTTCTTACTAAGGTTTATAGTTTATATTAGAGTTCATTCTTTGTATTGTGCATTCTATGGGTTTTTAGTCCCTTAACCTCTCCAGTCATTTTTTTTTTTTTAAGCATGATGATTTTTTTAAAAGATTTTATTTATTTATTTTTAGAGAGAGGGGAAAGGAAGGAGAAAGAGAGGGAAAAAGAGAGGGAGAGAAACATCAATGTGTGGTTGCTTCTCTCACGCCCCTTACTGGAGACCTGGCCTGCAACCCCAGGCATGCCCCCTGATAGGGAATTGAACCAATGACCCTTTGGTTCGCAGGCTGGTGCTCAGTCCACTGAGTTACACCAGCCAGGTCTCTGGTGATTTGTTAGAGGCCTAATTTGATGGTTTCTGTTCTTCCTTGTGTGAATGAGGCATTCCTCAGGGAAATTACTTTAGTGTTCTTCCTTGGTGTAACCTCTTTGATTTCCATTTAGCTTTCCCAGTTTTCTTGTCAGTAAAATGGGCAGTTAAAATAGAAGCTTCTCAAGTTCTAATTTCCACATTCGATGATTGGCTATATTAAATTGAGACTCATGGTAGAGTTCTGCCAAATTGATTCCTTCTTTTCTCTGATGCCCTAAATATTTTTAAAGCTATACTGGGATCTTCTTGGTTGTCCAGACTCAAGATCTTGATACATTTGACTTCACCAGAATGAACGTCCTGTTGATTTTAGCTTCTACAGTGTTTGTCAGATTCCTTTTACTGTTTCTTCTTCTGTATTGCAAGGTTGTGTTTCCTTTCTCATTGCCTTCCTGCAGCAAATGCAGCTGCTTGCTGAAGTCCTGTGACTTTTGAAGAGAGGGTTAAGTGAAGCTCTGCTGCAAATGGCCCTCTCTGAGTAGGGATCTAGCTTCCTTGTTATTGCTAGCAGAAAAGAAACTGAGGACATAATTTTGTTCCATTAGTGCAGAAAGAATAATCAGTTATTTTTCCTTTTTTGTTACAGTGTTATATTAAATGTTTTTTTAATATGTGTTCCTTTTTAGCATAATGGGAGTTTTGAGTAACAAATGTGGCTTTCAACTCCAGTATCAAATGATTTTTTCAATATGGCTTCTGGCATTCAGTCCTCAAATGTGTGAACATCTGCGGCGTTATAATATCATTCCTGTTTTGTCCGATATCCTTCAAGAATCCGTCAAAGAGAAAGTGACAAGAATCATCCTTGCAGCATTCCGTGTAAGTGTTTTGTGGATTTTTTTTAATGGGGGGCGGTTTGTGTGTGTGTGTGTGGCATTTTCACTGTGGAATATATTTGAGAGCTTTTAGCAGGTGAGAAAAAGTTACTTGTTCTTCATGTAGTTATGAAACTGTGGTGTCTTGGTGAATATAGATTAAACAAACACTAATTTGTATTTACACCATGGGGGAATGGGGCACATGGGAGGAAACCATTTAAATGGATGAAATGAGTTCTGGAATGCTTGTAAGAAAGTATAATTGCATTACTTTCAGATAGAGGAAGTCCTTTTGTTTTTTATTTTTTTATATTTTTATATAACACATAGACACAGACAACAGTATGGTGATAGCCAAGCCATAGAATAAGGGAGGCATGGGGAGGTGGAAGAGGGCAAAGAATGGTTAAATGGGGACACAAAGAGACTTTACTTTGGGTGATGGGCTCATGGTACAGTATGCTGATGTTTTGTGGAGTGGTATATTGGAAACCTGCATGGCTCTGTTAACCAGTGTCACCCCAAGAAATTCAATTAAAAAAAAAGTCCTTTTTGTTGCAGTGTTTTTCAAGAGAATATCATTGAGGCTTTTCTCTTATGCGGCCCTTATTTTTGTATGGAATTGTATTTCAGATTTTGGATCTACTGACAAGCAGTATTTCTGAGGCAACTGTAAACATGTGGTACATGAGCAAATCCAAGTAATTGGCTTCAGAATCTGCTTTTATTATTTGTTATTATGCTTCCTTTAAATCAACAACAGATCAAAAATAAAATGTAGGACAGATATATTGAAAACATTTAAATAGCATTGACATCACATTTGCCAATATAGTCACTAACATCTTATTTTTCTAATAAGCACATTCAGATAAATATATAGATGTGTGATTGTTTTGTGTTTAAAAATAAAAATGGCATATGATAAAGACTGTTCTTTAACTTTATTATTAATAATACATAATGAATATGTTTATATTTTTATATGCGTATTCAGTATTCTTTTTATAAATTAATTTTTTATGACTTTATTTGAGCCTAACTGATGACATTGATGGGACACAAAATCTTAAGATCTGAGAAAATGCTCCAGGAAATGGCATTTTTACCACTTAGTTTATACATCAGAATCAAAGAAGACAGAAAAGGGTTACATAAAATCTTTTGGTGATAGATTAGGAAGGTGGGAGAAAGCCAAACAGGGAAATCTCTGAGATTGGATAAAAAGTAAAAGTAATAGACACAGATGATTTTACATGGGCAGGTATAGGATAGTTAACAATTAACATGATACTTGTATTCTTTTTAATGGCTGTGTTCTACCATTGTTGATGTAAAGTGGTTATTTAATCAGTGTTCTGTTGATGGGCATGAAGGGTGTTTCTGTTTTTTTTAGATATATTTGCCTGCTTTGATGAATATTTCTATCGAATATAATTCTATAGATGTAATTGCTGAGTCAAAGAATATACTTTTCTACAGTTTTGATAGATAATATCAAATCACCTTTCAAAAATGTGCAAATTTATGTTTTTATCCACCGTACATTGGAAGTGTATGTTTTTTCATTCTTTTCCTTAGATTTAATGTAATCTTTCAGTTACGGAAAATTAGTTGAAAAATGAAATCATTCTTTTAAATTTGCATTCTGTTAATAATGAGTGAAGCTGAGCATATTTTAATATTTTTATCAGCCATTTATATTTCTCCCATAAATTGCTTATTCGTAGCATTTGTCACATTTTAATTTTTAAAATTTGATGTATAATAACTTTTTTAGATATTTGTAGTAATAATAATAGTAATAACATGTTTATTGAGAGTTTATTCTGTGTCAGGCACTGTTTTAATTGCTTTTAAATGTGTTATGTATTTAATCTCTTAAGAACTACATGTAATGGGTATGAGGCCACAAGAGGTTAAATAATTTGCTGAAAGAGCCAGGAAGCAACAGAGCTGGAATTCAGATTCAGACATCTGACTTATGCTCTTAACCATTATGCTAACCTGTCTTTTATATTCAGAATAATAAAAGTTATAATTTATTGAGTGATTTTTGTGTGTTGCCTAATTTAATCCTCATGATAACTCAATAGGTACTATTATTATTTTCTATTTTATAGATGAGGAATCCAAGACTTGGAGGTTAATTCCTCAGTAAGTGATAGAATCAGAATTTCAGTGAGATCTGTTTAGCTCCAAAGCGGCCATCTTAACCACTCTGGCATCTTCTTTTTTCTTTTCTTGGGGCATTTTCTCAGGAACCTTGAGAGTGGCATTAAAAGGAAAGAAAATCATCATAAGGAGAATCAATCATAAGTCATGTGGCAACGGAATTCAGATTCCTTTGCTGAAAGTACCAGCTGTGAAAGCATCAAACTTCGTTTTTCCTAGCTGCCTGACAAGGATTTAAATGAGTGACTAAAGGCAATGAGAAGTGAAGTTCAGTGTAAATTTCATTGAAAGAGTGGAAAATGAAATGAAAGTGTGAATTGATAGTTATAAATGCCAGTCACCTGTTGACCAAATGTTTTATGTATTAGATTGCTTTTGATTATCCTCATTTATAAAATATTACATTTTTTTATGTAAAAATTATTCTATGGCTTTTGAGAGGTTTACTGTTAAGAAATAGATAAATGTGGTACCTTTCTACTCTTCTTCCTCAGGGTATTGGCTCTGCTATTTCTTAGTCTTATTTCGATAAAGTAGTAATCAATCCTTACATCAGAATAAGTTGTATTAATGAGGCTCTGAAATATTTTAGTAGCTAAATTGAATGTATTTTTTCTCCTACTTCAATGTTTCATTATCCATATTCTCGTTTATTTAGTAAAGATGAAAAGTTCTAGAAATAGGATCTTCTTACAACTTCTTTATATTGCTAAGAGGTTAGTTTAGTTCACAAACAAGTTTTGAGTCTCATTTTTATTCCAGTTCCATTATGCTAATCATTAGGGAACATAGGTGCTCATGATATAGCTTGATATTGAACGGCTTATTTAGTGAAGACAGAATATGTAAATAAATGTCAGTGCAATGCTGTGATAAATAATGCGCAAAAGTCAAAGTAATATAAGTGAGGTGGAGCGTAAGGAGAGGGGGTTTTAGGGAAAGCTTCAGAGAGAGGCTTAAAGAGGTTTTTGAAAGGTGCATATAAGTTTTTTTTGGAAATACAAAGGTGGAGAGAGGTTGATAAATATTAACAAGTGAAGAAAGGACTTTCTGGAATTGTCAGTTATTTGTTGTTGTAGGATTGATTATTGCTCTCTCTGTCCTCCACCCCCATTCTTAAGTGAATGTTAAGAAAATAAAAGGAGCACGTGAGTCTGGCTCTTGAAGATACCATCCTGGTATTTGTGGTCATTTACTTTCTGAAGGCACAGATATGCTTTGTAAAATGTAACTTGTGCTTTGCTGATTTCTGTTACCATTCTGGGCATTGAACTAGTGGGGCCAACACAAATTTTTCAGCCATCCTCTTGTTACTGACTCACCTATCTTGTTTCCATACTTGTGAACATTACTCAGTCAAGCGCAGTGTCCAAATAAGACTCTGTCAGATCTACTTTTCGTACTTCATTGTGTACCGTGCCTACTCTAATGGAACATGAGTAAGAGCTGATTCTGCTTTTAAATTTTATTCATTATGGTCAAATATATATTTCATCTTTTCAAATTGATATATTTATTTTCTGAAGGCTTAAAACTTCTATTTGTTGTTTAGAGTTTCTCTTCTGTCTTCCAACTTTCTGCCGTGCTATATTCACAGGAACCTTTATTATATTAAACCCTTATATTCCAAATTATGAATCTACCATTTAAGAAAATGGAAATATTGGGAGTTTGATTCTTTTCCTGCTTATAAAAATAATACAGTCTTATGATAGAAAAATAAGATATAGAAAAATATTAAGGAAAAAAGTATAAATTAAATTAGTCTCACTTCTAGATATAGAAGAAGCCTATTGCTGTTTCAATGCCTGTCATTTATAGTTTTTGCTTCCTTTCCACATGGGGTTTCAACGTTGGGTGGATTGCAGTGGGCATGGAAAAACTGAATAGTTACAGGGAAGTAGAATTTTTGTTTCTTCACAATGTGGTCAGATCATGCTTTTTATCAGTTACTGCAAAGAATGTGTGCATGCAGGTTGGTTGTGTGCATGCCCAGGACGTACAGCCGAAGTCAAGTTTGCTCTGCTCTTGGGCTGGTCTCTGTGCCTTCAGAAAATTGCTTAGGTTCTCCATGCTTCAACTTTGTTAATGTGTCTAGTAAGAGTAATGTCATTTCTCTTAAGTCTGTCATTGGGGGAAAAAAATATATATATACATAGACACACACGCACATATACATACACATACACATATGCATTCATATATTAATGCCTTTGGAGAAAATGAATGTTGGCTAAATAAATATTTGGCATATAGTAGGCCCTCACTAAATATTTGGATCATATGAAGGACTGAAAAAAAAAGGCTGAAGTAAAAGTTGAAAAAGCTTCTATAAAAGTAGGGTAGTGGTACTGAATTAATGATATATTTATTGGTTTCTTTATTGAGGTAAATTCCTTTTAAAATTTTTGATGCTTTGTTTGGTTCCCATAATTAAAACTATGATAATAAAATTCCATGAGAATGAATTTAACTCAGTGCTTCCTACATCTAGATTTTTTAAACGTATATTTTTTTACTGAATTTATTGCAATGACACTGGTCAACAAAATCATACAGGCCTTACGTGTACAGTTCCATAATACATCATCTGCACATTACACTGTGTGTCCACCACCCCAAGTCAAGTCTCCCTCCATCACCATTTATCCCTCCCGCCTTGACTCTCTACTACTTCCCTCCACCCCTCTTTCCCTCTAGCAACCATCACCGTTGTTTTTTTTTAACTTTATTGTTTTTTCTTATATTACCTTTTAGTAATCACCACAGGAATCCCCACATTGTTGTCCATATCCATGAGTCCTTTTTCCTTTTTGCTCAATTCCTCCACCCCATAACCAGGATCCCCCACTAGCTGTCATCCTGCTCTCCATCTGTGAGTCTGTCCCCATTTTCCTTGTTAGTTTAATTTGTTCATTAGATTCCACATATAAATGAAATCATGGTATTTGTCTCTCTCTGACTGGTTTATTTCACTTAGCATAATATTCTCCAGGCCCATCCATATTGTTGCAAAGGGTAAAATTATCTTCTTTTTTACAGCTCAGTACTCTTCCATTGTGTAAATGTCCCATAGTTTTATCCACTCATCTGTTGATGGGCACTTGGGCTGCTTCCATATCTTGGTGATCTTTTATGACTATGTTAAAATTATGATTGCATTGAAAGTTTGTTAAAATATGCTCTCACTGGTGTGGCCCAGTTGGGTGTTGTCCCGCAAAATGAAAGGTTACTGGTTCGATTCCCAGGCAGGGAGTATGCCTGAGTTGTGGGTTTGGTCCCTTGTTGGGGTGCGCTTGAGAGGCAACCAATCAACGTTTCTTTCTCTTTCTCCCTCCACTCCTTTCTTTCTAAAAAAAAATAAAGTCTTTTAAAAATGTTTGTTAAAATAATTCACTTAACAAAATATATCACAGAAAGCAAGACTACAGAGGGTCTGTTTTCTCTTAGTGCATGGACTTTTTTCTAAATTGGAAGCTATTTGTGAAGTTGGCATGAAAACTTTCTAGATAATAAAATAATTTTACAATCTGTTCTGGCTGGTGTAGCTCAGTGGATTGAGCACTGGCCTGCAAACTGAAAGGTCACTGGTTTGATTCTCAGTCAGGGCACATGTCTGGTTTGTAGATCAGGTCCCCAGTTGGGGGTATGAAAGAGGCAACGATCACTGTATCCCTCACACATTGATGTTTCTCTCCTGGTCTTTATCCTTCCCTTCCCCTCGCTCTAAAAGTAAATAAAATCTTTTGGTAAAAAAGATATATTTTATAGTCTTATTAAACTGTTAGGAAAGATAGTCACCCTTGACTCAGTGTGTTTGCAATTACATTATCCTAGAAAGATGTTTTAGATTATTATTGTTTTTTTCTTTGTATAACTTTCACTTCTGGGAAATAAAGAATTGCCTAAGTAATTGACATGGAAAGGAATAGTATTTTTTTTCAGTTTATATATACCTGTCTTTTTCTGTATGTTAGTTATACTTTTAAATTAAAATAATCTGTTTTTCCCAAGGTTGAAGTTTATAAACCTTGATCATAAAATTATTTCTTTTGATATTTGGTTAATAAGGTAACTTGTTTGTTTAACTTAAAATATGTAAGAGAGGTGCTATAGATATCAGGATTTTATTTTAGCTGTTCTATTTCAAATAATATGTCTCTACACTTGTGTCTTTCTCCCTCAATTTTGGTAAACCTACATTTTTTTTTAAACAATTATTTAAGTAACATAGTTTTGTAAGTGCTGTGAGTTTTTGAAAGAAATCAGATACTAGTAATTATGGTAACGGATTGAGATTTACTTTAAAGACCAGCATAAAATGCTTTAAACATTATATATGTATAATATGTGTATATATATTTTTTTATGTAAGAGATCTCTTTTTGGTCTTAAATACTTTCTTTTTCTTTTTTTATTTTTAGAGAGAGGAGAAGGAAAGGAGAAAGAGAGGGAGAGGAACATCAATGCGTGGTTGCCTCTCGCATGCCCCTTACCAGGGACCTAGCCTGCAACCCAGGCATGTGCCCTAACTGGGAATCAAACCCTCAACCCTTTGGTTCGCAGGCTGGCGCTCAAGCCAGTGAACCACACCAGCCAGGGCTATAATATGTATTTTAAATATATATATATATAGAGAGAGAGAGAGAGAGAGAGAGAGAGAAGTTATTCTATCTGAGCTTCCCATAGACTTTGATTAGTATTTTTGTCCCTGCTTAGTTCTTCCTCCCTACCACTGATTTTCCTTTTAGGTCATTATTTCATAGTAGGGGTCATTGAAAGCATTAGGTATCTCTAATATTGGTATACAGTTGATCCTTAACATGGATTTGAACTGTGTGGGTCCACATATACATGTTCTTTTCAATAAATACGTTGGAAAAATTTTTTGAGATTTGTGACAATTTGAAAAACTTGCAGATGAGTCACATACTTTAGAAATACTGAAAAAAATTAAGAAACAGCTGGGCATGTCATAAATGCACAAAATATATGTGAATGCTAGTCTATTTTATCATTTACTACCACAAAGTTTACACAAATACGTCTTAATAGACTGTTTATGTTGTTGCTAAGTCTTCTGGTCAACCATAAGCTAATAGTAGTTAAGTTGTTTGGGGAGTCAAAAATCTATCCTCGGATTTTTGGTTTGTACAAGGAGTTGGCATCTCTAACCCCTGAATTGTTCAAGGGTCAACTGTATAATAGATGAGAAGTGTTAGTTGATACTAGTTGAATCCTACCTTTGAGCTCTTCCCTCTCTGTTTCTCCCCTCCCCTCTTTCCTTTCCCTTTCCCTTTTCTTGTCTTCCTTCCTCTCCCACCCCCATTCATGGAATATCTATTCAGCTATCAATGCATCAGATGTATACTGAAGACCAATTATGTGATAGAAATATGTTATTTACTGAAGGTATGGAAAGATAAATATGCCCAGATATGTTTTCTCAGAGATGTCGTATTTTGTTTAAATTTTGGTCTTTGATGGAGTGACTTCATGAAGTTACCATGAAGAATGTTTAGAATATACAAAGCATAAAAAGTCAAAAAGACCTTTAGAGTCAGACCAAGATTCTTAGCTTTTCTTTTGACCTGATTTCTGCTTTGGGGGTTCTCTAGATAGATTATGTACTTTTTATGGAAATTTGAGGAGTATAGTAGTATAGCTCTTCTCTAATTTTCCTTTCAGTATCGTGTTTTACAAAGGGTGTAGGCTCTGGTGTGGACAGACGTAGATGTGAATTTCAGCACTAGATTATTGGGAGAGTAGTTTGAACTCTCATAGCTAATTTCTCCATCTGTGAAAGGTGGTTAGTAATACTGGATTCACTTCAAGGTTAGATGAGGATTCAATGAGATAACAGATGAAGTGCCTAGAAATAGTAAATACACAATCTCTACTTATTTCCCTGCCTTTTTCTCTCCATAAAATCATAGAATAATAGCAGTTTGCCTTGTTGAGTCTCCTACTGCTATAAATTGCATTCTTGCTAAGTTAATGTGGACCCTAGGCAAAGATCCAGAGCTGTTCTGTTTGATTTAGAAGAGGCAGTGTGAATAGTTTACTGATGTTTAGCAAGATTTAAAATTTCATTTAAACTTTATTTACAATTTTAATTTTTTACCCACAGTGCACAAAACTTAGGCTAATTTCTGGGTATCTGTTTTCTTTTTATTTATTTATTAAAATTTCTTGGGGTAACATTGATTATATAAATTTCAGATGTATAACATTATAATAGAGCATCTGTATATTCTGTTGTGTGCTCACCACCTTAAGGCTTGTTTCCAGTCACCATACATTTGGCCCTCTTTACCCTTTTTGTTCTACCCCCAATTCTCTTCCTTTTTGGTAACCACCATTCTGTTTTCTGTATCTGTGAGTTTGTGTATTTTGTTTGTTCATTTTTTTATATCCCACATATGAGTGAAATCATATTTTTGTCCTATTTCATCTGACTTATTTCACTTAGCATAATACTCTTTTTTTAAGATCCATTTATTGGGGTGACATTGGTTAACAAAATTATATAGGTTTCAAGTGTACAATTCTGTGATTTATCATCTGTACATAGTATAATACTCTTAAGATCCATTCATGTTGTTCTGGCATCCATGTTGTAAATGGCAATATTTTATCTTTGTAGTAACTAAGTAGTATTCCACTGTACATATGTACATCTTCTTTATCCAGTCATTCATTGAAGGACACTTAGGTTGTTTCCATGTCTTAGCTATTGCGAATAGTGCTGCGATGAACATAGAGGTACATATATCTTTACAAATAAGTGTTTTCAAATTTTGGGGGGTTGATACCCAGAAGAGAGATTGCTGAGTCATATGGCAGGTCTATTCTTAGATTTTTGCGGAACTTCCATTTATATTCCATAGTGGCTGCACCAGTTTACATTCCTACCAGCAGTGTATGAGAGTTCTCTTTTCTCTGCTCCCTCTCTAGTGCTTATTATTACTTGTCTAATTAATAATTGCCATTCTAACAGGTGTGAGTTGGTTATGTCATTGTGGTTTTGATTTACACTTCCCTTGTAATTAGTGGTGTTGAGCATCTTTTCATATATCTGTTGTCCATCTGTCAATCTCCCTTGCCAAGTGTTTATTTAGATCCTCTGCCCATTTTTTTTTCCAGGTTGTTTATTTTTTTCTTGTTGAGATGTATTCATTCTTTATGTATTGGATATTAGCCCCTTATTGATCGAGGCATCCTTTGCAAATATATTGGTTAGTAGCCTTTTCTTTCGTTTTTAGGGTCAAGTTTACAAAAATCCCTCTGAGACCAAGATTCTTAAGCTTAGTGCCTATGTTTTCTTTTACATGTTTTATTTTTTCAGGTCTTATATTCCAATCTTTAATCTATTTTGAGTTAATTTTTTATGTATGGTTTCATATAGCAGTCTAGTTTCATTCTTTTGCATGTGGCTTTCTAGTTTTCCCAGCACCATTTATTGAGGAGACATTCCTTTCTCCATTGTATGTTTATGTCTCCTTTGTCAAGAATTAGTTGCCCATATATATATGTGTGTTTATTTCTTGGTTCTCAATTCTATTCCTTTGGGCTATGTGTCTTTTTTTTTTCCCTGCCAGTACCATACTGTTTTGATTATTTATCTTTGTAGTATAGTATTGGGGTGTTTTGTAGTACCATACAAATTTGAGGATTTTTTGTTCTATTTCTGTGAAAAGTGCCAGTGGGATTTTGATAGGGATTGCATTAAATCTGCCAATTGTTTTAGGTAATATGGTCATTTTAACAATGTTAAGTCTTCCAATTCAGGAACTTAGAATATCTTTCCATTTCTTTGTGTCTTCAATTTATTTCAACAATGTCTTGTAGTTTGCACTGTGTTTAAGTCCTTCACTTCCTTTGTTAAGTTTATTCCTAGGTGTTTTATACTTTTCTTTTAATTGTAAATGGGATTATTCATTTTTCTTTCTGATATTTTGTTGTTAGTATATAAAAACATAGATTTTTGTATATTGATTTTGTGTTTTGCAACTTTACTGTATTTTTTTATTGTTTGTAATAGTTTTTGTTGGATAATTTAGGGTTTTCTACATAGAGAATATCATCTGCAAATAGTGACGGTTTTACTTTTTCATTCCCAATTTAGATGCTGTTCGTCTGTCTGTCTATCTATCTATCTATCTATCTATCTATCTATCTAATCTACTAATTGCCTATTTGCTCTGGCTAGAGTTCCATGTTGAATAACAGTGACAAGAATGGGTAACCTTGTCTTGTTTTTGATATTAGGGGAAAAGCTTTTAGTTTTTCACTATTGAGTATATTAGCTGAGCATTTGTCATATATGGAGTTTATTAATTTGAGGTACCTTCTTTTTATACCCATTTTATTGAGTGTTTTAATCATAAATGGATGTTGTATACTGTCAAATGCTTTTTTTTTGCCATTTGATATGATTTTAACCTTTTATTTGGTTAATATATTGTATCACATTGATTAATTTTCAGAATGATCCTTTTAATGTATTATTGCATTCAATTTGCTAGTATTTTGTTTAGGGTTTTTGCATCTATCTTCATCAGAGATATTGGCCTGTAATTTTCTTTTTATGTGTTGTTCTTTCCTGGTTTTAGTATGAAGGTAATGTTGGCCTTGTAAAATGAGCTAAAAAGTGTTACACCCTCTTTAACTTTTTGGAGGAAGTTGAGAAAGATAGGTATTAAATCTTCTCTTGAATGCTTGATAGAGATCACCAGTGAAGCCATGTGGTCTTGGACTTTTGTGTTTTAGGTTTTGAGTAATGTTTCAATGTTCTTACTGGAAATCAGTTTATTTTGGTTTTCAAATTCTTTATGGTTTAGTCTAAGAAGGTTATATATATATTTCTAAGAATTTGTCTATTCAGATTTACTGAATTTGGTGGTGTATAGCCTTTCATAGTGATCTTATATAATCTTTTGTATTTCTGTGGTGTTTGTTGTGACTTCCCCTCTACATTTCGTATTTTATGAGTGTTTTCTCTGTTTCCCTTAGTGAGTCTAGCCAGAGTCTTGTTAATTTTATTAATCTTTTTTTATAGTACCAGCTTTTTATTTATATTTTCTATTTTCAAATTTTTCTTTTTTTTCCCTATTTAATTTATTCCCTATTTTCTTTTTTCTCCCTATTGCATTTATTTCCCTGCTTAATTTTTATTATTTTCTTCCTTCTGCTGACTTAGGACTAAATTCATTTGCTCTTCTTTTTCTGATTCTTTAAGGTGTAATGTAAGATTGTTTATTTGAGATGTTTTGTTTCTTGAGATAGTCCTGTGATATTATAAATTTCTCTCTCAGTACCACTTTTGCTGCATCCCCAAAATTTGATATGTCATATTTTCATTTTCATTGGTCTCTATGTATCTTTAATCTATTATTTCTTTGACCAAATATTTGTTCAGTAGCATGTTGCTTAATCTTCATATATTTGTGGGGTTTTTTTTCCAGCTTTCTTCTTGTAGCTAATTTCCAGTTTAATACTGTTATAAAGTTGGAAAATATGCACAGCAGGATTTCAGTCTTCTTGAGTTTGTAAGACTAGTTTTGTGTCCCAATACAGAGTCTATCCTTGAAAATGCTGTATGTGCAATGCACTAGAGAAGACTATATGTTATGTTGTTTTGGGGTGGAAAGTTATACAAATATCACTTGGTCTGTCCTTTAAAGCTGATATTTCATTTTATTTCTGTGCTCTCATGTTACCTTAGTTGTTCATGGCATTTGCTGACTTACTTTTCTTGTTTAGATACTTACTTGTTCTCAACAATTTAGTAGGTTGAAAGGTAGGGTGCTTTTTGTTTTCTGATAGATGTTATGGTGCAAGTTTTTGTTTTCTTTCGTCTGCGTTATTTGTGCCTCTAGGATTGTAGTGGCGCATCATCATTTTAGGAAAACTATCACCTTTGAGATAGTAGGTGGTCCCATTTGTGACCAGCTTGCCTCAGTTACAGGGCAACACTACTGCGGTGGGGAAATTTGGCTAGTGGTAGAACCTGTTTTGTGAGCTCCCACTGCTTCTTTCATTTTACTAATAGTTTCTGGCCCTACTGTGTTTTTGGAAGCATCTTCACTGCTTATTTGGGCTCTGTTGGGATGGTAGGGCAGCGGAAGCATGATTGGGATCTTGCAGATTTGTTACCCTGCCAGCAATATTTGTTGGCACTAATGTGCTGTTTAAGGCTTCCCAGCCACCTGTACTGGGTTCTGACACAACAGGGTTGGGGTGGGGGAAGGTAGGTGCCTTTCCTTGGAGGGACACTGTTTCTGTCTCTCTTACTCTCCAAGCTGTAGTGTGAGGGATGCAGTCCAACTTCTCCACCAGTACCATGCTTGCTGGTAACTGCAGTGGGCTTCAAACTATATCTGCTGCCACTCTCTGCCCACCCTCCACCTCCTCCCTTACTCATTGCAATATGCCTACCTTCAGATGTACTGATGCATGGATCTTTCAGGCATGTTTATATGTTAAGGAGAGTATTCTTTGTAGAGTAATAGTTACCTTATTTATTGCTGATACCACCTTCTCTGAGATTCTATTTTGTAATTTAGATTTGAGATTATTTAAAATAACCCCATCTGTTGGTCAGGAATATTAGTTTTTTGTACTCTTCTGTGGTAAATTTGTGACAATACAATCATTAGGTGAACATACTTAGGGCTGAAAATCAAAAAAACTGTCTTTAGACATCTACAACTTTGATGTATTGTACATGATTGAGTTAAAATTGAGCCATTAGAAAGGACATCATAAAGCCTTTTGATTTAGACCATCAAATACATGGGGAAAAAAATGTCCTTTTTTCTTTATTTTTCTCAAATTCTAAAACCTTTTAAAAAGTTTTCACTGATAAGGTTGTTTGAGGATGTTTTACTTATATGTTTTTTCCACATCCTGAAACTCAGGAGGAAAATTTTTTGTGTTGAAGGCTTTAGGAAGCTTGTTGAGCTGCTATGGGATGAAGAAATCTAGCAGCTACCAATTATTTCTTTTTCCACTTGGCTGGATAAATTTTACTTTTGAAAATGTCAGTCTGACTTATTCATTGCAGGTTCTGAACTCCAGGTCTCTTCAAATGTTATTCTATTGGTTAAATTGATTTGTCAATTTAGTTTCCTAAAATCTTTAGTTCCTAAAATAAATAACAATGTTTTGACCTGTGACTGAGAAAATATTGAAGATCATATTTGTTTAAAATTTTACATCTGTCATGAGTTTTATTTCTGTTTTTGGTTCTGCTTAATCAAGAATCTACATAATATATCAGATAATGAGATAAATTGTATTTTTACAACTGTGTTGTTTTCAGTAGAAAGGCTTAGAAAAAAATACCACTGAATTGAATTGGGATTTTCATTACTTATATTAGTCATGATGTTTAATTCACAACCACATACATATATACACACAGAGAAATGGACATATCTATACTTCCCTGTGCAGACAGTTTGTAGTCATAATCCTTTCAAAGAAGCCCACTCTACTTTAAGTGTATGGGAACTCTTTTTGCCTGCTGCTTTGGCACAGAAATACTGCTACCAAGAAATTTTATTCCTAAGTCTGTCCTTCATCCCTTATTTCAGGAATTTCTCTAAATTGTTCATTAGATATGAGGTTTTGATGAGATCTAGTAAGACTGAAAGGTTTTTAATCTTGGGGTAAGTTTTTTTAATATAATGATACTTCAGGTCCACATGTCAGCATAGTGCTGTGAATTATTGGTTAAGGGCCTTCAATATGTAAGTATTGAAAGTGAGGATAAGAATTTAGAAAGTTAGGTAATTTGACAGAATAGTTGTATGACTGTCAAACTTCGTGTAAAATTTGAGCTTGTTTTCAGCATGTCTTTTAAGATTTATTTTCCTACAAGTACATTTTTATTGTATTTTATAAAAGTATTTATTCATTAATGATTGGAAATTAAAAAACAAACAAAACTGGTCTTTACCACAGGGGGTTTGAGAAGCTCAGCTTTAATATATTTTATAAGGCTACAAGTTTTGGTGAGGGAAAGATTTGATTGCCACTTGAATTCATTCTGTTCTTAGTAGAGTCAAGATACCTCTGTACCATTACTTGAGTAAAGGCCAAAATAATATTTACAGTTTTGATTTTGTTGAGGATGCATTTGAGTTTTCAGGTCTTTAAAGGACAGAGAAAGACAAATACTGTATGATTTCACATATATGCAGAATCAAAAAAACCCCCAAAACACAGACTTATAGATACAAAGAACAAACTGATGCTTGCTAGAGGGAGATGGGTGAAAAAGGTGAAGGGCATTAAGAGACAAACTTCCAGTTATAAAATAAGCTGTGGGGATGTAATGTACAGAATAGGAAATACAGTCAGTGTTATTGTAATGACTGTGTATGGTAACGAGTGGTTATTAGACTTATTGTGGTGATTACTTCATAAGGTATAAAAATGTTAAATCACTATGTTGAACATACAAAACTAATAAAATCTTGTATGTCAATAATAATAATAGGAGAGTACACTGCTACCAGATTCTCTATGTTTTTTTAGGAAATTCAGTTTCCTACATAATTTTCTTAACCTTTGATTATTTACAATGAGATTGGAGATGAAATTAAAACATTTTGAAGGAAAAATAGGTAAGGCTTATCGATTGATTTAATATAGGGCTGAAGAAGAGGAGAGAATCAATTATGACTGAGGTTTGAAGTACTAACATCTTAGAGAATTGAGTGGAGAGGTAATTTCAGAAAAATACGATAGAGTTGTTCTACATTAGTTGTACTGACAGTGTCAAGATTATAGATGAAACCATTAGTTATGATAATAGCTCAAATATGAAGTTTAATTCTTTAGTCAGCAAATAGGCAATGAAAATAACAAAGGACCATTTGAATAAAAGAGCGTTGGTATGTTTCTAATGTTGGAAGAAATAGTAGTAAGAAAAGTAACTGGAAAAGATAACAGAAAAATTAGTAGAGTAGTAAGTAAAATCACACAAAAGCAAAGAAAGACAGGAAGAGTTTCATAAAGGAAAAGGTTATCAGAATTTAGGGCTCCCTGCAGTTTAAGGTCTTTAACTGAATTCCATTATGGTCATGAAACATACTATTCTATGTAGTTTCAATTCTTTGGAATTTGAGACTTATCTTATGGCTTATCTTGTGGTCTGTTACGGTGAATGTACCATGTGCACTTTAAAAAGAATGTGTATCTTCCAGATATATAGTTTCTATAAATGTTAATTAAATCATGGTGGTTGATAGTGTTATTCAGACTTTCTTTGTACCGATTTATTGTTTACTGGTTCTATCAGTTGCCAAGAGTTGTTAGAATCGCTAGCTAGTGTGGATTTGTCAATTTCTCCCTTCAATCCTGCTAATTTTTGCTTTATGTATTTTGAAGTACTGTTAGTAACATTTATCTATATTACGTTTTCCTAATGAACTGGTCCTTGAATTATTGTGAAATGTCCTTTATTATTGGTAATGCTCTTTCTCTTGATACCTACTTTAATTGAAGTTAATGTAGACATAGCAACTTCCTTATGCTTATGATTTTCCACCTTTCAGTTTTAATCTATACATGTCTTGTATGTAAAGTTTGTCTCTTTTAGAGAACATGTACTTTGAATTTTTATCTATTCTAATAATCTGCCTTTTAACTGGAATGTTCAGTTCACTGGCATATAAAATAATTATTGGTATGGACGGACTTACTTTTTTTACCTATTATTTTAAAGCATAGGTGATATACAATATTGTATTAGTTTCAGGGGTACAAAATAATGATTCAACATTTATATGCCTTACAATTACTAATACTAATAATCATCTGTCACCATGCAAACTTATCACAATATTATTGACTATATTCCACTTCACCCATCCCTCCCACCCACCTCCCCTCTGGCAACCACCAGTTTGATCTCTGTTTCTATGAGTCTGTTTTTGTTTTGTTTCGTTTTTTAGATTTCATATGTAAGTGAAGCCATATGGTATTTGTCTTTCTCTGTTTGACTTCCTTCACTTAGCATAATGCCCTCTAGGTCCATCCATATTGTTGCAAATAGCAAGATTTCTTACATTTTTCTGGATAAATAATATTCCATTGTATGAATATGTACATCCAATTTTCTTTACACATTCATCTCTCAATGGACACTTCGATCGTTTTCCTCTCTTGGTTATTATGAATAATGCTGCAGTGAACATGGGGTACATATTATCTTTTCAGGTTAGTGCTTTTCTCTTCTTTGAGTAATTACTCAGAAGTGGAATTGCTGCATCAGGTGGTAGATCTATTTTTTGTTTGTTGTATCCTCTTTTATTTGAGAAACTATGAAGAACATAGATCTGTTTTTAATTTAATTTGTTGAGGAATCTTTTCCATAGTGGCTGTAACCAGTTCAAATTACCATTAACAGAGCGTTGGTGTTCTCTTTTCTCCACATCCTTGCCAATATGTGTTATCTCGTTTTTTGATGATAACCGCTTTTTTAAATCCTCACCAAGGATATATTTACTGATTTCAGAAAAAGGGTAGTCTGGGAGGGAGAGAGGGGAGAGAGAGAGAGAGAGAGAGAGAGCGAGAGAGAGAATAGGCCTTGATTGATTGCTTCCCATATATGCTCAGACTGGGGATTGAACACACAACCTAGGTGTGTGCCCTGACTGGGAATTGAACCCACAGCCTTTTGGTGCACTGGATAATCTACTAACCAACTGAGCCACTCAGCTAAGGCTGATGATAGCCATTTTGACAGGTGTGAGGTGATATCTAATGGAGGTTTTGATTTTTTAATTGCCTTTTTTTGTTGTTACTGAGTTGTATGAGTTCATTATATATTTTTGGATATTAACCCCCTCATCAGGTATATGGTTTGCAGATATTTTTCTCCCATTTTGTAGGATGCCTTTTTATTTTATTGTTTCTTTTGCTATGTAGAAGCTTTTAGTTTGATGTAGTTACTTGTTGACTTTTACTTTTGTTGCCTGTGATTTTAGTGTTCGATACAAAATATTGTTGCCGTGACCAATGCCAAGGAGGTTTTTCTCTGTTTAGTCTAGGAGTTTGACAGTTTTATGTCTTTCATCCATTTTGAGTGAATTATTGTTAGCAGTGTGAGATAGTACTCCAATTTCATTTTTCTGCATGTGGTTATTCAATTTTCCTAATGCCATTTATTGAAGAACTATTCTTTTCCACTGAGTATTGTTGGCTCCCTCGTCAAATATTAGTTGACTGTATAGGTAGGGGCTTATTTCTGGGTCCTCTATTCTGTTCCATTGGTTTTTGTGCTTGTTTTTATCCCATTGTTATAGAGTTTTAATTATTGTATAGCTTTGTAGTTTACTTTGAAATCTGGAAGTGTGAGGCCTCCAGCTTTGTTCTTCTTTCTCAAGATTGCTTTGACTATTTGGGTCTTTGTGGTTCTATATAAATTCTAGGATTTTTTTTTTCTATTTCTGTAAAAAAATGCCATCGGAATTTTGGTAGGGATTGATCACACTAATGGCCATATGCTAAGCTAAGCCTCTTGTGTTTGTTTGGCATAATATAACTTGCTCTCAAAAATAAGTAAAATTCAAATTTTGGTACACTTGATTTGGAATTATTAAAAGTACAAGAACATAACTAGGGAATTTGCCTGAATGTCACAAAGCTTTTCTGATAATTGTTCAAGCAAGAGAGTTTTTTAATTGCTGTCGCACTTATGGTTTGATTGGAGGGGGGGAAATAGTGACTGACTAGAAAGTAAAGAAATACTTGAAAAAAACATTCTTTCTTAGTATCCTAAGTGATCTAGGTGGCCAGTGAATGGAGGGTTCAGTGTGGTGTGCACCCGGAGCAGGCTGTGAGACAGGATTGTGATGGATTTAATTACAAAGTATTCAGTATTTTGAGGCTTACCTGGGTTAATCATTTAAAATATTTAGTAAGCTAGTAAGTAAGCAAGGAATCAGAAGTATATTTCTGACATGGATAGATGCTTAGGAAAGAAGTAAGGATTTGCAGTATCATCATCCACTTAAAGGTGATAGTTAACCTGTCTATAGGAGGAGGAGAGAGGGTGTAAAAGGAAATGCAGAGGTCTGAGAATATTATATAACAAATTATATCTTTGTTTAAACCAGAATTTTTTAGAAAAATCAACTGAAAGAGAAACTCGCCAAGAATATGCTCTGGCTATGATTCAGTGCAAAGTTCTGAAACAGTTGGAGAACTTGGAACAGCAAAAGTACGATGATGAGGATATCAGTGAAGATATAAAATTTCTTTTGGAAAAACTCGGTGAAAGTGTTCAGGATCTTAGGTATGTTATTTTTAATTCCCAAAGGCTGGATATATTGGACTTCGTTTGACTCGTCTGGTATTTTAAGGAAATTTAAATCTGTTATTAAATATTTAATATTTAAATAAGATACTCAAAAAAATAAGTTACTCAAAAGATTTTACTAAAATGTTATGTCTTCTATTAAATATTTGGAAGATAAGGAAAGAAACACTGGCTTATCACTATATTAGCAGTTGCCTAGAGCTGTGTGTTATTTCTTCTCTTTGGGGAGTATTCTACCATTTTCCTTTTAAAATTGGACTGCTTGGACTACACAGGTTGCTGGCACTACCATGGAACTCTTTGAGAATCTCCCCCTGGTTTAGAATCCTTTAAAGCAGTAATGGTTCTTAATTTGTGGAGGAGTTCTGCCCATAACTGGAAAATTTTTTCCTGCTCTCTTGAAATTCCTATTAGTTTTATTTATTTTTTATGTTAAACATTATGCAAATGATGTACATGCAGTAAAGAAAAAAAACTTTTACACAGTACAGAAGGGAATCCATGCCACTTCCACTGTCTTTCCCACCTATTCCCATGTCCCTTTCCTTCCCCTTGGCACATGCATGTGCTCGCATGCACGTGCACACAGATAATTGGGTGCTTATGTAATCTTCTGGATCTTGTTACTTTTTTTTAACATGATGATTTTTCCCATTAATCCCTATATTCTTTATTTATTTTTTCTTTTTTAAAGTATATTTTATTGATTATGCTATTGCAGTTTTCCCATTTTCCCCCTTTTGTATCCCTCTGCCTAGTACCCCCATTCCCTCCATGAATCTCCTCCCACCCCCCCACCCTTAGTTCATGTCTGTGGTTTGTACATATATGTTCTTTTTTTTTTGAGTTTTCAAAAGGACTTTATTTTTTTTAATTAATTAATTAATTTTTTCAAATACATTTATCTCTGCCTCCCCCCCACCACTTTCCCTTGCCCCCTCCCTCCCTCCTCCCCTCAACTCTTCCCCTTTAGTTTCGTCCATGAGTCCTTGCTATACGTTCCTTGACTTTCCCCTTCCCTTCCATTTCCCCCGCCCCACCTCCCTCCTCACCTCTTGTCTCTGTTGGTTTCTTTTCCTTTCAGTGTTGCTGGTCTTATTTTCCTTGCATCTTTGTATTGTTGGTTAGGTTCCACTTACAGGTGAGATCATATGGTATTTGTCTTTCGCCCCCTGACTTACTTCGCTTAGCATAATGCTCTCTAGTTCCATCCATGCTGTCGCAAAGTTTAGTAGTTATTTTTTTCTTTCTGCTGTGTAGAATTCCATTGTGTAAATGTACCATACTTTTCTGATCCAATCATCTACTGATGGGCATTTAGGTTGCTTCTAGCACTTGGCTATTGTCAATTGTGCTGCTATGAACATTGGGGTACATAGGTTCTTTTGAATTGGTGTTCTGGTATTCTTAGGGTATAGTCCCAGTAGGGGAATCACTGGATCAAAAAGCAGTTCCATTTTCAGCTTTTTGAGGAAATTCCACACTGCTTTCCACACTGAAATTCCACAATGGCTGCACCAGTCTGCATTCCCACCAACAGTGTACTAGTGTTCTCTTTTCTCCACAGCCGTGCCAGCACCAGTTGTTTGTTGATCTGTTTATGATGGCCATTCTGACCGGTGTGAGGTGGTACCTCATGGTGGTTTTGATCTGCATTTCTCTGATGGCTAGTGATGCTGAGCATCCTTTCAAATATCTCTGGGCCCTCAGTATCTCCTCCTTGGAAAAGCGTCTGCCCAGGCCCTTTGCCCATTTTTTGATTGGATCATTTGTCTTCTTGGAGTGGAGTCGAGTGAGTTCTTTATATATCTTGGAGATCAACCTCTGTCTGATGTATCATTAGCAAATATATTTTCCCATAGGGTTGGCTCCCTTTTCATTTTGCTGATGTTTTCTTTCGCCGTGCAGAAGCTTCTTATTTTGATGAGGTCCCACTTGCTTATTCTTTCCTTTATGTCCCTTGCCTTAGGAGACATATCGGTGAAAAAACTGCTGCGTGGGATATCTGAGAGTTTCCTGCCAATGTTCTCCTCTAGGACTTTTATGGTGTTGCGACTTATATTTAAGTCTTTTATCCATCTGGAGTTTATTTTTGTGTATGGTGTCAGCTGATGATCCAATTTCAATTTTTTGCATGTAGCCGTCCAGCTCTCCCAACACCATTTGTTGAAGAGGCTATTATGGCTCCATTTTATGCTTCTGCCCCCTTTGTCAAATATTAGATGCCCATAGAGACCTGGGCTTATTTCTGGGCTTTCTGTTCTGTTCCACTGATCTATGGTTCTGCTCTTGTGCCAGTACCAGATTGTTTTGAGTATAGTGGCTTTGTAGTAGAGTTTGATGTCCGGTATTGTGATCCCTCCTACTTTGTGTTTCTTTCTCAAAATTGCTGTGGCTATTTGGGGTCGTTTATAGTTCCATATAAATTTTTGAAATGTCTGTTCTATTTCTGTGAAATATGTCATTGGTATCTTAATAGGGATTGCGTTGAATCTATAAATTGCTTTGAGTACTTTGGACATTTTGATGATATTAATTCTTCCAATCCATGAGCACGGTATATGCTTCCATTTATTTGCGTCTTCCTTAATTTCTTTCTTCAGTGTTGTATAGTTTTCTGCATACAGGTCTTTTACCTCTTTGGTTAAATTTATTCCTAGGTACTTTATTTTTCCTCTTGCTATATCGAATGGTATATTTTTTCTGATTTCTTCTTCTTCTATTTCATTGCTGGTGTACAAAAATGCCTTTGATTTCTGAATATTGACTTTGTATTCTGCTGTTTTGCCAAATTTACTTATTAGGTTGAGGAGTTTTATGGTAGAGTCTACAAGGTTTTCTATGTACACTATCATGTCATCTGCAAACAATGATAGCTTTACTTCCTCCTTTCCTATTTGGATGCCTTTTTATCTCTTTTTCTTGTCTGACTGCTGTGGCTAGGACTTCCAATACTATGATGAAAAGAAGCAGTGACAGCGGACATCCTTGTCGTGTTCCCGATCTTAGTGGGAAAGCTTTTATTTTTTGCCTGTTGAGTATGATGTTGGCTTAGGTTTTTCATATATGGCCTTTATTACATTGAGGAATGCCCCACTTATTCCCATTTTGCTGAGTGTTTTGATCATAAATGGGTGCTGTACCTTATCGAATGCTTTTTCTGCGTGTATTGAGATGATCATGTGGTTTTTGTCTTTTATTTATGTGATGTATGACGTTTATTGACTTGTGTATATTGAACCATCCCTGCATCCCTGGGATGAATCCCACTTGATCATGGTGGATAATCTTTTGAATGTATTGCTGGATGCGGTTTGCCAATATTTTGTTGAGGATTTTAGCATCTATGTTCATCAGCGAAATTGGCCTGTAGTTTTCCTTCTTTGTAGGGCCTTTATCTGGTTTTGGTATCAGGGTGATGCTGGTCTCATAGAAAGAGTCTGGGAGTCTTCCCTCCTCTTGGATTTTTTGGAATAGTCTGAGAAGGACAGGGATTAGCTCTTCCTTAAATGTTTTGTAAAATTCTCCTGTGAAACCGTCCGGCCCAGGGCTTTCGTGTGCCGGGAGTTTCTTGATTACTGCTTCAATTTCCCCAGCTGTTATCGGTCTGTTCAAGCTTTCTGTTTCTTCCTCCTTCAGTGTTGGAAGATTATACTTTTCTAAAAATTTGTCCATTTTCAAGGTTTTCAAATTTCTTGGCATATAATTGTTCATAGTAGTTTCTAACAATCCTTTGTATTTCTGTGGTATCAGTTGTTATTTCTCCTCTTTCATTTCTGATATTATTAATTTGGGTCCTCTCTCCTTTTTTCTTGATGAGTCTGCTTAATGGCTTGTCAATTTTAGTTATCTTTTCAAAGAACCAGCTTCTGGATTGGTTGACCCTTTGAATTGTTCTTTTTGTCTCTATGTCATTCAGTTCTGCTCTGATCTTGACTATCTCCTTCCTTCTACTTGCTCTGGGATTTATTTGTTGTTCTTTCCCCAGTACTTGAAGTTGTAGTGTTAGGTCTTTTATTTGAAATGTTTCTATCTTTTTTAGGTAAGCCTGTATTGCTATGAACTTCTCTCTCAGGACTGCCTTTGCTGTGTGTCATAGGTTTTGGACAGTTGTCTGTTCATTTTCATTTGTTTCCAGAAATTTTTTGATTTCTTCTCTTATCTCATTATTGACCGATTCATTGTTTAATAGTGTACTGTTCAGTCTCCATGAGTTTGCAAGTTTTTGAAGTTTCTCTTTGAGGTTGATTTCGAGTTTCAAGACCTTGTGGTCTGAGAAAAAGTTTGGTATGATTTCAATTTTCCTGAATTTGCTGAGGCTTGCTTTGTGTCCTATCATGTGGTCTATCTTTGAAAAACTGCCATGAGCATTTGAAAAGAATGTGTATTTTTCTTCTTTGGGATGTAAGGTTCTATATATGTCAGTAAGTCTCTTTGATTCAGTGTGTCATTCAGCGCCATGATTTGTTTATTAATGTTTTGTTTGGAAGATCTGTCCATTTTTGACAGTGGGGTGTTGAAATCCCCTACTATCAGTGTGTTGCTGTCTGTATCTTTTTTGAAGTCATCCAACAATTTCCTTATAAACTTGGGGGCTCCTATATTGGGAGCATATAAGTTTACAATGTTGATGCCTTCTTGAGAGATTCTTCCTTTAAGTATGATAAAGTGCCCCCTCTGGGTCTCTCTTTATGGCCTTTGCTTTGAAATCTACTTTGTCTGATACAAGTGTGGCAACGCCAGCCTTTTTCTCATGTCCATTTGCTTGGAATATTATTTTCCATCCCTTTACTTTCAATCTGTGTAGGTCTTTTGCTCTGAGGTGGGTCTCTTGTAGGCAGCATATGTGTGGGTCATGTTTTCTTATCCATTCAGCTACCCTGTGTCTTTTGATTGGGGCATTGAGTCCATTCACATTGAGAGATATTACTGATAGAAACTTACTCATCTTTTCTCTTTGTACTTGTGTTCCTCTCTGTCTCATTCTTTTCCTTCATCTGCTTAAACCAGTCCCCCTAGCATATCTTGGAGTGCTGGTTTGGTAGAGATGTATTCTTTTAGCCTTCTTTTGTCTGGGAAACTCCGTATTTCTCCTTCTATTTTAATTGAGAGCCTTGCTGGGTAGAGCAGCCTTGGTTGTAGGCCCTTGCTTTTCATGACTTGGAATATTTGTTGCCATTCCCTTCTGGCTTGTAGTGTTTCTGTTGACAAGTCAGCTCCTAGCCATATCGGAGCGCCCTTGTATGTTACTTTCTCCTTCTCCCTTGCTGCCTTGAGGATTCTCTCTTTGTCTTTGATAGTTGCCATTTTAATGATGATGTGTCTTGGAGTGGACCTCCTTGAGTCCTTGTTGAGTGGGGTCCTCTATGTCTCCTGGATCCATGAGACCCTTTCTCTCCTCAAATTAGGGAAATTTTCCATCATTACTTTTTTGATGAGGTTCTCTATCCCTTGCTCCTCTTCTTCTCCTTCTGGTATCCCTATTATACGGATATTATTGCGTTTCAGGTTGTCTTGCATTTCCCTAAATGCCTCTTCATTCTTTTGGAGTCTTTTTTCCATTTCTTGTTCTTTCTGAGAGCTTTTTTCTGCCTTATCCTCCATCTCACTGATTTAATCCTCGGCTTCATCCAGCCTGCTTTGTATTCCTCCTACTGTGTTCTTCAATTCAGAAATGGTATTCTTCATATCGTCTTGTGTCTTCTTGATAGTTTCTATGTCCTTTTCCAGGTTTATATAGTTTGTTGTAAGATCCTGATAGTTTCTCTGCAGTTTCTCATAGTTCTCTTTGAGTTGGCTGAGCTCATTGAGCTTCCTTAGAACCATTGTTTTGAATTCAATATGTGATCGTTCCCTTGCCTCTATTTCATTGAGCTCTCTCTGTGGGGAGTCCCCTTTTCCACTCATTTGTGGGGAACTTCTTTGTCTTCCCATTTTTGTGAGAGTCTGTTAAGTAATTTACTTATTTATTTATTTATTTTTGCTTCTGCTTCAATTGGGCTGTCTAGATTTCCTGACTTTGTGGATTAAACTTCTATGGTAGTAGGCGGGTCTTTTTATTTATTTAGTTAGTTAGTCAGTTAGTTATTTATTTCCCTTTACTTTTCTTTCTGGGCCTGCCTCTGATGATATCAGTTGTTTACCCTGTGTGGGCTTGGGTCGTTTGTTTGAGCCTTCCAGGAGTCTACGGTCTGTGTTTGACTCCTGCTTGGGCAGCTCTGTGACCCCTTTGGCCAGGGATGGACTATTTCTGTGGATCGTTCTGCACTCCCACGCGGGCTCCTTGAACACGCACCCTGGCCCGGCAGGATCCCCTAGCCACCTAGGTTTGTGCGTGCTTGCCCCAGCCCAGGGGGCTTACTCATGACCTGGCGTACTTGTGTGGCCCCCCCAGGCCGGCAGGTACCCCGGCACTGGTCAGTTTAGGGTCTTCTATTGTGTGCTTTCCCGGCTTTTGGCTCTTTGGGTGCATTGCCTGCCCTCACCAAATGGAGACTACAGAAATGGGAGGAAGTCAGCTCCAGGACTCTCCGGTTAATCCTGTCTCTGGTCTCTCCTCTAGGGACTCTGGGCAGCTCTGTGACCCTTTTGGCCCGGGATGCACTATTTCTGCGGCCCCCTTTGCACTCGCGGCCCGCCTATGTCGATTTACACCTGTGCTTGCCATCTGTGCACTCCCTCCCAGGCCGCATTGGTGCCAACCTGTGGGAGGTCTTGCCAGCCCGCGCGAGCCCTCTCCAGGCCGCGCGGGCCCACACACGCACTCGCCAACCCTTACCAGCCACTTGGCGCAAGTATGCGCACCTGCACTGGGTGTTTTTGGCCTCTCTATTGTGTGCTTTTCAGCTTTTGGCTCTTTGGGGATGTGTCCTTTTCCTGCGCAATGGAGACTAGGGAAAGGAGAAGGAGTCAGGACTCCCCAGTTCCTCCTCCCGTTCTTTCCCCAACGCCTCAGTCTCCAGTCTTTCCTCAAGGCTCTTCCAGCCAGTCTGCACTTAGCCCCCCAGCTCACCCACCCACAAGCTGTGTGCAGAGCGCACAAAAGGCAGGTTAATTAATTCCCTTATGCCTGAGCGAGACGGTAGCTGCAGAGTGGGAGGTGCGTTATCACCGGGGCTCCACTGGCCAGTGTCTCAGTTCTCTTCACAAAGTTTTCCTCACCAGTCTTTTCCCAGGCACCAGCCCACCCTGCTGCCGCCTCTGCCCAGAGATCAAGGAGGGTGGCTGCCACTGCAAATTTTTGCGCTGGCCCTTTAAATGTCTCTTTGCATCCCCAGCCACCTGTCTCTGGCAGAGAGCACCCCTAAGCTTTTCGGGGTTGCGTTTTGTTTGTATTTTCCTGGTTTTAGCTGCTGTAGTTTAGGGGTCCCTGTTTATGATTCAGACCCCGTTCTTCTCGGGGGGACGCTAACTGGCCGTTTCAATGTCCCTCTGGTGCCACTGCCCGTGGGCACCCAGCCCACCCTCTCGAGCCTCCACCACGCTTCTCACCCGTTGGGATGGGTGAGAGTTGAATCCACAGTCTGTCTGCAGCTCCAAGGCTCCTCTCCCACAGTAGTTCCATTGTTTTCCAGGTGATTACTACATTATTTAGTTGCAATTCCAGTTTGGTCTTGGGAGGAGGTTGTCAGCGTGACTCCCATTCACTCCTCCGCCATCTTTTCTCTCTCCTTGTACATATAAGTTCTTTGGCTTCTTCATTTCCTATACTATTCTTAACCTCCCTCTGTCTTATTTTGTACCTACCGATTATGCTTCTTATTCCCTGCACCTTTTTCCCCATTCTCCCCTTTTCCCCTCCCTTCTGATAACTCTCCATGTGAATGTCATTTCTATGACTCTGTTCTTGTTCTAATTGTTTGCCTAGTTTGTTTTTGTTTTTGTTTTAGGTTCAGTTGTTGATAGTTGTGAGTTTTCTGTCATTTTACTCATAGTTTTGTCATTTTCTCTTAGTTTTCATTTTCTTCTTTTTCTTAGATAAGCCTCTTTAACATTTCATACAGTAAGGGCTTGGTGATGATGAACTCTTTTAACTTTACTTTCTCTGGGAGTCATTTTGTCTGCGCTTCCATTCTAAATGATAGCTGTGCTGTATAGAGTCATCTTGGGTGTAGGTCCTTGCCTTTCATGACTTTGAATATTTCTTGCCAGTCCCGTCTTGCCTGCAAGATTTCTTTTGAGAAATCAGCTGACACTCCTATGGAAACTCCTTTGTAGGAAGCTCAGAGGTTTGGGACTCTCTGAGCTTCCTGGACTTGTATGTCTATTTCCTTTGCCAGATTGGGGACGTTCTCCTTCATTATTTTTTCAAATAAGTTTTCTATTTCTTGCTCTTCCTTCTCTTCTTCTGGCACCCCTGTGACTCAGATGTGCGTATGTTTAAAGTTGTCCCAGACGTTCCTAAGCGTCTCCTCATTTTTTTGAATTCTTGTTTCTTCTTTTTGTTCTGGGTGAATATTTATTTCTTCTTTTTGTTCTAAATTGTTGACTTGTGTCCAGGCTTCCTTCCCTTCACTGTTTGTTGCCTGTATATCTTTATTTCACTTGGTATAACCTTCACTTCTTCCTTTATTTTACGGTCATACTCAATCATTTCTGTGAGCATCCTGATCACTAGAGTTTTGAACTGTGCATCTCGTAGGTTGGCTCTCTCTTTGTCACTTAGTTCTTTTTCTGGAGTTTTGATCTGTTCTTTAATTTGGGCCATATTTCTTTGTCTCCTTAATTTGTCGGAGCACATGTTAAGTTGTAAGACTCAGAGCTTTAGGTATTCCCCAGGATGGGGCAACCTGCTTTGTCACATTGTAACACTCTGTATGAGGGAGGGGTCAGAGGGAACAATGCGGCTTGCTCCACTTTCAGCCTGCTTTCAGTCACTTCCCCCACTTCCTACAAGCAACTGGCGCCCTTCCAGCTGCTGCCTTGGTGCTGAATCCTCAAGTAGGTTGGCTCATATTCATTCAAGGACCCCATGGGCCCCACAGACTCTCCGCAGAGATCGGCAGTTTCTTCCACTGCAGTCCCCACAGGTTTTTACAGTTAGAGGTTATAAGGCCTTATTTTCTAGCACTGGAACCCTGGGTTGCTTGGTCTGTCCTGGGGCTGGAACTGCTTGCTACTTAGTTGTCCCTCCTGGTTTTTTTCTGTATGTGAATGTGAGACTTCCCCTTCTGCTGGCTGCCTTGCTGCGTGTCCTCTCTGCCTGGCTGCCTATCTCTGCCCCTCCTGCCTGTCTGGATGAATGTTTCTTCTTTAACTCCTTGGTTGTTGGACTTACATACAGTTCAGTTTCCTGGCAGTTCTATTTGTTTTTTGTTTTTAGATTGGTTGTTATCCTTATGATTGTGTGAGGAGGTGAAGGGTGTCTATGTCTCCTACTTGGCCAGAAGTCTGTATTCTGTATTTTTAAATTATTGATACATTTTAAAAAGACTTATTCTGAAGAAATACATTTTTGTAGGTGGATTGGATTTGGGAGCCATGCTGACTCCAGTTTTAATTATTTGGCCTTTTTCCACAAGTGACCTTAAAAAAGATTCTTGACATTCTAATGTCTCAGTTTTCCTTTTGGTAAATCAGCAACTAAAATTCTAAGCTTGTAGGATGGTTGTACAGTTTCAAGTGCCCAGCAAATGCCTTCAGTAGAAGAAGGGTTCCAGAAATATATTTATCAGATAATTTAGTGCAGTCTATAATCCTGATGCCTACATGCTGTCATAGAGATGGGAGGTGTCACCCATATCAGTGGTTTGTAATGGAGTTTTGTGGAGGGAGGCCAAATGATTTTTGTCCTTTTATAATATCAAACATGAATAAGTTGATTATAATATAATAGGATAACAGTAGGCTTTCAGTTTTTATAAATTCTATTTTGTTTATTAAAAAAATTACCAGCTCCTCTGTAATAATGATTTAATATCCCTTTTAAAAGTAAATATGGCTAGTGACAATTAGCTTAAAAACTACCTACTCTTCATTGGCAAATTATTACTTACTGATTTTTTCATTTTTAATTTTTAAAATTTGAAAAATATTTCTGTTTATATAAAGCTAATAGGATAATGGATGCAGTTGACATATTTTAGATTTAGGATATTACTATTAAGCATACTAGCTCACTTGTTATAGTAATGGGGCTTACATTCAAGTAAAGTACTACATTATTCAAACAGGACACTTTTATCACCTTAACCGGTAAATCCTGGTTATACTGAATTACTATGCAGTATTAAATGGCTACTTGAAAGAGTCCAGGCATATATTGTCATGGTGTTGTCCACTGGCTAATGAATAATGGAGGAACTTGATACATAGGGAATAATTATTTAATTAAAATGCATTGATTGCAGTTTATCATACGTACAGAGATTTCTGTTTTTAATTAATCTTTAGTGGGTTAATTAAACTAGAGAATTACCTCTTTACTGTTCATAATCACATTGTGAAAAATTGTGCAGGTATGTGTTTTTGTAATGCAATATAGTTTATGATGTTTATAGTGTAATAATATTAGAATATACTATTTTGTTAAAGTACCAGTTTAACATAAATTTATGTTACTATATATCTAGTGGTCTGGCACATATAGTATTTTAAGTGGCATGGTAGAAGCTCTGCTAGATTACCAGATATTTACATTTATGTATACATATATTAGGGTAGGGATTTCTGAAGCAAGTGCTTTTAATATCTCATGATGAACATTCATATTTGTCAGGAGTACTGGACCTTAGTATTCTGAATAAATTTCACATGATTTATAAATCTTGTTTAAGATGTTTAAACTTTGTTTAGTGGTAGTTTGTTAATGTACTAAGGATGGTCAGTCTTTGTAGTTAGATCATCAGTAAAGATGTTTTACTTTACTTAACTTGTAGGATCTCTCAGATTCTTATAAACTCTGAATTCCTTAAAAATTTTTATAGCTCATTTGATGAGTACAGTTCAGAACTTAAATCTGGAAGATTGGAGTGGAGTCCTGTGCATAAATCTGAGAAATTTTGGAGGGAAAATGCTGTGAGATTAAATGAGAAGAATTATGAACTCTTGAAGTAAGTTCTAAATTTCAGTTTACATTCTAATACCTGTTACTGTACAGCTTCACACACATGTTTTTGTCACTCTTTAAATGTTAGATATTCTGTGGTTTTAATTTGTATTTTCTTGCCCATTAATGGTGGTTGAATACCTTTTAATATGTTTATAGGTTGTGTGTATTGTATTTTTTCTAGGAGAGGAGCCTGTTGAATTTTTTTTTTTTTTCACTTTATTGGGTTGGTCAAAAAATTTGTTTAGTTTTTTCATGTGATGGCTCTTGAGGTGCTTAGGTGTCTTTAACTTCATTCAAAACAATTTTGTTAGATTGTATTGTGACAGCCGTCATATCAGCGTGCATTTAAAAATGCTTCAAAATTGGTGAATTTTTGTGTAACCATTTTAATATTGAAGATGGAAGATGATATGCAGCATTTTAGCATATTATGCTTTATTTTTTCAAGAAAGGTAAAAATACAACTGAAACAAAAAGAAAAGATTTGTGCAGTGTATGGAGAAGGTTCTGTGACTGATCAAGCATGTCAAAAGTGGTTTGCAAAGTTTCTTGGTACTATTGACATTTAGACCAAATAAATCTTTGCTGTAGAGCTATCTTATATATTGAAAGATGTTTAGTAGCAACCCTGATCTCTACCTACTAGAAGCCAATAGCAAGAAATAGGTAACATACTCAAAATACCCAAATCAATAAAGTTGTTGGTGAAAATGAAAAATGTGTCTTTTATTTTATGGAAAAAACTAAATGGACTTTTTAGCCAACATAATATAAGAGTTCCATATGTATTCTGAACATGAGTTCTTTGTACAGTGGAACCTAAGTTTTGATCTTAATTCATTCTAGAAGACTGTTTGAAAGGTGATTTGTTCAAAAACTGAATAATTTTTTTCCCATTAAAAATAAGATAAATTTAATTAAGCCATTCCAGATACCCAAATGATTCCTTGTTTTAACTTTTCTTATATAAAGTCCATGTCTAATGTACTGTTTAATCTATAGATAAAAACTTTAAAAAACAAAAAGGATGTGAAATATAAATGGAAACTTAACAAAAAGGAAATGAAATGTACATGAATATTGACATACACACTAGAACTTACCCTTAATGTTGAGAGCTATTGATGACTGAATATAGAGAGGGGGGATGGAGGGATGCTATTTTTTGGAAGGGGCATACCCTTCCATAATAACATCAGGTAGCTATTCTTCTGAGGTTCTTTTTCTCTTTTATTTCTTTGTTCCACTAGAACTTCCTTCAGTGATTCCTCTGTATCACTAAAAACCTATCCTATGATGTTTGTTTTTGTCTGCATTTTAACACTTGCCTGAAGTGAAACACTGCATTTTCATTAAACAAGTTTACCACATGGATTGCTACTTCTTTATCAGGGTAGTATTCACCAATAAAACTTTGTATTTCTCCCTATTTCCCAAGCATTTCCTTGATTAGTGAAGTAGGAATAGTCTCTCTTCCCTCCTCCTCCTCTGAAGAGAACTTTTCAGCTGCTGACCTTTCTCTGAAGGTCCTGGGGTTCCTTGGGGGTCAGCTCAGTGTGGTAATCCTCCACCAACTCTTCCACATCATCATTGTCCACTTCCAAGCCCATGAACTTGCCCAGAGACACAGTATCCTCCAAAACAGACACAAGGTCATCATCAAAGCCCTCACAATCTCTTTCAGCAACTAACTCAAGCCACAATTTCTTCTAGGCTGATTGCATATTACTTTGTCTATGAGCCTCAAGTAAGTGAGGATATTAAAATGTACATTGCAGGATTCCCTGAAGGTTAAATTAGTTTTGTAACCAAACTAGTGGGGTCCCACTGTCTCCTGCCCATAGGCAGTAACTCTGGAGACAGAGTCTGGTGGAAAGGAAAATAGAATTTTTATTTATTTATAGATGTACACAGATTTCTTGATGCCCACCCCCAAACCTCGCCACTGGAGGAATGAGCAGGCTGCTGTTGGGGTGGCTGCCCCAGCTTTGCATGTTGGAGTAGGGCGCAGGGCTTGTTTTCTGGCTGTGCTGCCTCCCCGGACCTGCCTTTCAGGATCTGCTGACCCAAATCTCCTCTCACTTCCCCATTACAATCCCCGCCTTTAACACTCTGGATATTTGTAATTTTACAAGGGCATATGGATGAAGGTGTCATTCTTCTCTAACTACTTCCTGCTGATCAGGGGGCATAGTCTTAACCTATTCCCTGGTCTAGAGGTCCCTAACAAAGGGGATCTGGAGTGGAGGGGAGCCTTCACACAAGGGAGAAGGGTCTTGCAAAGTCCAGGTCATTTGGTTATCCCTGGAAAATGGTGTGCATGATGTCCCGAGGATGGTATTACTGGATGTGTTGGCACCCTTGTCTTGTTCTCGAGGCAACAAATTTGGCAACATGGTTAGAAGGCTCAATCAGAACTATAACAACTAAATAACAAAGGTAGGGACTAATTCTGCAGTGTCTCTGATTAAGAAAAACTTCTTCCTTGGAGGAAGTTGTGCAAGGTGTGTCACACCCGTCGAAAGCCTTACTGCCTATTATACTGAACTTAAATTAGGCTAAGGGGAATATCCTGAGATTCCTCCCTTTAACACTTCTGGACCCTTTTCATCCAAACTATTAAGGCAGAAAAGAAAGCAGTTTTAAAACAAAGATGTAGTTTCAATTAAGATAGAAACTATCTATCCTAGCAAAGCTGATAGGCTGCCTCATACTTCACCAGCTCAACTGTTTAGTCCAACCAAATCATTGAATGCCAGGAGGTAGTGATGCAGGTAGACTTCTCAAGTGGGGCCTACACCCTTTCTGAGTCCACAAGACTGTCTTTTGAGAAGATGTTCAGTTACAAGGCCTTTGCTGAAATGATACTAAGCAGTGATAATTTGATATCATCAGGTTAAACCAGATCAGTTCTCACGTAAAAACAAACTTTGATGATAGTTCACTGCGCTAGAATCTGATGTTCACCTGACTGAGCATTGCGATTTTCTTTAAAACCTGATTCCTCTCCCCAAGACCACCCTCATTGTCCTCAAAAAGACTGCAGGTTTTCAATTTTGCCTCATTGTTTGCATAAAAACAAGAGCAGCATTGAACACATAGGCTTCTTAAAGTCTGCTTTGCTGGGACTTCCACAAGGAACTTTTAGGTTGACCCTTAGACAGCTGTTCAGGGCATAGAAGCTAAGCCACACAACTGCCATACAGCTTTGCCTGCAGTACCTGTATTTCTCAAGTCCTAGAGGTTCCCATCGTATCTTAAGGTTCCTCCTTGCCATCTTTCAGGAAAGCAACCTTTGTTCCCTCCTTGGAAAGACTGCCATGAACCACATGATGAAACAAGGTACTATGCCACTTCTCCAATCGGCTTTTGTTAGCTTCGAATCAATCTTAGTTCCTCAAGGCTTTCTGGTAACAACCGTAGCCCAGGCATGCGTCCTTTGGGCATGACACTCCAGTCAAAGCCTTGGTTATTAAAACCAGTCTTATTGGTTTCATGAAAAGGAAATTTTATATCATTACACATTAAGAATTCCAAATTCTAGAGGGATCAGGTAGGGAGAAAAATACAAAGAAAAGGGAAAATCCTTGTTCTTCCAATATTCACCAGAATTGCATTTCCATACTTTATATCTTTCATTACTTTACTTCCTAACCTAATGTGAGGTTTTAACCTTTAGGAACCGCAATTTCTTTTCAAAAATGAAAGAAAACAGAAATCCAAAGCAAAGACAGAATTTCTTCCCCCTGCCCCCTGCCAAAATAAAAGGGGACTAGTCTAAGAATCTTGATCTTGTTTCCCACCAACATGTCACACTAACTGGTCACACAGATGACCTTTCTCAGGTCCCCAATGGCACGAAGCCCCAAACGGCTAAGATATGTTCTTACCCCAGCCGAATTCTACCCGGCACCAATGGCATGAAGCCCCAATGGTAGAGGCATTCTCTCACCTACTAATGCATCAGCTCACCAAATAATCTTATGGCAGAGACATACTCCCTCACCCCAGCCGGCTCTAACCAACAGGAGATGAACTTTCTATGGTCCAAATGTCAGAAGCCCCAAATGGGAGAGATACATTCTCACGCCAACTGGTACCTCAGATGACCTTTATGAGGTCCAATGTTGCAAAGCCCCAAACAGCAGAGACAGAGGATTCCCAGTGTAAATAAAACAGTTAAGTTCCCCAGGTCCCCAAGAGATCAGAAAGCAAGAAATGAAACAAAACCTAAAGCAAAGAATAACTGAACACAAGCACTGAGATTTCTTTCCTTTAAAAAAAAAATTTGTACCCTTGCATGGTCTCTATAACCTTCACAAATCTTTTTTTTTTCTTTTCTATATGCTGTACAACTTTCTACACACCTTCTGCAACCTTCTTAGACCTTCTTACTCACTCAGGCATAGGCATAACCATAACTCACTTTCAATCCTTGTCCTTTTTAATAATGGAACAGACCACCCTCAAACTCGGTATCTGGCAACTAAAAATCCCTAAATTTGCAAACAGTTAAATAAAGGAACATTATCACTTTCCATTGGGGCCCACTCTCTTCTGAAAGAGAAATCTCAAATCTCCTTCCACAGTACAAGTCCAGTTTTGCTTTTCATCATCAACCACAACAGCAGGGTTTGAATTCTCATGGGGCGGTGCCTGTTTTATTTGTGTGTGGTAGAGTCAAGACTTAATTCCCGCAAGTGTCCCAGAAGAATGTGTTGTCAGTAAGATGTCATAGGGACCAGTTCGCCTGTCCCTATGGGTAGATAGACCTGCAATGAGCGAACTTGTGCAGAATGGTTAGTGTTTGCCCTAAATGTTTTACTTATTGCTTAATTTTCCACTCATTCTCCTTAATCTAGTGGGGGGGGTGGGGGGGGGGTGAGGAGCGGGGCACACCCAGAACTGAGATTTGGAAGGGTCTCTCATAAATTGTTTCAAAAGGGCTTATCTTAAGCCCAGTTCTAGGTGCTACCCTAACCTGGAGCAAAGCAATAGGAAGTGCCTGGTCCTGTTTCAAATGTGTTTCCTGGCATATTTTTGCCTGGGTCTTCTTTATTGTGTGGTTCATGTTCTCAGTCTCTCCCATAGATTGAAGGTCTCCAAGATGCATGTAGTTTCTATCTTAATTGAAGTGCCTGTCCAACCTTCTGGAGATCTCCAAAGTGAGTGATGGTCCATTGTTACTCTGAATACTCTTGAGAATGTCCAAACCTAGGAATTATTCTTTAAGTAGAAGTTTACCACAGTCATCTTCTCAGTTCTAGTGGGGTATGCATCTACCCATCTGGAAAAAGTGTCCACAAAAACTAATAAAAATTTGAAATTCCCTCTGGTTTTAGGCATTTGCATACAGTTTACTCACTGGTTCTCAAATGGGCATAATCCTTTATATTTTACTCCCTTTTTTGTTGGGGCTGCATTCTCTCTTAGGATTGTTTTTGGCACATACCTGACAAGCTTGGGTAATCCTCTGAACAGTCTTTGCAAATGGGAGCCCTTCAAATGTGGCCTAATGTGGTCCATCAAAGCATCCGTTCCATAATGGATCCCTTCATGTAGGTGTTTGAGGATTGGATACACTAGAGCCTTGGGAAGTAAGGTCATTGCATGGTTGTTGATCTTCCATACAGCATTGGGATCAGTTGTTAGTGAACCCCCATTCACGGGCCTGTTACTCATCTTGTTCTGTGTAATGAGGTTTAAATCCTGACAAGTCCCAAGTAGGGGATCTAAATCCTTAAGCATGGCAGCCCTCCGGCTGCTTGTCTTGCTGTTTTATTAGCAGTTTGGTTTCCCTGGCTCATTTGGTGTCTTGGGCAGTGGGTGTCTGTGGTAACCTGGTCCAGTAGATTATTTGCTGCCTTTAGCAATTTTAAAATGTCCTCTGCATGTTTAACATCTTTGTTCCCTGAGGTTGAGTCCTTTCTCCTTCCATATTGCTCCATAGGCCTGGACTGCCATGAAGGCATATGTGGAGCCCATGTAGATGTTAACCTTATTTCCCTGGGACAGTACTAAGGCTCTCCCAAGGGCTATCAGTTCAGCCTTCTGTGCAGAGGTTCTTGATTTCTATTACACTGAAGGGCTTGGATTTCTATTACACTGCCTACAGTGACCACCACATACCTGGCTCATCATTGGCCATCGTCCATGAAGCTGTTCCCAGCTCCAGGTCTGGTGCCACCAACAGTTGTTCCAGTAGATCTGGCCTGCTAGAAGAAACTTGACCAAATTTCCAAGCTGTCGTACTGGAGGGCTGAGTTTCCCTCTGTGTCTGGGAGCAGGGTGGCCAGATTCACAGTTGTGGTAGTCTGCAAGGTAACATTTGGGTTGTCCAACAGAGTAGCCTGGTATTTCCCTGTGTCCACTGCTATCAGCCAATACCCTACTTTCTGTTCCGGTAGAGTTAGGGCCTGATATAGTACCAATACTGTAACAGGCTATCCGAAAGAGCTCTTCTAAGCTTTCTGTAAGGTGTCACAGGTAGCTGCCACTGCTCAAAGACATGATGACCATCCCTTTTTGGTGTGATCCAACTTCTTTGATAGATAGACTATGGGTCTGGGGATATTTCCCAGAGTCTGGGTTAGAAGACCCAGTGCAATCCCTTGCCTTTCATGAATGTACAGTTTGAAAGGCGCCTGTAATTTGGGCAGTCTTAGCACGGGACCTGAAACCAGCTTTTCCTTCAAGGTGTCAAATGCTACCTGACAATTCCTTGTCCATTCAAAAGGTTTGGAGTCCAGTCCATTCAAGGAATCATATAGTGGTTTTGCTATGAGTTCAAAATTTGGAATCCAAATTCAGCAGAACCCTGTAATCCCTAAGAACCCATGAGGCTGCCTTAGGTTTTCTGAGATTTCTATTGTATCAATGGCTTGTTTTCTATCTACCATTAAGCTCCCAGTGCCCTGTTTCCGTTGAAATCTTAGGTGTGCCGCCTCCTGTTTGCAAATCTGGGTCTTGTAAGGCAATATCTTTTGTCCCCTTTTTGCCAAATGATTTAGGACTGTGATGGTGTTGAGCAAACAGTCCTCATAGGTGCTGCTATTTATCAATATGTCATCCACATATTGCAGAAGAACTCCTGATTTCACCTGAATATCCCTTAAGTTCTTGGCTACTACTTCACCAGATATAGTCAGGGAGTTCTTAAATCCTTGTGGCAGCACAATCTAGCAGTATTGGAGCATGGCTTTTGTTTTTAGGTCCTGCCATTCAGAGGCGAATAGTAGTTGGGCCTGTTCATCTATTGGGATGTTGAAAAAGGCATTCTTCAAGTCTAGGACTGAAAACCATTCGCTATCTCTAGGCACCATGGTTAACAGAGTATAGGGATTGGATACTGTAGGATGAATATCCTGAATAATGTCATTTATGGCTCTAAGATCCTATACAAATTGATATTCATCAGAGTGAAGATTTTTTGACTGGCACAGTGCAAGTGTTATAGGGAGACTGGCATGACTGAATTAGTCCTGATTTTAGGAATTTCTGTAATACTGGCTGAATCCCCTCTAAAGCCTCCTTTTTGAGGGGGTACTGCTTGCTCTTTGGGATACCTCCCTTTTACGTTAACTTTCATGGGTTGGCTATTAACTGCTTTACCTGGGGTTCCATCAGCCCAGATGGTTTGATCGACCTGTTCATAGATCCTGGGTAGGAAGAGTTCGACTCCAGGACCATCTGGGCAAGTCAGGAGTGCCTGGAACTAGAGAGCATGTTCCAGTGGGACCTCTACACATAGCTGCTGCTTTTCAGGAGAAAAAGTTATTTGGGTGTGCAATTTGCAAAGTAATTCTGAGCTCAGCAATGGGACAGGGCAGTCTGGCATGTAGAAAAAACTATGTACAGACTTCTGATCCCCTAGCTGACATTCTAGGGGTTGAAGGAATGCCTGTTTTTATAATCGTTCCATCACTCCAGTAACCATTACTTTATCTGAGCTTTCTTTAATTACTTTTCTATTCAGCACTGAGTACGTAGCTCCCTAACCCATAAGAAAATCAGTTGGTTTGTTACCTACTGTCAGCTGTACCCAGGGCTCCTGTGGGGATATAATAATAGGTCAGGAGATGCACAAGGAAGCCCCTGGGCGTCCTCATTCATCATCAGACTCCCCTTAGCTTTTTAGCATTTCCTAATGTGAGGTTTTCCATCCCTGCTTTCCCTTTTGAACTTTGGGCACTTCTTTCTCAAATGGCTCTCCTCCTTACAATAAGCACATTGACTGGTGCCTAGAGGGCTTCTCTTTTTCTCTTTAGGGTCTCACTTCTTCTGATCTTGCCACCCTCTTTCTAAGAACACAGTGGCCTGCTTTATCTTTCATGCTTTCTGGGCATTGTAGACTTGAAAGGCCATGTCTACCAACTGAGAGGGATTTATTCCCAATGGCCATCTAAACTCCGTAGTTTCTGTCTGATATCTAGGGCACTTTGCCTAATGAAAATTATGTTCACATTCTCTGCTGCCTGTGCATCAGCATCAGTGTGCTTCCTATAGGCCTGATAGATCCTCTGTAAAAATTGAGAAGCATCCTCATCTGGCTTTTGCTGAAGGGCCTCTATCATATTCAGGCTCTTTTTGTTGAGGCACACCTTCCTTAAGCCCTTCCAGTATTCACTTCCTGTAATGTTCCAGGAAGGCTAGGCCCCCACCATTTGGGTTTCAGTCAGGCTCTGTCAAGGGAATTGCTCCAGCTGGGTTGGGGGGTCCCATTGAGATTCTCTTTATAGAGACCTTGGTTCTCTTCATTAGCTTTATTTATAACCATGCATCTCTCATCTGCTGTTAACAAGGTTCTGAGGAGGGCCTGTATATCTACCCATGTTGGATGATGAGTGGCAAAAATGAAGGTGATAAGGTCTGCCATTCTTTGAGGATTCTCCCTATACGAGAGGTTGGAAATTCTTTCAATTCAGTAAGTCTGAAGTGGAGGACGGAGTATGACCCCAAGAGTACCCCCAGGGCTGACCTTCCTGATTTACTCTGCCTGTGGAATACTGACTCAGAGGAAATTGCCTTGTTCTAGAGAGAGACTCCCTGGCCAAATTGGGTGCCGTGATGAGTCTTTGATGGGGAGACCATGCCTTTGTCTTACAAGGGTGGGGCCATTGCCTTTTTGGGCTCTATTTCAGGGGTGGCTTGAGCTGGGGATAATGATGGAGGGGGTCCTCCTGCTATGAACCTTGTGTTCCTTGAATTCAGGGCATTAATGAGGCCTGTTTCCTTATCTTCCTTTGCTTCCTGTGTATTATCAGGAAGAGGTTTCAAGGCCCCTTGCCTTCTCTCTACCATTAAGTGGACCTTTGTCTCTGGTGAAATCCTATTATGCAATGACATAAATGCCTTGAGATAATGGATTTCATCCCCTCTATTCAACTTTTGGCAATACTGTTCCAGTTGCTTAATAGTACAGTAATCTAGGAAACCACCCATGGGCCATCTTTTCCCACAATCCAAAAACGTATGTAGGCCACACAATATTACAGTAGTAAACCATACTTTTTTGGACATTGGATAATGGCTGTACACACCCCAGTAGAATGCAGGCAAACTGGGAACATATAAGCAAAATCTGAACCTACAGCTCCACTGTTCCGGAGTACTCACAGCAAGCCTCCTACCAGCTGATCTCACAGTCAGTGAACCCAAGCAATGGCCTCCCCAAAACTCGTCCAGTTATCACCTGGACCTTGGTTTGTATCCCTAAAACTCAGGTGATCCTCCCTCCTTCTCAGAGTCTGTTCCCTTCCCAGACCCATTTCCTTTCCCCCTGCTAGGCATGTTTAAGCGACCAATGAATCTGGCAGGTATGCTGAGGAATTCCCATCAACTGGGAAGCCCCACAGTCCCGCTCCTTGGGGTTGACCTAAAACAAGTAGCTAGGGTTCCACATTGGGCACTACTACTATTAATAGAATGAGTGGAGTGGGCTCCCACTGACTGCCACCCATAGGCAATAACTGGAGACAGAATCTGGTGTAAAGGAAAATAGAATTTTTACTTACTTACAGATATACACAGATTTCTTCATGCTCCCACCACCAGAGGACTGAGCAGGCTGTTTGAGGATGGCTGCTACAGTGGTTTCCCACAGCTTTGCAGGACGGGGAGGGGGCATGGGGCTTGTCGCCCAGCCATGCTACCTCCCAGGACCTGCCTTCCAGGACCTGCTGGCCCAAATCTCGCCCCCCGTCCCCCATTAGAGTTTCAGAGGTCACCTCAAAACACCTTTGAAACAGTGCCTTTGTGTAGAGTTTCTTAAACTTAGAAATGACCTGCTGGTACATGGGCTGGATGAGAGGAACTGTGTTAGGTGGCAACAGTCTAACAGTGATGAATCTGTACTTCTTCACCAGCTTGGCCTCTTTGCCTGGAGGATGAGCAGGAGCATTGTCCATTATAAGAAGTGCCCTGAGTGGCAATTGTTTTTCCTGTTTTCCTGTAAAACAGGAAAAAGAAAATTGTTTTATCTCACATTTGAGACAAATACTTTATGAATCCACTCAATAAAAAATCTCCTGGTTACCTAAGCTTTGCTATTAGCCCTCCACATCACATTTAACCTGTTTTTCAAGACATTATTTTTCTTGAAAACTTGCAGGTTTTCAGAATGGTAGATGAATAGAGGCTTCAATTTAAAGTCCCCGCTTGCATTCCCATACAACAATAATGTTAACCTGTTCCTCATTGGCTTGTGTCCTGGCAGTGACTTCTCCTGTGTGATGTAGGTCCTCTTTGTCATCTTCTTCCAGAAGAGGCCTGTCTCCTCACAGTTGAACACATGTTGTGGAACAAATCTCTTGGCCTCTACGTATTCTTGAAATTCTGCCATGGAATTGTCAGCACCTACTTTGTTAGAACCGGCAGTCTCCCCCTGCCTCGCTACACCATGAATGCCACTTTTAAATTTGTTGAACCACCCCCTGCTAGCCCTAAATAAATCACTTTCAGCCCTCATTCCAAGGGTATCTTTCAGGAGGTCAGCATGCAGCATCTTCACTTTTTCACATATCATTGTCTCCAAAATGCTATCACTGGCTAACTGCTTTTTGTTGATACAAATCAGCAACAATTTTTGCACCTCTTCGGTTGCCTGTGATCACTGTTTTACAAGCACTTTTCACACCCTAGTAACATCAGCACTCTTAATTGCCTCTTTATGTTTTAAAACTGTGCTAATTGTTGATTTTACCATGCCATACTTGTAGCCCGGTGAAACATGTGAACACCCTATTATACTTTGCAATTATTTCTTTTCTAAGCTCTATCATTATTCTCACAACTTTTCACTTTGGTGCTGTCACTAACCTTTGTAGGACCCATGGTGACTTACTGTACGTATTTAATAATCAGCAAGGAAAGCAAAAAAACCATGAAAATATTAACAGCACAATTTCCTGAGATGTTAACAATGCAAGGTTTAGCAGTAAACTGATTCATACTTGCACACTTTCCTTTGTCTCCTGAGAGATGTGTGACTGATCATACAGGTATTAGCACGAAAGGGTTGCTGGGTTGAGAACTCAAGTTTTGTTCTACAACTGAGACATTTTTTTCCATTAACAACTTGGTCAAGAACTGAATTGTTTCAGATGAGAGACGTTTGAGAACCGCTGTTTGTACGGTAATACTTTTTCTTTGAATGTGTCTGATCTCTATCCTTCATAAAATAAGTCCTTTACCACGTGCCTTTTAATGTTTTTGTTGTCACAAATGATCTCCATTTATGTTATAAGTCTGTTGGTGATCTTACTTGTAGTTTTGTGACCTTCTGTTTTTCGTTTTAGGTAGAGTAACACCCTTGAGTATTTTCTGTAATGGAGGGCTTCTGGTAATAAATCCACTCAGCTTTTGTGAATCTGGAAAAGACTTTATTTCTCCTTCATATTTAAAGGATAATGTTGCTGGGTATATTATTCTTGGCTGGTAATTTCTCTTTCCATAGTTTGAATATTTGGTTTTGCTCTCTTCTGGTTTATAGAGTTTCTGCTGAAAAGTCTGATGATAACCTAATGGACTTTCCTTTATAGGTTACTTTCTTTTTTTTCCCTGGCTGCCTTTAGAATTCTTTTGTTATGATTAATTTTTGACAGTTATAATACAACATATCTTGCAGAAATTCTGTCTCTTTGGTTTGAGGTAACTAGGTGTTCTGTTTGTTTCATGAATTTGAGGATCTGGCTTTTACCATAAACCATAGGTTTGGGAAGTTCTCACCAACTATTTGTTTGAATAGGCTCTGTTCCCTTCTCCTTCTCCTCTTCTTCTGGTATGCCTATTATTCTTGTATTGCTCTTTCTGATAGAATCAGATAGTTCTTACAGAGTTGTTTCTTTCTTTTTTCTGTTTTCTTTTTAATGCCCAAGTCTCTGTTTTCCTCTGTGCCATTCTAAATTTCTATCTTCCATATCACTAATCCTTTCCTCCATCTGGTCCACTGTGTTTCCTGTGCTGGCTAGTTTGCTCATGATCTCTTTTACTGAGTTCTTCATCTGTAGAATTTCTCTTTGGTTCTCTTTTAAAGTTTCAGTCTCTTAAAATTCATTTTATTCATTGATTTGTTTTCTAAGAGCATTAAATTGCCTGTCTGTATTTTCTTGCATCTCACTGAGTATTTTCAGAATTGCAATCTTGAATTCTCTCTCATTTATATCACATATTTCCATGACTTTAAGTTTGTTTTCTGGAGATTTTATATTTTATTTCTGAGCTGCCTTACTCTATTGGTTATTCATGATATTTGATGGATTCCTTCGCTGTCTAGGCATCTACATATGAGTGGCACTTCTCTAGCAGATTAATATTCTCTCTTATTTTTCTAGTGGATGGCACTGAATCACATGGTTTTTTTTAGGTCTGTGAAGTCCCAGTGCTGTCTCCCACAGCCAGATACTGCTATCAGTGCAGCTGTGATATGTGGTGTGGTGCTGACTGGGAGATCTGACCTGCTTCTTTGTTCTTTTGCTTTCCCAGTAATGGCGACCTCAGACCTCCAAGGGGTCTCCCCTGTGCCCTGACCCTGGGACCAGTCACAGAATGCACCCTGGAAAAAAGAGTCTGTAGCTCCATTTTTGGTTTGCAGATAATGTGTTCTGCAACCTGACACCAAGGGAGGCGAGCTTGGGAGCCTGTGTGGTGGCAGGGCTATATGGGTTTGTTTTTCTGCCTGCGATGCCCACCTCCTAACAGCCTTGGCTGAACCCCTGTGCTGTGTCCTCCATGATGTCTGGGCACAGCTGCAGATTGTACTGATCACTCTTGCAGAAATACCCATTGAATCTCTTTACTCCTCCCACTTGAAGAGAGCATGAGCCACAACTGGATTCCTCCCTTCTCTGGACTAGCCGTGTTGTGAGATCCTGGCTGCATGGCTGCGTCTATATCTTTTCTCTGGGCCTTTCTCCCTTCTCGCCTCCCACTTTTGCTCCCACTTACCCACCTTTAGATGTTTCAGTGTGTGGATCTCTCAGGCAATGTGCTTGTGCATTGAGCAGGGAATCATTTTTGAGTTATAGCTGTTCAAATTGTTGAAACTTCAAGGGAAGAGACCAGTGGGACCTCTCACACTGCCATTCCTCTGATGTCTATAATTGCTTATTAATTTGAGAAATTTTAAAATTGATTCTTTCGAATTTTCTACTTATCCAAGTTCTTCACTTATTGAACTGGAAACTGGAAGTCTGTTTTTCTTCTTTGAGTTGGTTTTGGCTGTTCTGGGTCCCTTGCCCTTTTTATGAATTATAGATTCAACTTGTTAAATTCTACAAAGCTGTTTGGGATTGATTAAGGGTCATGTTGAAGCTGTAAATCAATTTGGAGTGTATATTGCCATCTGAACAATATTATAGTATTCAAATCTGTAAACATGGGATGCTTTTCCATTTATTTAGATCATATTTATTTTCAACGGTGTTTTGTAGTTTTAAAAATATTTTGCAGTTTTTTGCTAAATTTATTTGTAGTTTTTTTCCTTCCGCTATTATAAATGGAACTGGCTTTTAAACTTCATTTTTGAATGTTCATTGCAAGTTTATAGAAATACAATTGATTTTTTATATTGCTTATATTCTGTAATCTTTCTGAGCTCTTTTTATTATTTTCAATAAAATATATTTAACATAGTGGATTCCTTTCCATTTTCTACATACAAGATTATGTCATCTGTAAAGAGAGATAGTTTAACTTCTCACTTTCCAATCTGGATGCCTTTGATTTCTTTTTATTGCCTAATTATCCTCTCTAGAACCTCTCCTATGCAAATGAATTTCTGAATTCTTTATTCTGTTGCATCATTTATTTTTCTGTTCTTACTCCAATACTACATTATGTTAATTGCTATACTTTATAGCACTCTTGGTATCTGATAGTATGAGCACTTCAAACTTGTTGTTCTAGCAAAATAATGATAGATAGTGAGCAGGCTGATAGCTCTGATTGGGGGATTCAGGGGTAGAGGGATTGAATAAGAAGGAAAGAGGACTCATGGGCATGGACAACCATGTGGTGAGTGTAGGATTGTAGGTTTAAGGGGAATAAATGGTAATGGAAAAAATACCATAAATATAAACAAAATTAAATTTAAAAGAATTTGTTGTTCTAATGTGTCTTAGTGCCTTTGGCTCTGTGATTTTTGTATATGCATTTTTTAAATAAACTAGTCAACTAAACAGTTCTAGTAGAATTTTGGTTGGAATTTAATATATAGTTCAGTTAAGGGGGAATTGATATTTTTAAATTTGGGGGTCTCTAATTCATGATCATGGGATATCCTTTTACTTATATAGGATTTTCTTCAGATAATGTTATGGTCTTGTCCATCCTTTATTAGATTTATTTCTGTGTATATGAGCTTTTGCCATTCCTGTCGATTGTGCCATTTAATTTTTTTTGTTTTTTATTTCAGCTTTAGTAGAACTTTTTGTGCTGATAGAAATGCAGTTAAACCTGGGTTCTAGAATGTCCTCCATTGCAAACAATTCAGTTCTTGACCAAGTTGTTCATGAAAAAAAAGTCTCAGCTCTTGAACAAAACTTCAGTTCTTGATCAACAACCGTTTCATGCTGATACCTGTGTGATCAGTCATGTCTGTCTCAGGTGACAAAGGAGATTTGGTTTTTGAACAAATTGCTTCTTGAATTAAGTTTGACAACTTAGGTTTCACTGTAGTTTATGTTTGTGCTGTTCAACACAGTACTCAGTAGCTAAAAAGCACTTGTGACTGGGAAACTGAATATTTGCGTTTCATTTAATTCCAATTAATTTAACTTTAAATAGCTCATGTGGCTAGTGATTTTCATATGGGACAACACAGTTTGAGTCTGGTTTGGAGAAGTACTGACAGAAACAGTTTGTGTTCAACTTCCCTGGCTGCCAGCTTGGTATTTGGTTGTCTGAAGTTACTTGGCATTTCTGTGTTTTTCTGACTTTGCACTTTAATATTTTGTTACTGTTGCTTAATTTTTCATATTGTCCTTGTGGGTTTATTCTTTAAAAAGAAAAAAATATTACTGTTATTTTAGTCTGGTATCTTGAAGAAGGAGAGGAGGTTGTCCAATAAACATTTTTAGGCAATTCTACCTATGCTGTTTAGACTTTATTTTCTCTGAATTATCCCAAATGATATTCTTATTTAAACAAAGTATGCCAAACCAAAGTGAATGAATGGTAGATGTTGTATGGATGATGGAAAATAGGTAGGGGGAAAGAGTGGATTATCCTTTCAGTATGCCACTTAGAGTATTTCACAACCACTGAATAAGCTCAAATAATTTTTTAAAAAAATTTCATCTTTGTAAAACTTAAATTTAACAGAGGGAGTTTTTAATAAATTATTATTAAAACATTACATGAATTTTTATTATAACAGGCTTGAAGAGCCTTTTGAAGTGCATGTTTTATTTTCTAGCAGTAGATTTTAATTTTTATGGTTCCCTTAAATTGCTTCCTTTACCTTTGTATGACCCTTTGTGATTTTTCTCAATAACCAGAAACAATGGCATGTGGCATTATAGTTTTATTCTATGATAATGTGATTAGAAATGTGAAGTTATTGATTGCCTTTAGTTTTTATTCCCTTAAATTATCTGTGTGGGATACTGAAGGGCATTCTAGTGCTGCCCTTCAAAGTAGCTGATTAAAGAGATACAAGTGGAATCTTAATTTTTTTTTCTGCTATTTAAAAAGCCCAGATTTTTATCTATGGAGAACTGCTCTAAAGATATTTTCCAGGCAGTTCTAAACTTAGCAAGTATGTGATACAAATTGGTTTTTGCCCCTATCACTTTTGAGTATAGTAGTTTTCAGAAAATACTTTGTAATCATGTATGTTATGGTTATTAAATAAGCATGTAATTTGAATGAAGAAATATTCTGAAATACAAGAAACCATGCAGATTATGATTAAGAGCAAAGCAAAAGCCCAAGGGAGCAAGCAAGATGACCAAATTGTGGAAAAATATTGTGAAAGAGAACAAGAGCAAATATGTGAAGTGATCAGTTAGAATAATAATGTAAATTCTATTTGGGATTTGAATAGACTCTTTTCAAGATTTCATTTCTAGCAAATACCAGAGTCAGCATTCATATTTGTTCTAATTCCAGAGCTGTGATATATTGCTGTCTTGATCCCATTGGAGTATTTGACAAAATTTCTGCTTGTGGATAATGTGGTGATAGAAATTTGGATTATGATGAATCCATTCTTGATATAACAGCTTGTATTCAGGGTTATCTTGGAGGAGGCTCTCTCTTTGCTTACCCCAACAATCTCTTGTTTTGAACCTATTTTTTTGGACATTTTTATTGATGATTTGAAATAGAAAGCATGCTTAGCAGACTTACAGATAATATTATGAAGATATTTTTATTCTTGTAAGAGATATTCAGCAGACTGCATGGCCCTCAAGATAACCATTAAAATTATTTCCGTGTTTATCAGGATATTTGACTGGAAAAGTCTCTATGACTCCTGATTCTAACATCCTTTGATTCTAAGAGTATGCTTTTTAAACGTTTATGGTGATCTTGTTAAAAGGCAGATTCTAACTTAGTAGACCTAGTGTTGGGTTTGTGAGTCAGCATTTTTGATAAGGTTTCTCTGCCTACCTTTTTCTGTCATCATCTTAGCCTGTCAAATAGCTAAACTGTATACACAATAGGAAGCACTCATAAAGAACCTGTTATCAATCCAGGAATCATTTCATTGTGAAGTAATTCTACACCTTCTTCCAAACTGGGAGATCAATCTCTGTCACACCGCTCAGCTCTGTCCTTACAATGCCAGAGCAGCCATGGACAATGGGCAAACAAATGAGTGTAGCTGTGTTCCCCTAAAACTTTACTTATAAAAATAGTGGCTGCTGGACTTCAGCTGTAATTTGCTGACCTCTGGTTTAAGGTATTCAGAACAAATGTTCTGATATGCTTTTAAGGACTCCTGTGTTATTGTTTTCTTATTATTTCACAAAATAATTTCTTAAAATTCCAAAATAATAAAACAACATTAAAATAGTTTAATCTTTTGAAAATATTTAAATGCTTCAATTGAATTCAATTAAAGTTAATTTTGGAATAATTTGCAAGTTAACCTTTTAAAAACATTGTTTGAAATTTAAAAAATATAAATGTGTGGGAGATTGAATGTAAGTCTTGTTTTTTTCCTAGTGGGTTTTCATATGCTTGGGTTGAATGAACTGCTGTCGGGGTGTGGTTGTGCTTTGTGTGGTCTAGAGTTGGCAGATAATAGTTCAAATCTCAGTTTCAACATTTGCTGGGTCTTTAGCAGATTACCTAACTTCTCTGGGTCTCATTTCCTCGTTTTGGGGTTGTTTTGAGGAATATGATTTATAGACTTTGGAACATGCATGTGTATTGTAAATGCTCCTTCCTTTATCCTTTATTATTTGGAAATGCACATTTCCCGGTTAGTTTATTAGAAGATGTAGAATTACTTTATAATGAAATGTTTCTGGATTGACAACAGGTTCTTTATCAGTGCCTCCTGTTGTTTATAGAGTTTAGCTATTTGACAGGCTGAGATGGTAATAGAAGAAAGTAGGTAAAGAAACCTTAAACAGTCTTTAGGTGGTGTTCCAGAAATTGAATGAGCAAGCTTCATAGATTCATACAGCTTTTGAACAAGGTAGAGTTTTATTACTTTCAAGTATCTGCTTTAATGAAAATGATGTGAGCAAAGATAGTTGTGATTCAAGCTGTTTTCTAGTAAAGACTTTAAGAAATAAGACTTTACAAAGAAATTTGTAAATGAATAGTTTCTATGTGACCAGACAACTAAATGGTTTCAAACATTTTCTCTTAAATATTTTAAACTTAAAATTTCAACTTAATTTAAAAATAGCAATATAAGGGAAAGTAACATCTTGAGCATCTTGGTAAAATTAAGTAACTTTAGAAAATGTATGCGTGTGTGTGTTTTGAGATCTTTGTATTCTAAGTTATATCTCTAACCTGGGACAAGTCATCAGGTACTCTTGAAGGCATATGTAACTAAAGTGAAGGGGTTTTCTTCACTGTTGTTCCATTTCCAACTCCTCTTCTGTAGTAACCAGAGTCAATAGGTGTTACAGTCTTCAGTTTTCTTTTGTTCCTAGACATACCTGTACTGCATTTTTATATAATTATTTATACATGTCACCATGGTAAATGTATTAGTCTGTGACTTTTCTCTTTCATTTATTCTGACTTGGGGTCTCTTAATTTAAAAAAAAAATTTGGCCACTTTAATTTCATTGAGCCTCAGCTTACCTCTCTGTTAGGGAAAACTAATAATCTTAGTAGTAGGGATTAGATAAAATGGTGGATGTTTAACTGCTTTGTACACAAAATTATCGTTGTTGTGGAGAAAAAAACAGGGAAGAAGAAATGGAGAAAAAAGCCTAATGTACCCCACTCTCTGGTCTTTTCCCTTATTCATTTTTTAAGATAGTGTTCATAGACACCTTTGTGCGAATGTGAATGTATTTCTGTAGGACTGATTCTTAGAATTGCTGGATCAGGTCTGTGTATTTTTAATTCCAATAGGAGCTATCAAAATTGTTTTTTCCAATCAGCAGCATACCATTTTATACTTCATTTATTCATTTTTTTTCAGCAAGTGTTTGTTTTACATCTGTTGTGTTATTGTTAGGGGTTGTAGATACAACAGCAAATAAAATAAAATTATTATTCTCATTACACTTACATTATATTTGGGAGAGAAAGACTAAACAAGAACTGAAGTAAATATATAATATAATGGCAGGTTGGTGATTAATACTGTGAGAAAAATAAGTCAGGAAGAGTAGATAGAGAATGATGAGGACGAGGGTAGTGTCTTAGGGCAACTCAGGCCTCATAAACCTTAAGCTAGAGTTGGCATTTGAGATGAGAACTGAACAAAAGGTGTTTTCTCAGTGTTCTGCCAGATTCAGTTCTCTAATTTTGTCAGGGTTGTCCAACCCATGGCCTGTGGACCAGGATGGCTATGAATGTGGCCTAACACAAAATCATAAATTTACTTAAAACCCTTTTTTTGCTAATCAGTTTTTGCTAGTGTTTGTGTATCTAATGTATGGCCCAGTACAACTCTTCTTCTTCCAGTGTGGCCCAGAGATGACAAAAGGTTGGACACTCCTGCAAGTGTAAGGTATTATATGAGAGGTCTGTCCAAAAAAAGTTCAACCATAGTTAATATAACAAAAATGGTTCACATGACATCGATATAACCTGGCAGCCAAGGAGAGTGGACTGGAATGCACATGCATGAGCAATGATGGCTTCACTGTACTAGTCTGTGGGGGAGGTAGACACTGTTGAGTGAGCATGTGTGGCCATCACATTCAAAATGACTGAGTGAGGAGAGCAACAAATTTGTATCACATTTTGTGTTAAGATTGAACATTCCTCTGTGGAAACTATTTGGATGATTCAGAAGGCCGTAGCTATGGGCAACTGGTAATTACAGCTTCATCCTGGCAGTGCACCTGCTCATCATGCATTATGTCTCGTGCAGAGTTTTTTGGTAAAACATCAAATCACCCAGGTGATTCAGCGCCCTTACAGCCTAGATTTAGTGCCCTGTGACATCTGGGTTTTCCCAAAGCTTCAATCACCTTTGGAAGGGAAGAGATATTAGACCATCAGTGAGATTCAGAAAAATATGACAGGGCAGCTGACAATGACTGGGAGAGCTGTGTGAGGTCCCAAGGTTCCTACTTTGAAGGGGACTGAAGAGTCATTGTCCTATGTACAGTGTTTCTTGTTTCTTCTTCAATAAATGCCTCTATTTTTCATATTACATGGATGGATATTTTCTGGACAGACCTCATTTATATCTGAGTGGAGTTATCTTAAGAGAGCAGGAGGAGTCCCTGATATTTTGAGAATTGTGCATGGTACACATTGTGAATCTGAAATTAACCTATTATATTTGTTAGAAAGCTGCTAACTCATGTGTAACATTATGTGTAATGTGTTGTGTTGCAGTGAAATTTGTAGAAAATACGATTGTATTTATAAACATCTATTTTCAGGAAGATATCTGTGTTATACCTGTGCTTTTTTGTGCTCTATAGAAGAATCAAAAATTGATCTCTTTTTGGATTAAATTTTTTTCAGAATTTTGACAAAACTTCTGGAGGTATCAGATGATCCGCAGGTCTTAGCTGTTGCTGCTCATGATGTTGGAGAATATGTGCGGCATTATCCAAGAGGCAAACGGTGAGAGATGAGCCATTAATTTCATTTGGGTTTTCTGAAATGCTCAATGCAGAATCCTAACTAATGTACCCATCTAAAATAAAGTAGTTTAGCAGAGAAATTAATAAGTATGTGAAATCAAGATTCCCATAATGCTGGGAATTAAGTAAAATGTAATTAATATGGGTAGTATAAAAATATAAATGCACCTGAATAATACTATAGTGTAGTAGCCAACAGAGATCACATTAAAAATTTCATGTTCATATTTTCTTCGGTTTGCATACATGACTGACTGACTGACTGATTGATGGGAAGGTTTTTAAATGGTGCCTAGCACACTGGAGACCCTCAGGGCATCCCTTTGAAGCAGGTTATTTGTTATGAACCCAGGTCAGAGTATCATCTGCCTCACCCTGGAGTTTACAACTCTAATTGGATTAGCTGTGTTATGTGAAGTACTTAATTGATGGTCAGTTGATTTTCAATAAAAGTGCCAAAGGAGGAAAGAAGAGTTTTTTTTTTAAATTTAAAAAATATATTTTATTTACTTTTTATTTTTTGGGGTGACACTGGTTAAAATTACACGTGTTTTAGGTGCAAACTTCTACAACACATTACCTGTACACAGTGTGTTCACCACCCCAAGTCAAATTTCCATTCATCACCATTTATGCCCCCTTTATCCCCTCCTACCTCCCCTCCTGTCTCTGCCCCTCATGAGTTTTCTCTTTTTTTTCTTTTTGCTTAATCCCTCCACCACCCCTACTCAGTCCCCCTGACCCCCAACAACTGTCAGCCTGCTCTCTAAGTCTGTCTCTATTTTGCTGTTTTATTAGATTCCACATATGAATGAAATTGTTTGGCACTTTTCACTTACTGGCTTATTTCACTTAGCATAATGCTCTCCAGGTTTATCCATGCTGTTGCAAAGGGTAAGATTTCCCCTTTTTTTTTTTTTATGGCCAAGTGGTATTCCATTACGTAAATGTACCATACCTTTTTTATCCACTCATCTACTAATAAATACTTTGGCTGCTTCCAAATCTTGGCCCTGGTAAATAATGCTGCAGTGAACATAGGGGTGCATATGTTCTTTTGAATTAATGTTTCAAGTTTCTTTGGATAAGTTCACAGAAATGAAATCACTGGGTCATAAAACACTTCCGTTTTTAATTTTTTGAGATAATTCCATCCATTTTGCACAGTGGCTGTGCCAATCTGCATTCCCACCAACAGTGCACAAAGGTTCCCTTTTCTCCACGTCATTGTCAACACTTGTTTGTTGATTTATTGATGATAGCCATGTGACAGGTGTGAGGTTTTACTCTCATTGTGGTTTTAATTTGCATTTCTCTGCTGATTAGTTGAACATGATTTCCCTCTTTGGTGAAGAATCTCTTGAGTTCCTTTGCTCATTTTTTAATTGGATTGTTTGCTTTTTTTGGTGTTAAGTTCTTTATAAATTTGGGATATTTACTCCTTATATGATATATCATTGCGAATATGTTCTCCTAGTCAGTGGGTTGTCATTTCATTCCGTTGACAGGTTCCTTTGCTGTGCAAAAAATGTTTAGTTTGATGTAGTCCCATATGTTTAGTGTTTCTCCTGTTTTCCTTGCCTGGGGAAATATATTAGAAAAAATACTGTTAGGAGAAATGTCTGAAATTTTACTGCCTGTGTTTTCTTCTAGGATTTGTATGCTTTCCAGTCTAGCATTTAAGTCTTTAATCCATTTTGAATTTATTCTTGTGGATGGTATAAAAAGGTGGTCTAGTTTCATTTTTTGCACATATATGTCCAATTTTCCCAACATCATTTATTGAATAAACTACCCCATTGTATGTTTTTGCCTCTTCTGTCAAATACTGATTTTAAAGTTGTTTATTTCTGGGCTCTCTATTCTGTTCCATTGATATATATGTCTGTTATACATACACCAATATGCTGTTTTGATTACTATGCCAACATCATGCTGTTTTGATTACTATGGCCTTGTAGTATATTTTGCTATCAGGTGCCTGATTCCTCCAACTTTGTTTTTCTTTCTCAAGATCACTGATCTCTTCGGAGTCTTTTGTGGTTCCATATAATTTTTTGGAATAGTTGTTCTAGTTCTGTGAAATATGCTATTGATATCTTCATAGGAATTGCATTGAATCTATAGATTCCTTTGGGTTGTATGGACATTTAAATAATGTTGATTCTTCCTATCCAAGAACATGATATATCCTTCCACTTATTTGTATCTTTTTCAACTACTTTTTTCAGTGTCTTATTCTGAGTATGAGTCTTTTACATCTTGGTTTAATTTAGTCCTAGGCATTTTCTTTTTGAAGCAATTGTTAATGGGATTGTTTTCTTAGTTTTCCTTTCTGATAGTATATTATTGTTGTATGAAAATGAAACCAATTTCTGGATATTTATTTTGTATGCTGCTGCTTTACTGAATTCATTTATCAGTTCTAGTAATTTTTTTAGTGAAATCTTCATAGAGTTCTCTATATACAGTATCATGTCATCTGCGAATAATGAGAGTTTTATTTCTTAATTTCCAATTTGGATGCCTTTTTATTTCATCATCTTGTCCAATTGCTATGTCTGGGACTTCCAGTACTATGTTGAATAAGACTGTTGAAAGTGAATATCCCTGTCTTATTTCTGATCCTACTGGAAATGCTTGTATTTTTTGCCCATCGAATATGATGTTGGTTGGGGTTTGTTTTATATGGCATTTATTACATTAAGTATGTTCTCTCTATTCCTACTTTGCTAAGAGTTTTTAATAAATGAGTTCTGGATTTTGTCAGTTGCTTTTTCTGCACCTATTGATACGATCATGTGGTTTTTATACTTCATTTTTTTTCAAGTGGTTTATCACATTTATTGATTTGCAGGTATTGTACTAACCTTGCATTCCTTGAATAAATCCCACCTGATCATGGTATATGATCTTTTTAATGTATTGCTGGATTCAGTTTGCTAATATTTATTGAAGGTTTTTGCATCTATCTTCATTAGGGATATTGGTCTATAATTTTTCTTTCTTTGTAGTGTCTTTATCTGGTTTTGGAATTAGGATAATGCTGGCCTGGTAAAAAGTACTTGAAAATCTTCTTTCCTCTTGAAAAGAAGTACCTAGTACTAGGTACTAGGTAAACCCTTTTTGAAAAGCATCTCTTTGCCTGCTGCTGACCCAGACAGGTCTTGGGATTTTGACCAGACATTCCCATTTTGGGATAGGTCATCCTAGACTCTATGTATAACAAGGTGGGAAGGGCCCAACAAGCCTTGCTTGTCAACTAGAAATGGAATATTTAAGAAGGCAGCCAGTTGGCCCCAGAAGTATCTTAGCTTTGCATGAAAAACTGACAGGAATCTCTTGGGGGAAGCTTCGTCTTCATTCCAGTATCTAAAGTAGACCCACTTCCTCACTGTGGCCCTATATTCTCATATGGTGTCCTCAGTGTCTGGTCTTGGGTTATGGATAGTTCACTGAAATTGAAACCTAAAGGTGTCCGCTGGATTACCATTGCTGTTCAACCTTAGTATCAGCTGTGCAGAACAAAATATAGACATGGTCATTCTACTGAGTGGCAGATTCAAGGCTCTTCTTGTAACTCTGGGCATTATCTCCTTCATGAACTATAATTATGTTTTTACTGAGACCTAACTCTTATGATATTGCTGATGGTCTAGCTCCTTGGTTTACCACTTGGAAAACTGTAGACCAGCATATTAGAGACGCCCTCTTTAAGAGAACTATGGAAACTAGTTGCAGCACTGGTCAAGCACACACTGCTTATGATAGCCAGTTTTACTGCCTGGATAACCTATCCAGTGTTAAAAATGAGGTATTGAAGTCCCCTACTATTTATTATGTATTGTTTACTTTTCCTTTCAGGTTTGTTAATATTTGATTTATATATTTAGATGCTCTTGTGTGTATAAATATTTATAATTTTTATATCCTTTTGATGAATTGACATTTATCATGGTACAGACACCTTCTTTGGCATTTGTTAGTGATTTTTATGCAAAGTCTATTTAATTTGATATAAATATAGCCATTCCTGCTATCTTTTGGTTACAGTTTGCATGGATTATCTTTGTCCATCCCTTCACTTTCAACCTATCTTAAAGGCAGCATACTTTTGGATTTTTAAAATTCATTCAGTTACTTTGTGTCTTTTGATAGGAGAATTTAGTCCATTGATACTTAATTTTTGATAGAAAAGGACTTACCATTACTATTTTGTTAATTGTTTTATGACTTTTTAAAAATTACTTTGTTTCAAGGGTTGCCCGTTCGATTCCCAGTCAGGGCTAGGTTGCAGGCTGGGTCCCCAGGTTTGGGTGTGCAAGAAGCAACCACACCTTGTTTCTTTCCCTCTCTTTCTCCCTACCTTCCCCTCTCTCAAAAAATAAGTAAATAAAATCTTTCTAAACAGTTTGTTTCTTTCTTCCTCTGTGACTTTTTTTATAGTGGTGTGCATTAAATCTTTCTTTTGCTCTTTTGAGTATCAGTTATATGTTTTTATGTTTGATTATCATGAGGCTCTCATAAAATAACTTGTATCTATAAGAGTCTATTTTAAGCTGATAACAACTTGCCTTTAATCACATGTGGAAACTATCATTGTACTTCTTACTTCACATTAAATGACACTTATGTTATACTTTACATTGTTTTGTAATGTGCATCTATTTACAAAGTATTTTAGCTGTAATATTTTTCTTACGATTGCTTTTTAACTTTATACGAGAGATAAAAGTGATTTACAAACCATCATTAAATTATTAGAGTATTTTGAATTTGACTATATATTTACCTTTACCAATTGTTTTCTCCTACTATATATTTTCATATTGTTACTTAGTGCCCTTTAATTTCAACTTGAAGAACTTCCTCTAGTATTTCTGTAAGGTAGATCTATTGAAGATGAACTGCCTTCGCTTTTGTTTGTCTGGAAAAGTGTTTCTTCTCTGTTTCTGAAGGACAGTTTTATAAGGTATAAAATTCTTGGTTGGCAGTTTATTTTTCTTTCAGAACTTTGACTATATAATCCCACTTCCTCTTGGTCTGCAGGGTTTCTGCAGAGAAAATGCACAGATAATCTTATGGGGGTTAATTTGTATGTGATGAGTTGGGGTTTTTTTTGCTGCTTTAAAAAATTTTCTCTTCAACTTTACTATTTAACATTTTGATTATAATATGTCTTAGAGTAATCTTTGGGTTAATTTTGTTTGGGGTACTTTGAGCTTCCTGTACATTGATGTCCATCCATATCGCTATGAAGATTTGGGGAAATGTTTGGCTCTTATTTCTTTGAAAAAGCTTACTGCTTCCCTCCCTCTTCTCTTTCTAGGACTCCCATGATGCAAATGTTCTTTCATTTTATGGTGCCCTATAATTCACATAGGCTTTCTTTACTCTTTTTAATTATTTTTTCTTTTTGTTTGATAACTTGGTTAATTTAAAATGATATGTATTTGATTTCACTGATTGTTTTGCACGATCATGTCTGTTGTTGACATATTGCATTTTTCAGTTCTGGTACTGTATTCTTCAACTCCAGGATTTCTGTTTGGTTCATTTTATGCTTTATATTTCTTTATTATACTTGTTATTTTGTTCATGAATTGTTTTTATGATTTTGAGTAGTTGTTTACCTGTGTTCTCTTGCATTTTATTGAATTTTTTAAAGATGATTACTTTTATTTTTAGTTAGGGATTTTTTAGTGTATTTTTTCCATTACCCTTTCTTCTCCTTACACTGCACCCACCTGGATTCACCACACTGTTGTCCATGTCCATGAGTCATTTTTACTTTTTTCTCAGTCCTTCACTCCCCAGTGATCCCCCTCCCATAGCTATCATCCTGCTCTCTATCTATGAGTCTGTCTCTGTTTTGCATGTTAGTTCAGTTTGTTCATTAGATTTCACATGTGAGTGACATCGGCTATATTTTTTTCTCTGACTGGCTTATTTCACGTAGCTTAATGCTCTCCAGGTTCATCCATGCCGTCGCAAAGGGTAAAATTTTTTCTTTTATTCCGCTGTGTAAATGTACCGTAGTTGTTTTATTCGCTCATCTACTCATGGACTCTTGGCAATTGTGAATAACACTGCAATGAACATTGGGATGCTTAAGTTTTGTCAAGATATAGTGTTTTAGGTTTTTTCAGATATATTCCTAGAAGTAGGATCACTGGGTTAATTTTTTAATTTTTTAAGATATCTCCATACTGCTTCCCACAATGGCTGCACCAACCTTCATTCCCACCAACAGTGCAAATTACTTTGAATCCTTTGTCAGGAAAATCTTAGATCTCTACTTCTTTGGGGTTAGTTACTGGAACTTTATTTTCTTTGGTGGTATCATATTTATTTGTTTCTTTGTGATCTTTGTAGCTTTGCATTGGTGTCTGTGTATTTGAAAGAGCAAATACCTCTTCTAGTTTTTGAAGACAGTTTTCAGTAGATAATGACCCTTTCCTCTGTGTCCCCTGGGTTGATGAGATTACCTTTGCAATTGCATGCATACTGGATTGCATGTGGTCGTGATGCTGTCACTGAATCTACAGTGGTTTCCGCCATTGGCAGGTTTGTTACTAGGGTCTTGGGTGGGTGTGAATTCTATCTGGGCCCCACGTATATGGGACTGTCTTCAATATCTTGTTCAGTAGAGTAGTGCTGGAATTATAGTCCTTTTCAAGCTCCACAGTTGGTACCTCAGACATTGGGCCTATTAAATGTGGATGGCTGTAGCTCTTGTCAAGTCCTAAGAATGGCTGCTGCCTGATCACTGAATGGGTTCCTGGGTGGGAATGATCAGCCCTGGACCATGGCTGAGAGGGGCTAGAACTAAGCCCAAGACTGTTTTAGGTTCCCTAGCCATGACTGAAGTCTGAAGACCTGGCTCTGAAGGCATGAATGGGTGTTTCTCCTACCAGGTCCCTGGGTGGGTTGGACTGTTTTCTGCCTGTGGCTAGAAGGGCTGGATCCAAGTATAAAGTGATTTCAGAGTTTCCTAAGGCACAGATGTGAGTATCCCACCAGGACCCTAATACTGGTAGGACTGCTTGCAACTGTGGCTGGGAGGGGCTGGAACTGACTGTAGGGTCTAGGAGTGCTGTTAGGAGCATCTTTTGCTGGATCCCTGCCTGACTGGTCTGACAGACTATGTCTGCCAACTGTAAGGCCCTTCAGGGCCTATGGGGTAAGAGGTAGCAGTGTCTCCTGCCAGGTCCCTATACCAGCAGGCCTGCTTGCAGACTTCAGTTGGGAGGGGGCTGGGATCGAGTACAGGGCCCTTTAAGCATTTTGGGGGCTGTAGGCAGGAGTGTTTCTTTCAGTATCTCTGTGCCAGCAAGAGACTGGCTAGGATTGGTGATTGGCTGGAGTCCATGTAGAGGGCCTTTCCAGAATCTGCAGTCTGACTGAGTTTGTCAGGCTTAACTCTGGGAACTTCCAGACCGCAGCAAAAAAGGGGCTGGAACTAGTTCATAGGCCACTTCAGGGTCCAGTTTACAGTCCACAGCTGGGACTGAAGTCTCTATGCCTATTACCTGACATATGGGTGGGTGTGACTCCTCCTAGATCCATTGGCATAGGGTTCTGGTGGCAGAATCAAAACCATATGGGGCTGTAGCCAAATTCTCAAGAGTATGGAGCTATTTCCAGTCTATAGCTGGGATTATGGTTGGCAAAATATCACCTAGGTGCTAGCTTGCCTTCTCAAAATGTCAGTCGTAATGTGCATCAGGGTTTTATAAACTTCTACCTGAATCCCACAATGCCCAAGAAGGCTTTTTTTTTTTTTTTTTTTTTTTTTTGCCATGTGTGGATGCTAAATTATTGTTGTTGGGGTTGTGGGTATGTATAGGGGATGCCTTATTCAGCCTTCTTGCTCATATCACTCACATAGCCCATCTCTGCAAGTTTTATAGCATGCTGTTTTTCCTATTTTACCCGACACTTTCAGACCAAAGGTCTGGCTGTGATTAGGGGTTAACTGGAGAAAAGGTGACGTTATAGCTACTGGAATGGAGCACACTGATTTTGGAACAATGAAAAGATTACGTCTTCATTTTAATTATGTGTCTTCAAATGGGCCTCTTTTGGTTCGTCTTGCCTCAGGCCCCCTGTGTGCTTCCTGTGTGGCTTTTCCTCTTTCCAGGTTGGGGAAGTTTTCTGTCATTATTTTTTCAACCTGGGTTTCTATCCCTTGCGCCTTTTCTTCTCCTTCTGGCATTCCTATGATTGGAATGTTGTTGCATTTCATGTTGCCTTGCTGTTCCCTTAAGCTGTCTTCATATTTTTTGAGTCTTTTTTCATGAGCTGCTCTACCTGGGTATTTCTTTCTACCTTGTCTTCCAGCTCACTAATTTGGTCTTCTGCTTCATCCAGCCTGCTTGTAATTCCTTCTGGTGTATTTTTTTCTTTATCTCAGATATTGTAGTCTTCATTTCTTCCTGGCTCTTGTTTATAGTTTTTATTTCCTTTTTCTTACTGTTGTAGTTCCCACTCAGTTCCTTGTAGTTGTCAGCAAGTTCCTTGAACATACAGTTCTTTATAACTAGTGGATCAAGAAACTATGGTGCATCTACACAATGGAATACTATGCAGCAGAAATAGAGAAGGAGCCCTAACCCTTCACGACAGCATGAATGGATCTGGAGAGCATTATGCTAAGTGAAATAAGCCAGGCAGTGAAAGAAAAATACCATATTATCTCATCTATAAGTGGAACCTAATCAACGAAACAAATAAGCAAGCAAAATATAACCATAGACATTGAAAGAAAGAACAAACTGACAGTAAACAGAGGGGAGGGGGAAGGGAGATTACAGGGGCAAAAAAGGAGAAGGGCCAAGTCAAGTAACATGCATAAAGGACCCATGGACAAGGACAAGAAGGGGAGGGGTAGTCAAAGAACATAATACAATGGACAAAGCCAAAGGGGGGTTACATTGAGGGTGGGAGGTGGGGATGGGAGGGGAGGGAGTAGGTGTTGGGGAGGATGGAGCCAATTGTACTTGAACAACATTAAAAAAAAAAACAAAAGAAAACATCTTCAGCACCTGCAAAGAGAAACATCTCAGACTCTGTGAAACATTGGGGAAGGAAGAATCTTAATGATCTTTGTCTTCCAGTGAATTATTCCTAGAGCTTTTCTTATGAAGGAAAACATACAGGTCTCCTAAACTGTTCCAAGGCTTATGTTTAATTGACTTCTGGCTGTCATCCACCACCAGAGAGCTTTGACACAATTTGATGGCCACTTCCTGTAAACTTACTGAGAAATCTAATGGAAATAGAAGGGATAACAGTATCTCTTGTATCTCCCAAATAAAATACCTGTCAACAGCTCTTTGTGTCTTCCCCACTCCCATGCTGAAGCCATTCCTCAGCCATTCTATGGGGCAGACAGATGTCCCTTAGCTGGTAGCATAGATATATAGGACAGTCCCTCTTGAAACAAAGACTAGACTGAATTATTTGATGAACTGGAACTACTAAGTTTACTATCCATCTGGGAAGCCACACGGAAGGCACTGTTAACTTGTGTTCCCCAAATAATGAAGATCTCATTTTGGTGGCCCCAACAATTATAAGCAGTTTATTTGCAGAGACAACATAGTCAACAATACCTTGGTATTATACTTCTTTAATCAAAGCAAGGTATTAACATGCTTTCTTCCTCATAAACACAGTAAGGTTGTACCTTATGCATGGTCATGAGAGGCCTTTGAGTATTTAAAGAAATGCTACCAGTAGGCCATGTATTTCTTAGGTGAATGTGGGGATCTCTGCAAAAGGAGCTGCCTTTGACAATTCAGTGGAGCTTCCAAGGAAGAAGTGATCAAGGACGCTGCCTCAGGCCTAAAATATAGTCAATTCAGCTTCAACTCATTGGCTTGCATTTGTTGTGGATGATAGAACTGCCCTAGAATTGTCTTCTTGGGCCAAAGAGGAATATTTACATTCTTTATGTGTCCATCTGCACCTCGATTAATGCCAAATGCAAAGCTCAATACAGAAATTTAAGGGGAAAGTCATTGAATTTATAAGTAGATTTTGAAGATTTATGGCATTTGTTTAGCTGGTTAGTTAAGTCCAGGACCTTGAGGCCATGGATAAGGTCATCACTGTAGGTTGGCCTCATCCTGGTGCTTATTGCCTTGTATGTAGGTGCTTTAATTAAATGACATATGAGAAATTGAATGGATTTGATTACAGCCTGTGTCAGCCAGATCAATCAGAGTGACCAGTGGGTGACAGATTCACAGGTAAACTTGCCAGAAGGCAAAATAGTGTAGAATTGAGAGGTTTCTATGTCAGGAGACATTTCTCATACATTTCTGCATTTCTTGCACATTGAGGCATTGCATACCTTTTTCAAAGAGATGTCTGTTTAGGCGCAAAGGGCAGGCTCGTAATAGAGATTCAGGCTGCCTAAGGTCAGGGGTCCTCCTTTGCACACTATGTGTGCAGGGCTCATTTAGCTCTCTTCACATTTTCCTTTTCAAATGGTGGCTTGGGGGACCGACACAAAATGCTAATATTCTTGGTACTGCTGTTGCTGTGAGTAATAATCTATCCTTTGTCTCTGACCCAGGAGTCTTGTGCTTTCTACCTACATCCATGAAACTATGGTTTGTTAGCTTGCAAGTAGGATAAAAGCTGTGATCTTTTGTAGTTTTTGACAGTGTGATATCAAGAACCCTCTAACATTATGGAAAAATTAAAGACCTGTAGGTAAGACAAAGGAAGATTTTACTTTTATATAACTATAGCTGTTAGCCAAGTTCCCTAACCCATCCAAGATGTATTTAACATGCCAAACAAGACAGATGATTGATAGGTCCTTCTTAGATATATAACAGGGCTTATTTATAGGACACCTGGGTAAGGAAGCTAAAAAGCAAATCTAGGTAAAATACCTTAATTTTAAAACCATAAATGTGAAAAGCTTATTTAAGAACTTACTTTTTCACAGTACTGACTTACTACTTACATCAGGAGCCAGTTAGTGTTTCAAATGTATTTTCTGAATACACTGTTTACACTATATGTACTGCCTAATCAGAAGCCTGTTATGCCTCCACATAATGTAGTTTTACTGCCCCATTCCTTCCTTTTTCCCTTCTCTCTTTCTGCCTTTACGTTGGAATATATATCCCGCCATGCTTTTACCTTTTGCAGACTCTGAATTGCTAATATCTACTGCACTCAGTCCTCAGTGCTAAAACACTTCCTAAAGGGCCTTTTTTTTTTTTGCCTGAAACTCTGACCATGTTACACTTTTATCTTTGTTCTTCCACTGGCTTATATAGACCCAATGACTGGTATATTCATTTTATTCTGAAGCGTCTCAACAGTATATGTCAGAATAACAAATTCTGTGCAATCTTCTGCTCCTTCTTTGAATTATATTTTCAAAATATTTTTTCTTTATAGCACAGTCCCTTGAAGACTTTACTTCTCTTAGAACCTTCTTCAAAAAAGGTAGTATTTTCTCTCTGAAGTCATTCCCATATCTCCCTTTACAGGTCTGTTTCTCAAACTCAATAGGTCTTCAGTGGGTTTGTAGACCAACAATTTAAACTAAATATTTTAAAAGATTAATCATTTATAATTAAAATTATAAAGATTAAATTAAATTAAAAAGATTAAAAATTTATTTTTTATTTTAAGATTTTATTTATATATTTTTAGAGAGAGGTGGAGGGAGGGAGAAAGAGAGGGAGAGAAACATCAACATGTGGTTTTCTCTCACATGCCCCCTACTGGGGACCTGGCCCAAAACCCAGGTGTGTGCCCTGACTGGGAATCAAACAGCAAGCCTTTGGTATGCAGGCCGGCGCTCAATCCACTGAGCCACACCAGCCAGGGTGATACTTAAAATTTTAATTACAGTTTAAACTACTGATAACTTTGTAGAACAGAATGGTTCAGTCACATGTAAGTCAAGTTCTATACCCAATCACTTTCTTTTCTTCTTTATTGCTGCTAAAATAGAAAATGCTTACCCATTACTGTAAGGTGGTAGGAATGACTATAGGAGTTTAAAGGCTCTTGCAGATAGTTTTGGGCCCAGGAAGACTTCTCACTAAAATCTACTTCAACAGTTCATCAATCACTAAGTTGAACATCTCTTTCTATGCAAAAGCAAAACAAAAATGAATGCTGCTACTTGTGAGATATAGATAAAAGAATCTCAATTTTCTCTGGTTTGCATATAAAAGCATTGTTTTAAATTTACTTGTAGCTTGTGGATGTGGTTCTTTTTATGATAGTCCTCAACATTATTTCTTCTATGAATAAAATAAAAACATTATAATTTGGAAAAAATTAAAACTTTCTGTAATGTATCCGTTTTCACCACAATTCAGTCATCCTAAAAATATTTGGGTATCTCTAAGTTGATGTTGATATTTGGAACAGGAGATATTTTTGTTGATATTTTCAACCTATTCAAATAATGACTATATTGATAAGTTGCTTAAAATAATGGAAAGGATCTTTACTGGCATTATCAGTGAAAGTACTGTTTCCTGCATCATATACTGATGAAGCCAGTAACGAACTCTTTTTTTTTCTACTTAAAGTAACATTAATGCTAGTAAAGAAATTGAGTAAGTTTCTTAAAAAAAAAATGATATGCTTTTGTTTGGAAAGGCAGTCTTATATACCCCTGCCCCCATGCCTTCCTTTACATAGCACTCAATGCTTATAACTTGATCGTAATCATACCTCTATTTATTTCAACACTAACAAGATTAATAGGCACATAGTTGACTTTCAGTTCAGTTAGTACAATCTCTTTATCCACAGAGCAATAACTCTGCTGTATATAACTAATCCTGTGTCATTACTGAGTCCAACGAACTTCTTGTTCAACTGTGCCCTCCAAAAATACCAAGTATATCATACATGCATGATATGTATACTAATAGCTGATAGGCACAGACATGAGTACAGAGTCACACAGTGTTTAAGTGTATAGACTGAGTGCTTAGGTCCAAATACCAGCTGTGCTAACTAGTAAATGTGTGATCCTGAGCTTATCACTTAACCTCTCTGTGCCTCACTGTCCCCATTTGTAAATGTGAGGACTAAATGAATTACTATGTAAATACTCGAAACAGTGCTTTGCACGTAGTAGTAAGCACTATTTAGGTGTTTGATAAATCAATTAAATGAGTGATTTTTGTCAAATTATTAAGGAAAGTATCTGCTATCGTACATGATAGCAATGACTCTTCTCCACTGTATGTTTTTGATATATGATTTATAATATTACTTAATAAAGAAATTTGGCTCTCTCTAAGAACATGATATTTGTCCTTAACTTTGTGGTGGGCTTTATATTTTTTTACAAGTTTGTTGGCGTACAATGATTTGTACTCCCCATCAAACAGCAGGTGTGCCAGACTGTTGTCTCTTTTTGAGTTTTTTTCCTTTTTCCCTCTCAAACAGTAAAATTTATCAGTTGACAAAATTTCATAACAAAAATGTATTGGAGACCACAGCTAAATGAATGTACTGCTGGTCCAGTGATCCATTTTTAGATACTAAATATCTTATTTCCTACCCACCATTTTCTTTCATCACACTCAGGTTTGTCTCACTATGCAGACTGACATACGATATTCAAAATGGTGACCCGTTCATTATTGTTTTACATATGTGTTCTTTTCATGATTCATTCTGTAATTCAGAGAAGCACTTTTGTTTCAATAACCTATTTTTGTAAATTTGGGGGGAGAACATAACACAACAATAATTTTTGCACCCCAAAATTATAAATTTAATAATTACATTCAGTACATGCAAATAACATGAAAATAATAAACTATCCAAGTGAGTTTACCCTGTCAACTGAACTGGCCTATTTGTTGTAAAGAACTCATATCCTTTAAGTGTGTACTATGAGTTCCAAGAAACAACTTATCATTAATCTTACTTTTTGCATGTATGCAGTGTATGTGAATAAAATTCTTCCATTGCTTTGTCCTCCGAAGCACAAAACCACCAAAGGCCCTGGCAGATGCCGAGAAATCACACTTTGGTGACTAGTGCCCAACAGTCAATCCCAAAGGAATGTGCCCCTTTGCTTACATGACTCAATAGCACAAATGGTGTAGTGAACATTGTTCCAACCTTTAAAACATTGCAACAATAATATCAAAGCCACATTAGCCCTCATATGGCATGTGCAACTGCAAACCCCCTTTTCTGCCATGAATAGCATAGTGAACATTTATCTTTTTTTAAAAAGGGGTACGACATCTAAACTACTTTTCTATATTTGAGAAATTCTCCACCTTGCAAAGCATGTGCTCCTTCCCACTGTAGAAGATAAAAATGCCAGCAATTAACTTCCCTAAATTCCTTTACAGCTAGTGACATGCCTGTGGTGTAAGCTCAGTGAATCAGATGTACCTGCTTAAGATGTCCAACAGGAATGAGTAATGGAGGGACAGCAGGCATTCCCTTTAGGCAGCCGTGATGTCCAGCCTTGGTGAGGAGGGGAGGCAGTAGCCCTCGTGCCAAGGTATGAGCAGGATAAACACAAGGTTAAGCGCCTAGCTCTAATGGCATCCTCACTGGACTACTAATTTGGTAGCTTGGTTTTGATTGTTATTCAGCCTGAGTAGCCTCCCAAGTATGGTTCCCATCCTTCCAAAGCTACAGTTGTCCTTCAGTGAATTCTTTTGCTGCTTTAACTAGGCTATTGAGTTTCTGTTTCTGCAACCGAAAAATTCCTGTGATACAAAAGATTCTTCTCTTTGAAATCTGGCAAACCAGTATACTGCCATTATGTCCAATTTTCTTAGCTTCCACCGTGTTTTGTATGTATCTACATTATATAGCACTTTTCAACTTGTACAATAATAATCTGTTATATCTTTCCCCCACTAGACTGTGAACTGTCAAAAAGAATAATGATATCTGAATAGGCATAGTGTTTACCACACAGTAGGGCATAAGAAATGCTGAAAGAAAGAGCTACCAAAAGAGTTTATGTTTGTTCTCTTAAAATGCAGACTTTTATATGAGGTAAATAGCTTAATTTTTCCTTTATACAAAGCCTAATATAGCACATGCAAATAAAAATTACTAAATTGCTTTGATGGTGGCACAAAACTTGTATCAACCAAATCAAATTAATTTCTCTTTTCTAAATTATACTTTTCATGAAAAGTAATGTTCATTTTAGAAAACTTTAGAAACATGGAAAAGAACAAGGAAGAGAAAACATTTGTGATACTGCAACACTGAGATAAACTATTCATTATCAGTTTTTTCATAGATGCATATATTTATTTTTCTTCTAAAACTATGAATCTGTGATATCTCTTGTTTTTGTTTATCATGGATATTTCACATCTAAAAATTTTTTTAAAATATAGTTTAATGCTACCTATAGCTAAATGTATTCCAGTTTACTCAAATCTTACTGGTAGATATTTGATGTGTTCCTGATTTTTTCATTATTATGAAAACAGAATGAATTCTTAAAACAGAATTCTTATTATTTTCTTTTTGCCAGTCCTCTTAAATAGATTTAATTAAAGTATGTATGTATTTTGATGCTTTAAAAATGTTAAATGTAGACCAATTCAAACTCCCACCAGCAGTAAGTGAGAATAACATTTTCACTATCCTTTCAGAAGCACTGACTATTGTAATTTCACTTTAACCTCTCACAAAGGAGACTGTCACCTGGTACTTTTAATTTATATTTTGAAACTTACATGATTTATTAGAAATATTAGCTTCCATACTTAAGATAAACATTTCAAAGTTTGATACTTACATTTTTATTAGGCTTATAAAATTTTTCTTATATATAAATTTAAGTTACTGTGTAGTGAAATTCATTCACTCATGAGTTATATTTATTTAACCTTACTATGTGCTAAGCACCATTTTTAGTATTGTCCCATTGAGCTTACATTCCAGTGAAAACATTTGTAGTTTTTTTTACTACGTCTATGCTTAAAAAGAACTTTCCCATTTAGAAATCTGGTAAATGTTCTCCTCAGTTATTTTTGTTTCTGAAATGTTAATGACCTTCTTCCTAATTGTCAGGGGAACAAAACAGATGTGATTTCTGTGCTTATTGAACTTACAAACTTGGGTATATTGCTACATATTATGAAAGTATCTGCTTTCATGTAAATAGAATTGAGTATGCAGCTTACATTTTTAGCAATATGTGGTAGAATCACAATGTGTTATAGAGTGATAAAATTTCATTAGCCATGAATACACTGCTAAACAACTGGGATATTTTTGTAACTACATTTTATATCATATAGAACCATATAAATGGGGAAAAAGACCTTTAGAACAAACAAAAATAGTTCTGTGCTTTTTAGGATACTTAAAGTTTACTCTAAAATTAACATTTGTCTGTTTAACCAGCTGGTATATTCCTTAAATGTTATTGCAAGTATTGAGCTTGTTAATTATGTGTTATAGTATTACAAGACTTTGAAGCCTAACATGCTCTTGACTCAGCTTGTTTTGAAGTATGTTAGCAAAGTTATCCCTGTTAGGCAATAGCTAATAAAATACTGGAATTGAGTTCTAAATTAAATTATTTAAATATTTGATTTTTAAAAATGATATCTCATCTTAATCTGCTAACTGGAGTCTTTTTTCACTGTTTTTAAGCACTTATGAATTTGGACATCTGTATAATGTGAAAGTAATTGGTGGTTCACTTGTGTCTTAAATTTAGAAGATGGGAACTGTCTGTTTATTTTTATAGCAGTGTGTGTCAGTGGAGTGGAGATTGTCTAATCCATTCACTGTGGAATCTCCAGAGTGGAGGGCAGTAACATGTGTTGTTTGAAAATAAATGTGTAGTAAATAAATATAAAAATAATTTATTAAAAGCATATTCCTTAATTTTCTGGGCTGGTGTTAATATGAGAAGATGTAGGGGGCAAGGGTTTAAAATGTGAAAAAACACAACTTTCAAGAGGGACAGGCAGTACATTTGTTGTGAAGATTACATGAGGAAAAAAACACATGAAGCATTCAGCATCATGACCAACATGTAGAAAAAGTGATACGATCATCATCATTATTAACGGTGTGTGACTCTTTATGTTTTTTCATTTGTCATATTTTGCACATAGTATGGTAGCTTTCTGAGATTATGCTGTTCATATACCATTGATCCTCATTATTTATGGATTCTAGATTTGTGAATTTGCTTACTTGTTAAAATTTTTTTTCAAACCCCCAAATCAATATTCAAGCTTTCACAATCATTTGTGGACATGTGCAAAGTGAAACTTGAGTCATTTGACGCATATATTCCCAACTGAAGGCAAACAAGGTGATGCTCTACCTTCCTGTTTTAGCTCTGAACTATGAAAAAATGTTCCTTATGTGCTCTGTTTAGTGCCATGTGTTTGTACTTTTTTTTGTGCATTTTGCTGAGGTGCTATCTAGTATCCTCAGCATAAGAAGGGTTGATGTGCCTCACAGAGAAAATATGTGTATTATATAAGCTTCCCTCACACATGAGCTAGAGTGGTATTTGCTGTGAGTTCAGTGTTAATGAATAGATAATATATATTAAGGTGTCTTTATACAGACACATATAAAACAAGATTATGCATTGATCAATTAATGATAGTGTTGTGAGCAGAGGCTTTTAGGAACCTTGGATTTCCTCTAGGATTTTTATTATTCACTTAATCATTGTTAGTGGTGACCATATAGAACTTAATTACTGTGGATAATGAGAATCAACTGTATTTCCATGTGTTGGAGCTGTCCAGAAGGAGCCCAATAAATAATTCCCCTCCTGCCTGCCTGCCTAAATACCGAATTATTTGAGAAGCATGACAAAGGAGATAATAGATGGAGGCCAATTATTGATAAAGTCAATATTGAAAAATGTGGTATACTCATGTACAATACACAGATGGCCTTTTGGATACTGAACTCAGAATTAGACTAACCCATTAGTCCCAGGTAACACTGGACTGATGAAGAGAAAGGAGGGGGTGGATCTGTGCCTCTGGATTCCTGCTTCCAAACTTGCCAATCACAGAGGTCTGCCCAAGAGGAGTAAGCAAGGTCAGGGGACAAAAGGGTATTGTGCTAAAGAGCAGGGGTAAGAAGCTCGCCCTGCTGACCCCCTCAAAGTAGATCATGCACACGAACACTAGATTGGTCAGTTGAATATGCAGTTTGTGGTAAAATAAGAGTAACTTTATGTTTGTTCCTCAAATTCCCTTTAAAATTTATCCAGTGATGATAATCTTTCCATGCTTCTAGATGAAAACCTAGGTGACCTCAGTCCTTTTTTTTCCTCACCCTATATAACAGCCTTGCAGTCATTTTAAATAATAGAAAGAGTTTAGTCCAAGACATTTAGTAGCCCTTTCATTACTTATTCAAAAGTAGGACTTCTCTCCTTGATGCCCTCAGCAGGCGAGGGCTGGCAATCCTGTCCCTTTTTAGCTCTCCTTTTCTGAGCTTACCTGCTGTTGCCTCAGTCTCCCTGAGGCTGGTAAGTGAGGAAGGGGTGAGGGTGATGGGAACAGAGTGTTTCTCACATGCTATCGATGGCTTTATGTGCTCTCACCCTGGTAGATGTCTGAAGCTGATAATTTCCTTTGGGAGCACTTTTTAGCATTCATTGGAGGCACCTTTCCCAGACTATCCCACTGCAGCATCTGTAGGTTGGCATGAGCCATTTGTTTTTCATCTTATTTCTGGTGACGCTTGAACTCCTTTGCTCTAGGGAATCCTAACACAGCCCCCTCTACCTTGCTGCTGTTGGTTGCTGAGACCTCTCAGGCTTGTGCCACTCTCAGACACAGGCCACAGTCCTCCCAGCTTCAGGGAATAACACCCATCTCTGCATGTGCTTCCTTTGGCATGAGGTTAGAAACCATCACCACCTTTTTCTTCTCTGTAAGGCAGGGTCCTGCAGTGTGGACTGGTACCTCTGTAGAACATCACAAATCGTCCTTCCCCTCCCTAGATCCTTTAATGTTTTCAATAAAATTCCTTAAGGGGATTAGAAATATTTAGAGTTCTTTGTAAATTCTGCATGTGCTGTTCTCTTACAGATTCACTTTAGTATCTGTTAACCTGTTAATTGGGCACCGCAGTTGAAACTGAGGCAGAAAGAGTTTCTTATCATCTTGTTATGTACATATGTACATACCAGTTTCAACAGTTCAAAAAATTAATGTGATTACAAAGAGTAAACTGATGTTTAGTTAGTTTATCAGGTTGGGCAAGTCATTATTTCCTAGTCTGACAATGAATATTTCTAAGCACGTGTGACTTTTCTTTTTTCTGAGTGTTACTCCTGATTTGTGTACTTTTCTTTTAATCTCTGTTCTTTATTATCTCTCTCCATGGATTTCCTAGGCTACTCTTAAAAGAGTTAGTAATGGAAAATGCTAAGTAAATACCTGGCAGATAGTGATACGTGAATGTTTGCTAATATTGTTATTTGGGATTTTAGTATGTTACAGCCATTAAAGGAGGATTATCCTCAGGCAGTATTGCTGCAATCTATCTTTTTTTGAAGGCTTACTTGTCCTTTAACAATGATATTTTGACACTGGATAATAATATATATTTACTTGTATTAATATAACACATATTCATATAATAATATAATTAATTGGTATTTGGTGAGTGCCTTCTGCCTTTAGCCCTGGGAACATAGGGTAAACAAAACCAATGCAGAGTTTTGGTCTTCATGGATCTTCTTATTATAATGGGGGAGGCAAATTTAATAATTTTAAAATAATCATTCAGGTGTAAAATTAACACTTAGATGAATACAGTGTGGGAGAGAGGCATAGCGCCATGAAAAGGGCATATTAGGGGGTGAATGTAATAAAGGTGGAGAGAAGGCTCTCCTGAGGAAGGGACAATTAAATCAAGATCTGAAAGATAAATAGAAGTTACCTACATGAAGAGTAGAAGAAAAGCTTCTGGAAGAGAAAACAACATGGGGCAAGACCTGTGGCTGGAGGACCTGAAAGGAGGCAAGTGGAGTCAAAGTGCAGAGTACAGGCTGCATGACCAAGTCAAACTGTGAAGGCCTTGTCAACCATTGTTTTAAGCAGGACAAGTGATAATTTAGATTTTTGGAAATATCATTTTGGACTGAAGGGGAGCAGCCCTTGTATCCTCTTCCTCTTCCTCCATCATCATAGCAGAAGACATGTGGGCTTTATGTCATTTAGTCTTCACAGCAGTACTGTAAATGAGGCATCCTTGTTAAGACAGGAAGGAGTTTACACTAATAAATGACTTCCCTAATGTAACTTACCTGCTAAAGAGCAGAGCTGATATATTAGATAAAGTAGTGTTTTCAAATCACAGTACCTAGCACATTACAAGCAACTAATGTTTGGTAATAATTATACTCTACTTTTTTCTTATTCAATACTGTGTCTGTTTTTAAAAAAAAATGCTTTAAAAAGTAAAGTATAAAAAGGTGTAAAGATAAAGGCTTCTCTCTTATCTCTGGTCTCCATCCACCCATCTGTGAGGTTGTCTTAAACCACCAAAGCCCTATTGCATTATGTCACTTGTCACTGACTATGTAATAGTTATGTCTCCCACTAGGCAGTACAGACTGGAGAATCCACACTGTTGTGCTGAAGTTAAGAGACTCCACAGCTCTATCCACAGCCACATCCTTAGAAAACCTCTTTCCATTCCTGAAGCAAAGAACCCTTTTCACTTTACTTTTGTATCTGTGATAACAGGATTTTTCAGAGTGTTAGGGGGTGCAGTGATAGAAAGCAGTGTAGTTGTCAATCAGCTCGGTGCTTTTGACAAGAGGAATTTTCTCCTCTGAGTGCCCAGGAGGTCATTTGGTGTATTTCATTTTTACCAGAAAGAACAGATATCTTAAAAATCAGTAGTCTTTTTTCAGGAAATTAACATGGCTTCTACTGGGTGCTTTTTAACCTTATATTCCCTGCTGTCTTCACCTGAGCCCACGTCTGTCTCACAGCATGGCAATTGGTGGACTTAATATTAATCTGATGATATTATGGATATTAGATGATGTTCAAGATAGTGATTTTAAGCAAGCCAGAAATACTAACACTAAAGAAGTTAATGCTCAACAACTGAGAAAACTATAGAATACTACATGAGATATCCAGGTAGATGGTATTTGCATAGATTAGGAAATGAGAATAACTATTAGATTTAAAATTAGAAATTCAAAAGGGGAAAAATTTTAATACTTTAAATCTGTGATTTGGAGAAAATGATATAAAAAAAATACATGTGTTGGTTTACTTACCTGTGTTGTAACTTCTCTTTTTAAAATCTCCTGGCACTTTGGGATTTGGGCCTTCTGCTGACTGACAGCATGAGTTTGAAAGTAATTGCAGTATCTTCACAAAACGACTTCTGTTGTGCAGGGTTATTGAACAGCTTGGTGGGAAGCAACTGGTGATGAACCATATGCACCACGAAGACCAGCAGGTTCGCTACAACGCTCTTCTGGCTGTGCAGAAGCTCATGGTGCACAACTGGTATGTGCTGGCTTTTTCCTCCCACTCACACACTGGCCTGAGAGATCACATTTGTTTAAAACTTCTAATGTAAACACTCTGATGAATCATAGTTTTTAAAATCAGTGATAATTTTTAAATATCTAGAAATATATCTTAACAATTCAGAGCAATGACATGATAATTAAAAAATTGCATTAATGTTCTGAAGAAATATATGTATATTCAAAGTACTTATATCAAACACAACTCCAGAAGTAAATGAAAGACCCCATGTGACATAAGTGAATCAGTCTTTTTTGGAATTAATGAGATCCAGTTGGGCTAAACTGATTAGGGATTACAATTTTGGAAGGTTTAGATATTCAACATGTGGTTCACCTGACTGGATTTTACCAGTTCACATGAAAACACAAAATGATTGATCTATTAAGATTTAACTCTCACATTTAACTCATTATAGCTTTTTGCTTTTGAAATAACTGGTTATATTTTTCTGTCTTTTTAAAAAAAGAGAATTATTGACCTTTGCATACCCACTTAGAACAAGGTAAATTAAAGAGTGACTGCTAAGATATAATGGTGAGCCATTTGTGTAAATGATAGCAGGATTCCCTTTGTCATGTCTGTTTTTAGCTGTAAGTTGGATGTTCTTCTGAAAAGTTCAAATGCCTCTCTGTTCCCCACCCTATGGAAGCATGCTTCGGTGTTGGACTGTTTTTGTTAATGCACTATGAACAAGTATACATTCTCTATAACTGACAATAATACTGCCAGAAAGAATTAATGGTGCATTAGAATGTGTACATTTGAAAGATGCAGCAAATGCAGTATATGAGACTATCCAAGTGCTGTTGTGGTATTATACATTAAATATTATGATTTTGCCACTTTAGCATTTTTCATAAATAATGACGTTTTTGTATTCTTTCAAATTATTTTTGAGCACTTTATACTCTGTTATGTTAAGAGCTGGGCTATAGCTATAATAGAAATGGGTACAGCTTTACTTAGGATGATTAGAGACAGCCTCTCTGAGTAGGCCAAAACAGCTAAGCTGAGATAAAAATGATAAGGAACCAGTTATACAGCTCAAATATTGGGGGTAATTATTTCAGGTAGAGGGAATGAGAGGATAAAAGACCATGAAGCAGGAATGAGCTTGACTTCTTTAAAAGCAATGTCTGCAGACATATTTTTATGTGAAAACTGGGGGTGATGGTGCTACAGTCATCTAGTAGGTAGAAGCCAGGGATGATACTAAACATCCTACAATGCACAAGCAGTCCTCATAACAAAGAACTGTCTTGCCCAATATGTCAGTTGTGCCAAGGGTGAGAAACTCTAATTTGAAGGATGGAAGAGGCTGGCATGAAAAAAATGGTCAAGGAGAGATTGGCAGAGATCCAATTGCCCATGGTCTTATAGGCTGTCATTTGATTCTTACTTCTGTAAGATGAGTTGAAAGCCATTGAGAGATCTTTAATGGGGCAATGACAAGAATTGGTTCATGTTTTAAAAGATTGCTTAGGCTACTCTTTGGAAAATGGATTGTACAGGGGTAAGTGTGAAAGCAAGAATACCATTTTAGTAGGTTCTCATTGTGGTCTAGAATAGAGATGGTTAGTGGCATGAACTAAAAGTTAAGATAACAAGAAGTAGATGGACTTGGGATAGATTTTAGAGTTAGTACTTTCCATTGCAGCCAGCACATGATGGGCTGAAAATATTTTTACTTTGTGCAGGGAGAATGGGATCAAAGCAGAGAACACTCAAAATAGTTTTTATCTGTTTAATAGGAGGAAAAAACTTCGAAGTCTTTCAGTAAAATATGGAATACTCCCCTGGATATCCCCCCTTTTGTCACTTCAACCTGAGCCACATTTTTCAATATAAATGAATTATTTAGTAATTTTTTCTCTCTTGGTTTATGTCTCTTTCATGAAATTAGTTTTTAAAATGTTGGCATTTAATAGAATATGAGGCCATTGCAACCAGTGAGCTTATTATTTGCCAGATGTTTTTCTAAAGTTTCTATGAAACAGTTTTATTTTCCCTTTTTGTTGAAATTAGAGTTGATATTGTTGATAAAATAATTCATTTTAAAAGTTTTTCTCTTGAAGAATTTATTATTGGGTTTAGCTGTTTATAAAATGTATATTTCTGATGTGAAAGAAAAGATAGGTATGAAATAGGATGTTGACCTTTTCCCTTTGCTTGTGGGGGAAATTTTTTGAGAATTTTTGTGTTTTTACATGATTATACTTTGAAGGCAAAACATTTAAAATTTGATTTTTTCCTTGAACTTAGGAACTTGATTAAGTCTCACAGTATATTTTTTGATGTATGTGTACAAAAGGAAAAGTAATCATCTGTTTATTCACTCTTTATCACTGACTGATGAGAGAATATCCTCCCTTGCTAATTATGTCCCAAGTTATTTTAACTTTACTATTTTAACTATAATAAATCCCTTTTAATTGACAAGCTAATAAATGTCAGTATTTTCCTATACTGTATAAAGGAATTTTCATTTAAAGAAACATTAGAATTCACACTTGACCTGTAGATTGTGTTGTGAGATATATAATTCTTCGGCTCTTTGTGCCAGAGAATGAAAATTGCTCAAGTAATAGCAATTTATTTTACCTTCAGTCAATATGAGACCAAATAGAATACTGTTTGGAAAGTAAATCTTTAATGACATTATCCCCAAATGCAAAAGGATTTTGAATCCAAATCTTTATGCAGATAACCATGTTGTCTTTATTAAATCATGGTAAAGACTGCTTTTCTGCTTACCTAAAATGGAGGCTTCTATTATCTAAAACAATGGTACTGGTTTTCTAAGATGTTACACAACAAATAAAACAGGAAAACACAGTCCATTTTCTGCCCTCTTAACATTTGTTTTGTTTTGATTTAATTAAAATGAATTTTTTATGTTAAATATTTTAGTAGAAATAGTTAAAATATAATCATGGATAAAAGTAAAATAAAAACCCTGCCCAAATGGCGGCAGCAGCAGCAGCGACTTTCCATGGCACTTTGCTTGTTATCTGTAGTCATTGTTTTGTTCCTCAGCTGAGCTGAAAAGATTCCTAGTACACTCTTGATTTTCTCTTACTTTTATATCACAAATGATGTTTAGATATTTGATATTAATCCTAAACTATCCATGTTTATTAGAATAAATTATAATTTTGGATATAAACATTTACTTTTAATGCAGGAAAATTTTTTTTAAGTATAAGGTTAGAATTACATTTTAAGCATAAATTGGATACTTTTAAATCATAGAACTGGGCTATGTTTTGATATTGATATTTGATTTTAAGGACCTAAATATAATGTTTCTTGATAATGTAGAGATAGATTTATTTCTGGTTTACATAACATGTAGTACAGAGTTATATATCATGTGAAAATAATTTTTTATAAATTTATGATTAATTTCAAAATTATTTCCATAAATTACAAGTCTTCATAGAGTAGTCAGTGTTTCTCCCCTCTACTTGACATCTGTATTTTCATTGAAAAATGGATTACAAATAACCCTCAGTGATTTGGTGGGGGAATGATGGACCAGAATAGAGTTGCTGGGGGATGGTTGGCACACCCGGTGCCGCCTCAGTTCAGGGGGCCTGGAGCAGGTCACGCCTACTCACAGCCGTCCCGAAAGACCCACACAGCTATCTGATCTTGTACCCACTGTGCATTCCTGGCATGCCCTTCTTTTGAGCAGTGCTGGGTTTTTATATTCATGGATTTGGCAGAATATATTAAAAATGACAACTTACTCTAGAAAACTTTTATATATACCCTTCGTTTATACTTTGTAACTTAACATCATAAAATGTCATCATTTTTCTCCTACAGAATGATATAAAATGTAATCAGCTTGTAATTCAGAAGCAACAATATATGCATATGGACAGCTCAAGACTTCAGGAAAGAAACACTGAATTTTGTAGGTAGAGGATCTAATGTAGAATTTTATATTTGTTGCTGGGTTTTTTTTTTTTTCATTCTTATTTCAAGCAGAAAAATAAGTTCTAAGAGTATTACCCTCTCTAGATATTTTGTGTATAGATAAATAATGGAACAAAGAACTCACCAAGCAAGGGTATGAGTAATACTACTTTGTTCTCTAGGTTATCTTATTAGTTATTTTGTTAGTACACAGCCATAAATACAGTGACTAAAATAGTTACTTATGAACTAAATTGAAGGAAAAAACCTAATGTAAGTTTTAACCTTTTATTGCTAATAATCATATTACTAAAACACTTCATATGGTTTTTAATAAGCATAAAACATTTCTAGATTTAACATTTTTCAGAATTTATAAAGTGGTCTCTCTTTGGATAGCTGGAATTTTCCACATTATTCTTACTACAATTTTAGTGGCAGAACCTTTGAAAATGTCTTTAAGGGCATATGTTTTGGGTATTTTTTAAAACCAAATATTACTTGATTTAAAATAAAATTTATATATATATATATAACTCCAAGTAAAAAGGAATTCTTTATAACTGTTGTCTCAATATTACTTGAGCAACTCTGGGTCTTCCAGTCTAAAGTTGCTTCTCCTTTGCTAGTTAGAGATGTTTTGAGGCTGTACTAACTAACTATTTTTCTGGACATTATGTATCACTTAATTACAATTGATTTGGAAATGCTAGCATAACATAAATCTTAGATTATTGTATAGTACCAGTCTAAATAAACATTTGGAGGTGGTGGATAATAAGCATTGTTACAGTAAAGAAAATAAAACTACTGATGGACAATATGGTTTATGTACTTTATAATTAAATTAAAAAATCAAGTTCAGATTTCATACAGAGGTGCGTATGACTAAAGTATAAGTAAGTATCTATGGATCAAGTTTATGTTGTGGTTTCATTTGATTAGGATCAGTGTCTTAGGTGTACAGATACCTGAATTGGGTTCTGAAGGATGGTTAAACATAGACAAAGGAAGAGTTGTATCTAGTAAGGAGAGACAGAGAAAAATGAACCAACTTGCTAGCTTCTAAATGCTTTTTATTCCTTTTCCTTTTAGTGGTCAGGGTAGTTACATTTGTCATTTCATGGGTTTCATGCGCGCGTGCGCTTTGAATAATCAGATTAACCTAACAGAACAGAGTATGCTAAAAATAGAATAAAGATTAAGCAAACTTTATATTTACTAGTCTAGGAGTTTTTTTAAGTTATTTTCTTAGTTTCCTTTTGTGTATGTCACCCAGATGTTGCATCTTGATGGGGAAAAACATTTCATGGGTAACAGAAATGAATTGAGAAGTTTGTGTCACCACTGAGAACTTGAAGTGATAATTTTGTCATCTTAAGAAAGACAGCTTTTTGATGTAAATATCCTTTAATTAAATTTTAATTGAATTTACATTTTAAAAGAAATATATAGTGATGCAGTAGGTACCTACCCTAAATTTAAACCCCTTATATGAATTAAATGAAATTAATTGCCAGCCCTGATTTATATTTTAAAAAACATAAATTCTGTAAAAAGGTACCAAAATGTTAATATGAGGGCCAGAAGTTTTCCTAAAATACCGTGTTTTTTATACCTACACACTCTCAAAACTCTAGAACATTTTCCTGTACTTCTCATACCTTCAGAAGGTTCTTGCCTCATTTTCCTTAAGGGTTAAGTGTTTGTAGACGCTTGAAATGGGAATAACCTCTTGGATGACATTTTTTTCTTAGCTTGGTTAAACAGCCCAGAAGTGTCTTATGAAAAAACATTTTAGTGTGTTGTATCTAGTTACCTTCCCAGTTGAAGATTTAAAATCTGTTATTTGCACCCCTTGTCTCTGTTTTAGGCATGAACAAAAATACTTACTAGATACTTCAGTAGGTGCTAAAATAGAGATATGAAATAGAAAATAAAGGCATAGCACACAGGTTCAGTATGGTGTCATGAAGGCTATGACTGAAGTATAAATAGGTGTCATAGGAGCATGGAAACTATGTCTCATCTCCCCTGGGCCTTTAGAAGGGAAGGTTTCCCAGTGAGGCAACACTCGGGCCCAGTCTGAAGGATCAAGAATGAGTTAGGTGGTGAAGGTGAAGTTGGAGTGTAGGAAGGACTTGCAGGCAGTGGTAGCCTGTAAGCATGCTGTATGTGGAAAGCACAGCAGTGTCACCAGAACCAAAACGAGGAGCCTGGGAGTGGCTGAACTATGGTAATACTAAAGGACACCTTTGAAGTCTTGTGCACTGCCTTGGATTTTAGAAAGATTTGACATAATATAGTACTCTGAATACCAGTTTGTTTCTTCTAAGATTTTTCTAAAAACAAGGAAGGGATTTCTCTTTCTCATGTAATATAAACTGTATGGGTTGGCAGGTCCAGAGCTGGAAGAGCAGCTCTGCTAAAAACAAAACAAAACAAAAAACAAAAATACCCCAAAACAACAGGATCCTTCAGCTTTCCTGCTCCCCTGCCTTTGGCTGTAGCTTTCATCCTGCTGGCTGCAATGGAAAAGGGAAATGTGGAAAGAAAAAAGGATTCTTAGGAGGACTTGTCTTTTTTTCTCTTTAAAACTTTTTAATAGGAAAGAAATTCAACTACTAAAGAATTGCAAGAACAATACAATGTTCTTTCACCTAAATTCACCAGTTGTTGACATTTTGCCACATTTGTTTTCTTTTTATCTCAGCCTCTCTCTTTCTGAACTATTGAGGCAAAATGGCAGACCTTGTGGTTCTTCAGCCCTAAATACTTCAGCGCATGTGTCCTAAGAACCAGGGAGGGTTCTTATGTAACTGTGGTACAACGATGTGATGCTATAAAACATAGCTCATATTCAAAGTTCCTTGTCTATAGCAAATACGTTTTTGTCTGCCTTGTGTTGGTAGACTGAAGGAGGCGGGGGGAATGGCCAGACACTTTGTATTCCAGAGCTTAGCTCTCCTGAGCCACAAGATATTTATCTTTGTTCTTTTCTTTTTTTTCCCTTCCTTCCTTCTTCTTTATTCATTCCTTCTTGCACGTAATTAGTATTTGATAAGTTTTACTTCATGTAGTGATCTTGAGAGAAATATTACTCAATATCAGTTTTCTCTGTTATGATTTTGTGAAAATGACATTATATCTTTGATCTCTTTTAGAGTGTTTAATGTTATAAAGTACAAGAAAAATAGCTCCTAACCATATTTTTCATCAGAAGTTAGTACTAGAGGTTTTATTTGATACACCTGGAGTGAGTGTGTTCCAGCATTAAGAGAATTTTAAGAAAGTCGATCATAAAGTATTCAGATTACTTCAGGCATTCATTTTCTGCAGTTATTAGACATATATGAGAAAGATATCTTATTTGGTAAGGCGATTATTTATTTATGGTTAGTATATTAGTGATATTAGTACAATAACTAGCATAATTTTGAGACTCTTTCCATTGTCTAATTTTCTGCCATTTGTTCTGCCAACATAAGAAAATTGTATGTATATGTGTATGTACATATGTAGATCTACTTCCTTTTCTAACATATTTTGCATATTTTTATGTGTGTTTAAATAAAATATATCCTGTTTACCATCTTTTGACAGCCTACAACAATTTTGCTATTTTTTTCTTGAGAAAAATATTATTTTAAGTAAGAATATGTAGTCCCATTTGTTAACTTGCATTTTTTATAAAGTTGAATGGATAGTGAAAATTTACCTTTAGATAATAATTTGAAAACATCTTTGCAGTGTTTTTATAGATTTTCAGTAGAAACTGCACATTTAAATGAAAACTGCATAGGAAATAATGTAAATGATAAAATTATAGAAACAGATTAGCCACTAGATGATGCTACAGAACAAAACAGGAATGTAATTGTTTCTACTAGTCAAAGAGTACCTTAGTAAACTAAGGTCTAAGGGTTTTTGGGTTTTTTTCCCGCTTGTTTGTTTTTGTTCTTTATCTTCACCAGATATGATGTGCCTGCAAAAAATCAAAAACTTAAGTTAATTTACATATAAGAAGAGATATTATAAGAATGTCATTGTAGCTCACACAATCTAATACTAGTTGAAGTCATGTAGTTCCACTGAAACTGGGAACCAGAAAGCTGGCAGGAAGCGAGGCAACTGTTTCCATCTCCCTTTTCTTCTAGCTACATGGTTTCTCATGTCTACAGCCCTTCTACTTAATTCTTTTCTATAGGCCAGCTTTCCTGCTCCAAACCCTGTCATGGAGGCTCCACAGTAGCCAGCTGAACCTCAGTGTCTTCTTACGTTGAGCTTCCTGCTTTTGGCTGGCTCAGTTTGGGTGTGCCCTTCCAAATATCTGGACAAGGGGAGTTCTTTTGAGTCCTGCTGGGCCTGTTCCTTGGTCACTTGTCTCTCTTTTACCTGAAGGAGGAATGGGATTTGAATGGCAGTGAAAAAGTGATTTCTTTCTTTTCTGACACATTGAATTTGATGTCTCTGAATTATATCCAAGGAGAAATAAAAAAGGTAGTCAGAAATTGTAAGTTTGATGTTTAGTAACAAGTCGTAAGTTAGAGTCATGAAAGTAGAGGAGATTGTCCCGAAAAAGCATACGTAGAACAGGGCTTCTTCACCTAGGAGGTTTTGTATTAACCCCCTGAAATTATATGCAAAAATGTGTGTATAAGTATTTTCTGTGGGTCAGGTCCATGCTTTTCATCAAATTCTCAAGTAGGTCTGTGATTCAAAAAAGTTAAGACTCGTGTTAGAGAATGAGACAAAACACTTCAAACTAATACAAAATAATATAGAATATAAACTGTAATTGAAAAAATTAAAAAAACATAAAAAAAGCAGGAATTACAAAGGATTACAAAACATAAAGAAGTTTTATTTCATTAAAAATAAAAATACAAAATAAAGTGAGAAAAAATAATTAAGGGGCTGTCAGAGGAGTAGATTTGACACAAGGAGGGTCGGGGTGGGTGAAAGCCATTTCTAAGAGAAATGGCTAGAAAATTAGGAGAAAACCAGGAACATATGCCCTTAGGGAAACAACAAAAAAAGGGGGTATAATAATTATTATATTTTTAACTATATTCTCTATGCTGTTCTTTTACATCCTCATGACTGTTTTTATAACTGGGAACTTTTCTCACCCATTACCCCAAATTGCCTTCCACTGCCAACCATTAGTTTGTTCTCTGTATCTATGAGTTTGTTCTGTTTTGTTTCTTCATTTATTTTGGTTTTCAGATTCTACATACAAGTGCAATTATATGGTAAAAAAAAAAAAAGTAAAGAAAGGGGGTATATATCAAGAAGAAATGAGTAAGTGGTGAGCAGTGTAAAGTATAGCCAAGAGGGCAAGGAAGAGGAGGACTGAAAGTGGCAACAAGAATATCATTGTGAACTGGCCCAGTGCCCTTGGTGGCTGCAGAAGACAGATTGGAGCAGGCTGAGGATGGTGAAGCAGTAAAGAAAGTCAATGTGACCATCTCCTAGAAGCTTCATTAGTAGAGGGAGGAGAAAGGACAGTGCTTAGGGGTGCCTGATGTAGAAATTGGACTTTTGTTGTCATTGTTTGCTTTAAAATAGGAGATGTTTATATGGTGCCATGAGGGAGTTAGAGTGGGGGAATTTGAAGGTTAAAGAGCTGGGTAATTGATGGAGGGAAGTCCCAAGAAGCAGGATGAGATAGTTAGGGAAAGGTAACTAAGTAGGGACTGTCTACTATTAAATATGTAGGCAGACTTTCCTGCCAAATACCTCTTTTGCTGTTGAGATTAATACTCTGTTGTCTGGACTAATTTAGCAAGTCTATGTTCATTGAAATGAATTGGGAAATTGGGGAGGGCTAGTCTCTGATTTATGCTGAATAAAGGTTTTCTCATAGGTTAAAGATTTAAGTTTTTCTGTTCTAAACTTTTAATTTGAGGCTGGGGTGGGGATAGGTAGTGGTGAGGAAGCAATACAATTTGTTAAAAATATTCAGAGTATTCCCACTCTATCAGTTGTTGCATGTGCTACCCATAGCGGATGGAGGTAGAGTGGAACAATTCAGTGCAACACCACGAGAGGGAAAAGAATTCACATTATTGAGGCACTAGCCAGGGGCATATATTATCTTTTTTAACCTTCACACATCTTTGCAAGATAGATATTAATGTTGTCATTTTTACAGATATGAAGTCCAGTGCATTAGGTGGTTAAATAATTGCGCAAGTTCTCTAATACATAGCAATTAGATTTGAACGTGGATCTGTGTAAACTCAAATTCCAAATTTAGTATTACTCTTTCGTGCTCTTCAGTAAGGCATACTTGGGGGCCTTAATGGGTATATAGTTGCTTGTGCTCCCTCCTCACATACAGTAAGAGTTCCTTAGAGGATGCTTGTCAGGGCTTTGCTTTGGTATTCAGATGGCATTGTTGTGCAATGAGCCCATCTTCTGTTTCTTCTCTGTTTCATTGTCAGTGTCTGTTGCTTCCTGTCCTGGTTATTCTTTTTCTTTTTCACCCCAAGTCCTTGCCATTTCTATCTGATTTCATGTACCACATCTGCAGTTGGCTGAGTTATTTAATTTTAAAACTTTCTTCTGCTGTTTGTTCCTAACACACCCTGGCTTTTGCACAGAAAAGCTGGCTGTGTGTAGCTCTTGTCCAGCAATCAGGCACTCCTTTCCTACATAAGGGGATTAATGGATCAGCCCCAGTAGGTTGATTATCTGACTTTCCCTTCTTTTTGCTTTATTTAATCACTGCCTACTGCTGCTGGCTCTTGGTTGATGGAAAGGAATGCTTTTCCACTTCCATTTCCTGACTTGACTTTAGGTTTAGAGAGGTGATTCTGTTGCCACTGAAAGGGAAAGTGACTTACTGCATAGGTGTTAAGAAAATAACTTCTAAGGAGAACTTTGCCTGACCCCTAAGACTTAAGTTAAACATCTTCCCAAATTTTTTTAGGAGTAGACAATACGAGTAATAAGCATTTTGATAAGGTAAATATAGCTTTTATCATAGCCTTTAAATTTTACAGACTAAATACTATTTGCTTTTTTGGTGGGGGGGAAGAATCTTGACTTTTTAAGTCATGTAGGTAACTTCTCTCAATCATTTTTATTTGTTATAGCCATTTAACAGCGGAGTCAAAATGATTTATATTACTTAAATATAGTAGTTTAAAATATTTAAAAACCTTCAGTAAATTTATATTATATATATATTTAAAAGTTTTGTTATAAGTAGTGATTTTTAACCTGGCAATTTTAAGACCTGTCTCTCCTTCCCCAAGTATATGTATTTGGAATTACCTGTTTTATTACATATCATCATACATTTTATTCTTAAAAAACACACTTTTTATCATTTGTAGTCTCCTTGAAGTAATACTGTTTCCCATACCTCATTTTTTTTTTAATGCTTTAGAATTTCTAATATACTGAAGTTATTTGTTGGGTGATATAGCAGAATATGTTCTTTGTGTTTCTCTGCTCTTTAAATAATATTCTGAAGTTCTTATGGTAGCATAGTATCTTCTCAGAACTTGGTAACCACGATTTATTTTTACCTTGTTGATTTATTATCTCTGTAGAAATAACAAATTTAAAGTACCTCGGATTTAAAATATTAAAATATACTTTTTGAAAAATTGGAGCTATAAGAATACACTTTTCATGTTTTGACAAATAGGAACCATTTCATTTCCTGAAATAAATTTTTAAGTTGAAACTTTAGAACAGAAAATTGAGCTCCCATTTTGGAAAAAACTGGTAGTAGAAATTATTTTGTCTTAAAATCATGTTAAGTTTGAGCAAATATGAATTATAGGTAAATAGGTTGATATATGTAAAAGAAAAGGTATAGATTTGTCTGCAGAACTAAATATTGACTGTTATTGAAAGTATTCTCACTTCTGGCAGCTCTAGAATAGGTAACTTGTTTTTTTGGGTTTTCTGTGGTTTTTTGTTTTTGTTTTTTTGCTTTTTTTACTTGAATGATCTTTGGCATACTTTTGAGTATAGGTTGCAGTCTAAAATGTTTAAAACATAGTTTTTATCTAATCTACATTTTGCTCATTAAAAGTTTTACCTTGTTTTTCCTCCACTGACAAGTGATTTCTTGTCAGTGGCAAGTGCTCTTCCGATCAAGTTGTTCATATATTGTTTTTAGAAACATTGTCAACATTTAATTTTCAACATAGATCTCTTTCCAAAGGATTATATAAAAGCAAGTTATCACATTCTACCTTTATTTAAAAGCTTTTTCTGTTTTGTTTTATTTTTTACTCTCTTTGGTGAAGGGGGAAGCACAGGGCACTCCTGGATCTGAGGGCCACGGTCAGGGGCCAGCTGAAGTGGGACACCAGACTCTGAATCCCTCAGAGCCCGTCCTGGGGGTGTCATGGATGCAGCGAATAAACACGAGTTGTCGCAAACTTTTCTCTGTTTGCCAGGAAAGGGGACGTGGCTCTTTCCTCTAGTGGAGAAAACCCTGAGCCCCTTTGTACAAAGGCTTTTATTGAAAGGGTTATCAGTGGGGCTAGGTAACAGGAGTGCACAGGTTATCTCATTACATCAGTATGTTAATGTTTACAGAGAATAGATGATGTTTTGAAGAAAACAAATGGCAGGAACACTCCGATTTACAATGATCCAAGAGGAGACTAGTAAACATGAGAGCATAAACATGAGAGCGCCAAAGCGTTTATGGTCAGGGTCTGTGAATAATATAAATTTCTTTCCCAGCGTGAGCTGGCTATTATAGCTTTTGAGGAAGAAACAAAGCATGCTTTAAAGGATTTACTTTTAGGCCTGATTTCCCCTAGGAACCGGCAGATCCAGTTTAGGACAGCCTTCAGTATTGTTTCAAGCCTGAGCCAGGTTGGGAGAGGGAGCTGCCAAGAGACAAGGAGACTTTTTTCAGATAGAAGGAGGACTCCGGCCATGTCTAAACCCAACCGAGGCATGTGGGCCTTTTTGCCCTTTCTCTGTGTCCCCCAGGTCTTTGACCTGCTTCCCATACCGTCTTTGTCTGGCTTAGACTGTTCCTCCTTTTGAGGGATCTTACTGTCTTTGACTACCAGTCATCACAGGGCCAAGCAGGGTGATGTGAGAGAGGCAGGGGCTGCACCCCTGCCAGGGGGACAGGTTTCGTCTCCTCAGTGGCCTATTTTCCCAAGGCCTCCTTGATTATTTCCAGCCTTGGGGCCCTCTCGCCTGTCGGTGGGGCTACAGTTCCTGAAACCAGACAGGGTGTTTCCTAACATCTCCCCTTTATTTGCCTAAACTAGTCTTGAATGATTAGTCTGTCAATGGGATAGATATTATCCCATTGTTCATAATTTACTTTGTCCTTGCTGGCTATTTTATGGGATGCTTGAGATTTACTGTGTCGTTTGTTGTTAGACTTTATTTTGTTAGTTCTGGATTGATTTCACAGCTTTTCTGCTTATCTACATGGATAAGTTAGAAAAACAGGCAACAAATAATAGATAAGCTATCAAGTAAGAAATTATGTCAGGACTGCTGCATATTGAAGAAATATTCAGAATTTCAGTATTAAAAGAAAAAAAATCTTGAGTTCTACTGCCATCTGTTTGGGTTTATTTAAGTTTGTAGGTAAACTGTTACCTAGCATATTTTAAGTGCCAGGCACTTAATCTAGTCACATACACTTGCATTAAAAGCAGTGTATATCTAGTAGAGCATAGATACTAATAAGTTTTTTCAAGAGAAGAAATGATTGATAGCATAGTTTCAGCTAACAATGCAACAGAACCCCAAATAACAGTAGCTTAAACATGATAGATGTTTATTTCTATCTCACATAAAAACATGGGGCTCAGAAGTCCAGAACCGTAAGTGCTCAGGGAGCTAGGCTTCTTCCATCTCAGTGTGCTGCCATTTCTAGGGTGTGGCCCTCATCCTCATGGCTGTGGATTGACTAGTTTTTGGCAGAGAAACTTGGTGATGATAATTGGTAGGTCCATTAATCACATATTTTTAAAATTTATATTGGACTTCTGAACTTAAACAAAGCTATCTTTACTGGTTATATTTTGGGGGAAATACTAGACTGTTCATTGACTAGTGAGTACTTAATGCCACCCTATACTGTGTGAAGCATGTCAGCCATCCTGTGGTGGACTGTGACCAGCACATGCTGCACTGCCATAATTTAGGAAAGGGTTATGCAGCCATATGGAGAGTTGACCTGGTTCCATATTGAGGTCAGAGAGATCTTCACCCTCTTTGGGACTTGCCAGTGGTTCTGGACAGCTGAAGTCTGTTTATGAAGCTAAAAATATAGTTGGAGGTGTAAGTAGTGGCCAGGTTATGAAAAACCATCTTGTTGCGCTTAAAAGTTTGAACTCTTTCCAGAAGACTGTTAAACTACAAGGGGATAGTAAAAATAATGTGTCATTTTAGAAAGACAGTTTCAGATTTAGTTGGGGCTAGTGGTTTGAAGGGGTAAGACTAGAGGAAAAAGTACCAGTAAGAAGACTATGGATTTAATACAATCCATGGATTATGAGGATGCCCACTTTGTAAGGATGAGTCAGTCTGTAAAACCTGTAGGCAAGCTGGATGTTAGGGAAAAGGAAGAAAAGAAGGCCAGTGACTCTCCTAAGGTTTATAGTTGGTATTATTAGTTACAAACAAAATCAACAACCTAAAGACGTTTTATCTCTTTGCATTTAGTATTTCAAATTTGCACAATCTGTTTATTTCTTAGATAGCTCTGAGACTCAGTTCGTATTGGAGGAACAACTGGCCCACATGTTTTAGTTTATTTTAGTTTTTGTATATCTTATGGGAAAATGATTTTCTGAAGAATAATTTTATAGGCTCAGAGACCTTTTAAGCATAATTATAAAGCTGATTTAATTTACTTTCCACCATATATCATTAAAACATTGAACTTGTCTTCTAAAGTACTGTTTCTTTACTGTGGATTTAGTTGCACTTTCTTGTTTTAAAAGCAGACTCTAATTTAAAATCACTTAAAATTTTGTTTGAACATTTTTCTAGTAATGAATTGGTTTAGATTATGGAGTACTTGGTAGGTTTAACTGTTGGCATCTTTGTCTCTCCTGGTGTTTCAGTACATTTCCCCATAAGAGAAAAGTATGCCCTTTTTCTTGTCCTAACTTGCCTGTAGGATTCTTCAACTACTTTTCATTAGACAGTTATTGAACTCCTAGAATGTGTCAGGCACTGATCTAAAAACTGAAGAAAGGTAAATCAGACCCTGCCTCCTCCCTCATTAACTAAGAGTCATATTTTAAGTATAATCCTAGAAAAAGGAGTCTATCATAAGCCTCAAAAGTGGACTTGGCTTACATATTATCTTTGTCACTAATATAAAATAAACTCTATTCTTAAAAGTCCTTATAGCACAGACATTTCTTTCACACTGCACTTGCATAACTAGATTTGTATGTAATGCAGTTCTTTAGGGAGCATGCTCTGCCTTATAGATTGTTTTGGGTCGTAACTACTTGCTGATCAGGAACTAGAATTTAAAAAGAAAAGGAGGGACTTCTGGTTTCTCATTCTGCATGTAAGGAGCTGGAAGTCACCACTCCATTGACAAGTAAAAAGCTGAACAGACTGAAAAATTGGCAGTTCTTCTTGGATCCATAAGAGAGGAGAAGACACAAGGCAAACCACTGTCCTATGAGGTTGGAGAGTTAGGCAGGTGAATAGAGGGAGTGAAGGCTAACTGGAGCAGACTCATAAGCAGGAACTGATGTGTGAACAAGTACCTGGGTAGGAAAACCTGAACTGTAATTGATGAATTTCAGGAAGCTCTGTGTGGACAAATATGAGACTTAAAATCTCCAAGGGGATCAATTTATAGGGAGCTTCCATCACGGATTGATATTTAGCTCCAGAAACTAGACCAGTTTTTCTCAGTAAATATTGGAGAAAAGTCCCTTTGGGCTTCTGGCAGGGGGAAGGAAAAAGGAACCATTTTGAAATACATCAGGGCACTCTGTTCTTAACATGGCCTCTCCTCAGGGGAAACTAGTTAACCAAAGCCTTACCTGCTGGAATATTATTATAGTTTGACTGACCTGGAAAAGAGAAATAATTAACTGTAGCTGACTCTAGCCATCTTGTCCCATTCAAGGAGGGATTAAAAAAAAAAAATCAACTGTGAGGAATGTTTGTGAAGTTCAAAGACCAGAGACACAGGGTCACTGAAAGACTGAGTGCTAATAATAGAACCGTAAAATGCTTTCCCTCTCCTGACCTTACCAGGCCTATTCCCCAATTCCTTTTCTCTGGTTTATTGTGTCATATTCTAGATATCAAGAAAACATTACAAGTAATACTAAAAGGCAAACAATACAATTTGAAGAGCACAATAAATATCAGAACCAGCCACGGCAGTGATGTTGGAATTATCAGACCAGGGATTTAAAGCAACTCTGATTTATTTGTTAATGACTCTAATGGATAAAGTAGACAGCATACAAGAATGGATGAGAAGTGTAAGCAGAGAGATATAAATCCTAAGAACCAAAAAGAAATGTTAGAGATCAAAAACACCATAACAGAAATGAAGAATATCTTTGTTGTGATTATTAGATGCCTGGGCATGGCTGAGGAAAGAATCTCTGAGCCAGAATATATGTCAATAGAAATTTCTAAAAGTGAAAAGCAAAAAGAAATAAAAGCAAAACAGAACAGAGTATCCAAGGACTGTGGGGAAACTACAAAGGGCATAACGTATACACAATGGTAATGCAAAGAGGAAAAGGATCAGAAGAAATACTTGAAACAATAATGATTGAAAGTATCCCCAAATTAACACCAAACCACAGATCAAGGAAGCTCAGAGAACAGCAAGTAGTACAAATATGAAAAGAAAAAGAAAAACTACATTGGGCATATAATCTTAAAATTACAGAAAATCAAAGATAAAGAAAAAAAAATTCTGGTCCCTGGCTGAGTTGCTCAGTTGGTTAGACTGTTGTCCCGATACACAAAAGATGCAGGTTCAGTCTCCCGTCAGGGCACATACAAGGATTAACCAATAAATGAATAAATAAGCGGAACAACAAATTGTTGAGCCTCTCTTTCCCCCTCTTTCCCTTCCTCTCTCTCTCTAAAATAAAAATTTTTAAAAAATAGAAAAAGGATATACCCTGAAAGCAGCCAGGGGGATAAAATACCTTACCTATAGAGAAACAAAAATAAGAATTAAATGCAACTTCCTAGAAACCCAACAAGCAAGAAGAGAGTGGAGTGAAATATTTGAAGTGTTGAGAAAATAAAACCACCAACCTAGAATTCGGTACCCTGTGAAACTATTCTTCAAAAGTGAAGGAGATATAAAAATTTTCTCAGATAAACTAAAATTCAGGGAATTTGTATCTAGTAGAACTATCATGCAAGATATATGAAAATAAGTTTTTTGAGGAGAAGGAAAATTAAATATGTCAGAAACTCAGATATATATTAAGAATAACTGAAGGTAAAATATTGTGTTATGTATGTCTATCTTGTGTATTTACGTATGCTTATTTTTAAAGAAATAAATGACAGCAATGTTTTACGGGTGGGAGGAAGAAATTAGTACTATTTTATTATTTGGTTGTTATAAGTTAGACTACGCATGAAGTGATAAAGTATTATTTGAACATGGATTAATTATAAATGTATATTGCAAACTAGGACAGCCACTAAAAAAAGTTAAAAAAATATAAATGATATGTTAAGAAAGGAGAGAAAATGGAATGATATAAAATACTTAGTTAGAACCACATAAATGGCAGAAAAAGAGTGGAAGACAACCGTAGAAGCAAGGAACAAGGGCAACAAATAGAGAACAGTAATGAATATGGTAGATATTTATCCAGCTATATCAGTAATCACTTCAATGTCAGTGGTCTAACTGCCCCAATTAAAAGTCAGAGTGGATCAAAAAGCATGACTCAAGTATATGTTGTCTATAAGAAACCCACTTTAAATATAAAGACACATATAGATTAAAAGTAAATGGATGGAGAAAAGTATACCATGATAACACTAATCAAAAGAAAGCAGGAGTAGCTATATTAATTTCAGATAAAACAGGCTTCAAATTAAGGGAAAATTTATCAGAGATAAAGGACATTGCATAATGACGAAGGGGTCAGTTCTCCAAGAATACATAGGAACTCTTAATATGTATGCACCTAACAACGGAGAATCACACTATGTGAGGAAAAACTGGCAGAACTGTAAGGAGAAATAGATGAATTCTACTGTCATAGTTGGAGACTTCAACACTCTAAAAATTGGACATTTAGCAGGCAGAAAATCAGTTAAGGGCATAGGTAAGCTCTACAACAACATCAGTTAACTCGATATAATTGACATCTATAGATTGCCTCACTCAACAACAACAGAATACACATTTCTCTCTGGCTCATGGGGGTATTCACCAAGAGAGAACACATTCTGGGCCATAAAACCCACCTTAACAAATTTAAAAGAACAGAAATCTTGTAGTGTTGCTTCCAGTCCACAATGATATTAAACTAGAAATAAATACAGAAAGATAACCGGAAAATCCAAAAACATGTGCAGATTAAAGAACACACTTTTAAGTAGCACATAGGTCAAAGAAGAAATTCCAAGAGAAATTTAAAAATATTTTGAACTAAATGAAAATGAAACCCCAGCTTTTAAATTTGTGGAATAGAGTGAAAGCAGCACTCAGAGGGACATTTATACCACTGAATGCATATATTAGTAGAGGGAAATTTGTAGCACTCCTATTAATAAAAACAAAGCTTGAAAATTAATAATCTAAGTTTTCAGTGTAGGAAATGAGAAAGAGAAGAGCAAGTTAAATTCAACTAAGAAGAAAAGGAATAATAGGAATAAGAAATCAAATAAATTGAAAATGGGAAATAAGTAGATAAAATCAATGAAACCAAAAGTTAGTTCTTTGGAAAAAAAAAATCAGTAACGTAAGCCTTTGCCAGGCCAACTAAGAAATAAAGAGAAGACACAAATTCCTAATATTAGACATGAAAGAGGAAACACCACTACCAATCCCATGGAAATGGACAGCATAGAAAAGTAAAACTATGAACAATACTATGAACTCCATGAACAAATTTGATAGCCTTGTTCAGATGGATTGATTCCTGGACAGGAACAGTCTGCCTCTTCAGATTGCCTATCTGTATCTTCCTGTGTGAGTTTTGGCAGATTATGGCTAGATAAATTGATTCTAAAGTTTATATGAAGAGGCAAAAGATGCACTATAGTCAACACAACATTAAATGCAAAGAACAAAGTTGGTGGCATGATAATAATCAAGATAGTGTGGTGGCAGCATGATAGTAATAGAGATAGTGTGGTATTAGTGAAAGAATAAGCAAGTAGATCAATGAAATAGACTAGAAAGCCCAGAGGTAGACACCCATAAACACAGTCAACTGATCTTTGACAAAGGCAATTTTATGGAGCAAAGATAGTTTCCTCAATAAATGGTGCTAGAACAACTGGACATCCGTATCTCAATAAATGAATCAGACATAGACCTTACATGCTCCACAAAAATAATTCAAAATGGACCATGGACTTAAATATAAAATGCAAAACTATATAATGCCTAGAAGATAATATAGGAGAAAATCTAGATGACCTTGGATATGGTGATACCTTTTGAGATATACCAAAGGTTTGACTCATGAAAGAAATAATTGTGAAGCTGGACTTAATTAAAATTAAAAAATGTTTGCTCTGTGATATACCACATCATGATAGTTAGAAGACAAGTTACAGACTGGCAGAATATATTTGCAAAAGACACATTTGATAAAGAACTATTCAAAATATACCACAGACTCTTAAAACTTAGTAAGAAAACAACTCAATTAAAAATAGACCAAAGACCTTAACACACTCTTCTCTAAAGGAGATATATTAATGGAAATAAGCATATGAAAAGATGCTTCACATCGTATGTCATCAGGGAAAAGCAAATTAAAACAAGAATGAGATACCACAGTACACCTATTGCTTTGTTAAAAATGTGGACACTGACAACACAAAATGCAGTTTAAGGTATAGAGCAACAAGAACTCTCATTCATTACTGTTGGGAATGCAAAATGGTACAGCCTCTTTGGAAGACAGTTTGGCGATTTCTTACAGAACTAACCATACTCTTACCAATATGATCTAGCAGCTGTGTGCCTTAATATTTACTCAAACGAGTTGAAAACATATCCATACAAAACATGAAGATAGATATTTATAGTAACTTTATTCATAATTGCCAAACTTGGAAGCTACCAAGATATACTTCAGTAGATGAATAAACAAATTGTGGTACACTTAGACAACTCATTATTATTTGTTGCTTTGAAAAAATGGGCTCTCAAGCCATGAAAATGCATGGAGGAACCTTAAATTGTACTACTAAGTGAAAAAAGCCAGTCTGAAAAGCCCACATACCATATGATTCCAACCATATGACATCTGGAAAAGGCAAAGCTGTGGGGACTGTAAAAAAATCAATTGTTGCAAGGGGTGTTGGGGAAGAGATGAACAGGCAGAACCCAGAGGATTTTTAGGCCAGTGAAAATACTCTGTATAGTATTGTAATGATGGATATACAAAATGATTCAGATTCTTGAGTGTTAAAATTAGACAGATTTGAGTACAAATACCCTTTAGGCCACTAACTATCCTAACATTACAACATGTTATTTATCCTTGCCCAACTCCAGTTCTTTATCTATAAAATGGGTCTTATCTGTAGGCTTTATGCATATTACTGTGAAGAGTTAACTGAGAAAATATATATCAAGCCATGAGTAGTGCAGTGCCTAATCAATAGCAGGCACCAAAAAATAGTACATGTTGTGATGTTGGTCACTACTTTTCCTAGGCCAAGATTTTAAAGTATTGTGGAGACAGTTTGGAATTTATATATTAGGGGGGACCCCCCCCAAAAACAGAATTATTTTCTAGAGGGCAGGCCCCTTGTAATATAAGCTTCCCCCTCTAGGTGAGTGTTCTAGGAACCCGTCTGTGTCAGCGTACCAGCTGGTGTTGTAGTAAGAGGCCGTGTTTGGCTTTAGTGAATTTTTTTTTAAGACTCTTTCCACGTGTTTGCCCATTTCATGATGGGTGATTTACAAAAGCACCTCCCCACACTGAGCTGAGTGTTCACCAGTTTTTGACCAAAAACAGCATGGCCCCCATGCCTCACTCTCCTTATTCTCCCTGTCTCTCCTGGAGCCACTTCCCCCACCCCACATGAAAAAAGCCAAAGGGAAACATTTTGCTGATGTAGAAGAAGTGAAGCAAAAAAATGGCAGAAGCACTAAAAGGCATCAAAATCAACAAATTTAAAAATTGTTCTGAGCAGTGAATAGAAAGAGTGTCTGTTTTCTGCACTTTCTAGGCTCTTATTGGAGGTGAGGCATCCTCACAGTAGAAAGAGAATAGGAGTTGAACCCTGGCTAGGCCGTTTGCTCACTCACCTGAGCAAGTTATTGAAGTTTCCCCAGGCTCTATTCTCTTCCTGTAAATGGCGATAACACCCACCTCACAGGGATGCTGTCAAGATGGAGGGTAATAACATGAATATACCCATAATCATGTTTTCATGATGGCTCATAGTAAAGTGTAGAATGTAGCAACCATTCTGTGTTTCCAGCCCCAGGTACTTGCTGTCAGGACTTCTGTCTGGCTGGAGTTACAGAGAATTCAGAGGCAGCCTTAGATGAATCTTAAGTGTTTTCATTGACTACACATTGCCATTTGACATCAAAAGAGCAGACTGTAACATTTTACAAGCCAAGTTCAAAGAAATAGATTTTTCCCAGTGGTCCTCTTTCTGTAATACAGTATCTATTTCAGTTGAGCCGTGTTTCAATTCTCTCTGATATTTTCACAACCCACATGCTGTAGCAAACATACTATTGGGTTGGCCAAAAAGTCTGTTTAGTTTTTTCCATAAAATAAAAGATGTATTTTTCATTTTCTCCAATGACTTTATTGACTTGGATGTTTTGAGTATGTCAGCTCTCTCCTGTGTGGCATAACCTTGATTGTTCTCAATTTATGTCTCAATTTGATTGCTATCAACTTCAACTGGTACTTGATCATGAAGCATTGTCCAGTGAGAAATCTTCAGCCCGAAACTTCGCAAAGCACTTTTGACATGTTCAAGCAGTCACAGCACCTTCTCCATACACTGCACAAATCTTTTTTTTTGCATTTCAGTTGCATTTTTACATTTCTTAACATAATAAAGAGTAATATGCCAAAAATGTTGTATGTTCTTCCATTTTCAATATTAAAATAGCTACATAAAAATTCGTCAATTTTCATAGGGTTTTTTTTTTATTGCATGCTGATATGATAGCTTTCACAATACAATCTAACAAAATTGTTTTGAATGAAGTGAAAAGCAACTTAGTGCTATTAGAACCATCTTACAGAGAAAACCCAAATGTACTTTTTGGCCAACCCAGTATTTTCAAGAAAGCCTGAGGAGGAGATTTGATTCTACTTTCTGTGAGTCCCATCTGGGCTCTTCTGTTAGACTTTTGTCATTTTATGACCTGTAATTCTTCAAGTTATATTCTTGATGTTCAAGTTCTCAGTTGAACAATTTACATCTATATGTGACCTTGTCCTTTGCTAATCCTAAATTGCATAATCCTTAGTTTGAAGACAGAGGAAAGGAGGCTCTGGTTTCTATAGCCAGGCACTAAAGTCATGAAGACATGAATGCCTCAATGGACATCTGTATGTAGGAAGAACATGAGAGTATAGCAGAGCATTTTATTCATAATAAATACCTCTGACCAGGAATACAAAGGAGGAGAGACTGGTGCAGAAGAAGCCAGGGTTGGGCATGTTTTCAGTTCTCTGCCAGAACACTTCACCTTTGTTCTATTTTAATATCCTTCTACTTTGACCCTGTGTCTCTTTTGTAAAGAAATCAGTCATCTCTTCCCCACTTCCAAGAGTTCACTGTAATTCCCAAAATATTAGTTATATCTGATATGGGAAATGAACTACCCTTCATGGCTTTGAAAGGGATGGGGCAGATGTGACCCTTCGTGTGTGTGTGAGTGACCAAATCCACAAGGACCCCTTCTCATCCCTTAGCAGCCACAGCACTGAGCTCGGGAAGGTTTAGCCATATCCTTTCACCAGTTGTCTTGGAAACACACTTAGAACATGGTCCTTGACATTGGTCCATTACTGAAGGAATCACAGGTGATTATAATTGAAGGATGGCATGGTGTCTTTGAGTATACTCTTAAAATGTTTTCTGAGGTCACTCTTGTATGGGAGAAGAATTATTTTCCCTCTCCCTTCTGAGTGCTAAGCTGAGACCCCTGTAACAGAAGACAGGTTAACAAGAGAAAAAGTTTATTAAAATGTATACCTCTTGTACACATGGGAGATACCCAGGAATAAAATGAGTAACTCAAAGAAGTAGATTTAGAATTTAGGCTTAAATTACATCTTAATAGGGAAAAGGATGGGGGCAGAATAAATGATTTTTAGTCAACATGGATGGGAGGTAGTTCGTGACAAAGTTTGGATGTGGTGTGGACTTCTAGTCTTGTCTCTTGTGATGAGAGTCAATGCTCTCTGATTGATGAAACTTCTGAGGAGAGGTAATGATCGTTGAGTCCTTTGTGGAGGATGTGTTTTTACACAGATACGGGGAATTCATAGAAAGCCTGTGACTGCATTTGCTGTTTTTCAGCCTACAGCTTAAAATTATCACTCTGCCAAGTGGCAATGTGGGGTTGGCTAGTTCTGCTGCACTTTACATTAAGTATCCAACATTCAAAACTAGAATATTTGAAGACCCTCTTCAAATGAAGCATATCTAATTTCAGCTTAATTCCTTAGGTATATGTAGAAAAATGTATAAGATCTGGAAATTTTGTAAGTATTATATTCCACTCCCCCCACCAAACCAAACTGAGCAAACCTCTGCAGTCACAAATATTTCCTAGTTGCAGGCTTCCCCAGAGTGGTGGCATTGATAGCGACCATAAACTCCTGTCCTTTTCTGTCTACTAAAATTTATAAGAAGGCTTTCCTTTTGGCCTTTGCATAAATTAGACCTATTTGCTTATTCCTGGTTGCAAATTAAGATTCCCGTTGTCTAAATCATGTCAGCGTCGTTCCTAGTTAACATAAGAATATATTACGTGCTGTAACTTGACACCCAAAATTAATTTCAGTGATAGGAACTTTCCTGTAAGGATTTTAAAAAGACCATAAACCATTTCCATGTTATAAGAAGTTTCATTTAGTCTCAAATTAGTTTAAATTGTTGTTCACCTTTGTACACCTTTTGTGGGGAGGGTTCCTGACACCTCCCATACTCTAGTTCACAGAACTGTTTCCTGTTTCAATCTTATTTCACACCTGTGATAACTTCCGGCTAAGGCTGTGATGTCAGAGGGGAGAGCAGGGCAGTAAAACAGATCATCCCTCTCCCCTTATTCTCTTCCTTTGGGGCGAAAGGCAGGGTCACATTTACTAGTAGATGCTGGTGATACTGAAAGATTGTTCCCTGGAGGTACTCAGACCAGGAGAGGCTGAAAAACAAGTTGATGGGAGGGGCGATGACATGGATCCCTTGTGCCTTCTGCTCCTCCCTGGGCCAGGTGCCTTCACATGCCTCTCCATTAGCCCTTGTTAACATAAGTGTTTTCATCCCCCAATACTGGAGCCAACAAAGTGGTGGAGTTGGAATGCAAACCCCAGGTCTCTATGCTAAATCTCAGGCTTTCTTTTTTTTCTTTTTTTAAAATATATATTTTATTGATTATGCTATTACAGTTGTCCCATTTTTTTCTCCTCTTTATCCCCCGCTTCTGCCCTGCACCCCCTCCCACCAGCATTCCCCCCACCCCAGTTCATGTCCATGGGTTGTACATATAAGTTTTTTGACTTCTCCATTTCCTATACTAAACATCCTCCTGTCTATTTTGTACCTACCATTTATGCTTCTTACTCCCTGTACCTTTCCCCCTATTCTCCCTTCTGCACCTCTCCTCTGATCTCCATTTCTGTGATTCAGTTCCTATTCTAGTTGTTTGCTCAGTTTGTTTTTGTTTTTGTTTTTCAGGTTCAGTTGATAGTTGTGAGTTTGTTGTCATTTACTGTTCATAGTTTTTTGGTCTTTTCCTTAGATCAATCCCTGTAACATTTCATATAATAAAGGCTTGGTGATGGCAAGCTCCTTTAACTTTACCTTATCTGGGAAACACTTTATCTGTCCTTTCATTCTAAATAATAGCTTTGCTGGATAGAGTAATCTTGGATGTAGGTCCTTGCCTTTCATGACTTTGAATACTTCTTTCCAGCCCCTTCTTGCCTGCAAGGTTTATTTTGAGAAATCAGGTGAAAGTCTTATGGAAACTCCTTTGTAGGTAACTGTTTCCTTTTCTCTTGCTGCTCTTAAGATTCTCTCCTTATCTTTAATCTTGGGTAATGTAATTATGATGTGCCTTGGTGTGTGCTTCCTTGAGTCCAGCTTCTTTGGGACTCTCTGAGCTTCCTGGATCTCCTGGAAGTCTCTTTCCTTTGCCAGATTGGAGAAGTTCTCCTTTATTTTTTTGAGTAAGTTTTCAATTTCTTGCCCTTCCTCTTCTCCTTCTGGCACCCCCATGATTCAGATGTTGGAAGGTTTAAAGTTGTCCCAGATGTTCCTAAGCCTCACCTCTTTTTTTTTGAATTCTTGTTTCTTCATTCTGTTCTGGTTGAATGTTTATTTCTTCCTTCTGCTTCAGATCATTGATTTGAGTCCCGGTTTCCTTCCCTTTAATATTGGTTCCCTTTATATTTTTCTTTATTTCACTTGGCACAGCCTTTACTTTTTCCTCCATTTTGCAACCATACTCAACTACTTCTGTAAGCATCCTGATTACCAGTGTTTTGAACTCACCATCTGATAGATTGGCTATCTCTTCGTCATTTAGTTCCATTTTTGGATCTTTGATCTGTTCTTTCATTGGGCCATATTTCTTTGACTCTGTGCACCTGTTAAGTTGGAAGTGTTGGAGCCTTAGGTATTCACCAGCATGGGGCAACCCAGGTCACTGTGTTGTGATGCTGTAGGTCGGGGAGGGGTCCTAGATGGAACAATGCCGCTTGCTTGACTCTGCAGGTTTTCAGTCACTTCCTCTGCTACCCACAAGCAAATTGGGCCCTTTCAGGTGCTGAATCCTGGGTGGGTGGGTTTGTGTACCTTCTAGGACCCTGTGGGTCTTTCCAGCGAACTCTTCTGTGAGGCATGGAGTTTCTCCTGTAGCCGCAGACCCCACCGTTTTTTACAGCCAGAGGTTTTGAGACTTTTCTTTTCCTCTCCTGGAACCCTGGATTGCAATGGTCTGTCTCACTCCCCAGCTGTTCCTCCCAGCTTATCCGCACGTATGTGTGGGACCATCTGGTCTGCCAGCTGCCTCCTCACCCACCTGGTCCTCCAGCCGCCACCTTGCCATGGACAGATGGACAGATATAGACACATATATCTGTCCCGGCTGCCCAACTCTGCACCTCTTACTGCTCTGGATAAATGTTTCTTCTTTAGCTCCTTGGTTGTAGGACTTCCATACAGTTCAATTTTCTGGCAGTTCTGGTTATTTTTTTGTTTTTAAATTTGTTTTTGTCCTTTTTTTTGGTTGTGCGAGGAGGCAAAGTGTATCTGCCTACTTCTCCATCTTGGCTGGAAGTCCTCATGCTTTTTTCTTATTATAGAAGGAAGCTTTTAGATATTCCTGTCCTTATTAGGTAGTTCAAAAACAAAAGTTTGGGCAAGTCATTGACAGAAAATAGGATAATGGTTGTTTTGTGTCCTAGGATTAACAGTGACATCTGTATGTAATTTAGAGCAAGGCATACACATTTTGTGGATGCATATTCAATTTATTTTCTGAAGGAGAACATTATGCCTTGTCTATGAAATGAGAATAGTGTGTCTCTGCGCTGTGAATGCTCTGTGGGCTCAGTACAGCCATCTCTGAAGGTTTACACTGTTCCAGGGCAGAATCAGTGCTCCCTAACATGCATCTGTTACTAAGTGTTGTGACTCTTGATGTTATTTTTGGTGGGTTGTTTCCATGTGCCCTTGTGTTCATTGCAAGATGTAGATACTTATATTCTCTAACATCAGGGAGTATGTTTTTAATATCAGTCTACTTATGTGGAATCATACTTAAGTTGATTTTTAAACTTCTTGGATTGCAGAATGGCAGCAGCAGTAAACAAGACTTCCACCTAAACAGTAAAGTAGGCTTTACCTCAGAAGTAATTACATTGCCTTGTAGTCATATGCAGCATTACTTGTTTGTGTGTGTAATGACTTGCTTGTGTATTTTAAATACAGTGTTTCAAATTCATACAGCATAGGTACTTTTGAAATTTGGAAAAAATTTGTTTACTAGGTCTAGTTTATTAATTTTTATATCTTGAAAATACATGATATTGTATATCATGCTTTGATTTTGAATGAGTTTTTTTGTCATTTAAGTTCTAATTTACCTTGTTATTTTATTTTATTTTTTTTTAGGGAATATCTTGGTAAACAGCTCCAATCTGAGCAACCTCAGACTGCTGCTGCCCGAAGCTGAAGTGTGCCCTCCAGCCTTCCCATTTCAGCTGCGACACAACACCTGGAGTGTGAATCTCAGTAGTTAAATAATTTTTCATTTTGTTTGTAACTTTCTTCTGTTGTGTAGCTTTCTCACTGTTGATTTCTGGTAAAAGTGTTTGCCCAGTAACTTGTATAAAAGTAGGTGCTTTCTGTATCTAAGAAAAATATTACTGTTACATATGTTGCTTGTATTTCTGTATTTATTGTACTCTAGAAATGAATATAGTTATTAAAGGATTCTCACTCCAACTATGGTTCTCTTTTTACTCATTTTGTACTTGTACTTTAACAAAAATTACCTGTTTGTCCCAATCAGATTGGGAGAATGGTTTGCAAAGTAGTGAACAGCAAATACAAGGGGCGATTCCCCCAGCAAAAAACCCAGAATTATCTTCTGGAGGACGGACCCCTTGTACATGCTTCCCCCAATGGGTGAGTGTTCTAGGCACCCATCTGTATCAGTGTACCAGCGGGTGTGGTTGTGAGAGGCTGTGTTTGACTTCAGTGAATTTTTTGAAGACTCTTTCAAATGTGTTTGTCCATTTCATGATGGGAGATTTACAAGTGCACCTGCCCATACCTCGTTGAATGTTCAGCAGTTTTTGACCAAAAACAGCATGATCACTGTGCCCCACCCTCTCTATTCACCCCATCTTGCCCTGAGTGACTTGTTTTTTTTTTGTTTCTCTGTATGAAAACAGTCCTCAAAGGGAAACATTTTGCCAGTATGGAAGAAGTGAAACAAAAAACAGCAGAAGCACTCAAAGTCATCAAAATTGACAAGTTCTTTGAGCAGTGGAAAAAATCTCTGAATAGGTGTATTGCATCAAATGGAGAGTACTTTGAAGGTGACTGAAGTCTAAACATCTAAGAATAGATATGTAATTTTTTATAAAGAAATTCTGGATTTTTTGGTTCCCCCCTTCAAAGTGTTTTGAGATTATATGTGTCTGTATCTGTCCATCTGTCCATTCATCCCCCCATCCATTCACACATACACATTGCAGCAGTCCTCTGCTAATATTTAGAGAGCTTTAAATTTCTAAGTTAAATATTCACATGATACAGTGGTCCAGAAGATTTTGCTTATGGAACTTAATGAAGACCTGTAGCTTTAGAGTATTTTATTTCACTGATTTCCTAAATTCTCATTCTTGGATTTTAGAACTGAAAGTCAGTTTTCTTTTAATACTTTTTGGTTTAAATATTGTCAATAAATACGTTATTTTTATCCCTCCTTTTTTTATCCTGGAACTACAGGCCCTCAGCAGGGCATACATGGCATGTGGGTACCTGCCTCCTCAAATCTGACCTTCCTGTTTTTTTAACCTCATCACTGGGTCTCTCTCAGTATCATTTTTAATTTTATTTTCACTTTTCATATGTAGTGATTCTCTATCAGGTTGTTGAATAAATATGGTAAGGCTAATAAACAACTTACTTTGGTAATTTTTTTCCCTACAGAAAGATACTCATAGAACCCATTTCCTGTGTAATGATCAATGATTGTTTTTTTAATTTTATTTTTCCATTACAGTTTTCATCCAATATTATATTAATTTCAGTTGCGCAGCATAATGGTTAAACAATCATACTTTACAAAGTGATCCCCCTTATATTTTAAAGAACCCAAGTGGTATCATATATACTTACTACAGTATTATTGACTGCATTTCCTATGCCATACTTAACATTCCTGTGACCATTCTACAGCTCCCAATTTGTACTCCTTAATCCCTTCACCTTTTTCACCGAGCCCACCCTATTTATATTTTGTTTGTTCATTTATTTTGTTCTTTAGATTCCACATATAAGTAAACTCATATGGTATTTGTCTTTCTGTGATTTATTTCACTTAACGTTTTCAACATAGACATCATGTGGGGATAGTTAAAATAATGGCTGTTTTTCTTGGTCAGTAAGTTTTATGTGATTTTTCTCAATGATTTTTCCTAAAGAGTTTACTTCATATTTGCCAAGAAATAGGTAATATGATCAAACCAGTTTTTTCTTGACTGAAAGGTTTAAAACTTTAAAATGCTTAGACCCATATATTTTTGCTTACCAAAACATGAAAGAATACCAGACAGAAATAGTGTTACTAGTTTTTTTTTTAAATTTTATTTACTTTTTAGCAAGGAAGGGAGGGAGAAAGGGAGAGAAACATTGATGTGTGAGAGAAACATCCGTCAGATGCCTCTTGTAAGCCCTCAACTGGAGACCTGGCCTTCAACCCGGGTATGTGCCCTGACCAGGAATTGAACTGAAGACCCTTTATTTTGCAGGTTGGTGCTCAATCCACTGAGCCATACCAGCCAGGGTTGTTACTAGGTTTTTAAGACATTCAATTTCTATATGTTCTAGTAACCAGACACTGCAGTCTTCTGAATTTCATAAGAACACATTGATACTTTAATATCATACATTCTGATTTTAGTTTCATTCTGCGTAGGCCTGTAGTTCTAGAGTAGGTACCAGTGACAATCATTCTGGTGGAGGTGGTTAGTGTTTTCATTCCCAACAAGTGCTTTTATACATGGGACACAAGACTCCCATGTCCTTGCGTTTTACTTATTGTCCCATATATTAAAATTAACTTTATTTGTAGGCACTTTTTTTTTTAACCTTTAAATCTTTACACTCAGCTTACAGAACTTAATTACAAGAACAATGACTTTTTCTGGCCTAATGTTTTCAATTACTAGTTAATGATTAAATCCTAAAAATTTAATACCACTTACATCTTCAACTGAACTGCAAACACCTAAAGAGCAGACTTACAAATCTCACAAACAAAATCAAAGTAACAGTTAATGATTATAAATCTAATCAGGGAATATAGTAAAACAAATTTTATTAAGCATTTTAAAATATCTAAACAGCCTAAACAAGGACCACAATGATAAAATGTGTTACTCCACCTGTATTAAAACAGTTTACACAAAATTTTTTCTGTGCTTCTTTTTATGTGTTCCTCTTTTAAAATCCTTTTGTGCTTCATTGACCACTAGTCTAAATTTGTCAAATAATTTCACTGAAAGTTGAAATATATTAGAAAAAACTTGGTGCAGAATTTAGGTGTTGTTTTATTGGATTTGTTGTTGAGGGCACAATAGGTTTTACAAAGTTTGACAGGAAATCCAACTATATAAACTGATTTCTAAGATATCCATTAATATTTTATAATAAAATTAACCTTGAGCACATATGCACAGTAATTTGAAGGGAGAAAAGAACCTTTGAATTTTCAGATCTCAAGAGGCACAGAGATGTTCACATCAAAGGGAGAATGAAATCGTATCTTCCTTTTTAGAAAACTCCTTTTTGGGGACTTTTGGACCCTCATTTTAAAAGATATGTGGCGAGAGCCTTATTCACCAGCAAAGTATGTTCCTACACATTGCACCTGGCCAGTCACAGCTGTCAGATTTTTAGAATATATCAATTAAAATTTTTCTTTCTGTTATAGCTGCATTAGAGTAATTGAGGTCAATTTTCATATAATTAAAATTTAAATGATTTTTTAACTTTTAGATGTAAAAGAAAGCACAGAACCAAGTATTGATGCTTTTGGCTTATTTTATAATTGCTTAAAAGGTTCTCTGTGCTCATTCTTTGCCTCTGAAAATAGAAAATATTTGAGACTAAATTTTGGAACCACTCAGAGTTGGTAGGTGTCAAATTTGAACCTTGTGATGAAATCACTTTTCAGTTTGAAATTTCTCTTGTTTTGCTGCACAAAATGTTCTGTTCTGCTTAAGAGATGTGGCTCCTTTAACTTCCTGAACAAGTTACCAATGAAAAAGTCAGAAGAAGGAGCTGCAGATAATGTTACTTCTATATTTATGCAAATCTGACATCGAGTTCACATTCTCTTTCACTTTTTAAAAGAGAAAGTGTTGAGTCCTCTTCAAAAAATAAAATCAAAGTGGAAGAAACACTCTAGGAACAAAGGAATACTGGCTCTAGAGGCTTTACCTTCCAGTAACTGTCTATGCTTTTGTCTTTCCCCCTCTCAAAGAAAAAGGAGATACCAGGGTATCTGGTTGAAAGAACTAATGTACAAAGATAACTGAATCACAATGTAACCTATGTAGAAATAAAATATTTGTAACAGTACCACAAAGGTTGCAGGGGGGAGGAAAATGGAATTTTATTCTTGTAAGGTTTTTGCATGTACATGAAGTGGGGTAACAATATGAAATAAAGTGATAATAAATTTAGGATGCATATTCAATTCCCTAGAGCAACCACTAAAACAATAGGAGGTACAGCTGAAGAGCCATTAGTGAAGGTAAAATGGAATACTAAAAATATTGGGTTAACTTGATTAACCCAAAAGAGGATAAGAGAAGAAGAACAGAGAAGAGAGAAGACCCTTAGAAAATAAATAGCAGGAAAATAGACAACCCAAACAGTAGCAATAACTACTCATGGGAGCCTTGGACTCCCACTGCTATTCATCCAGAATTTTAACTTTTCATTGTTGCCACCCGCCAGGAAACCATTGCTTCCAATTCCCAAGATTTGGGTGGAAGGGGGTATTCGAGAGTGCTTCAGTCAAGTTTGGTTAATGAAATATGGAATAAACTTTTCTGGGAAAATCAGATCTTTGTCACTGGCAAGTGCAAGGTTCAGAATGGTTTGGAAAAAGTGAATTTTGCAGGGTTACTGTAGAAAGAGTTCAAAACACTTCCTTGCCACCAAGGGAGGCTTATTCCCTTGTCATTCCATCTTTTTGTCTACATGTCTGGCTATCCACTCTCCCATCCTCCACCTGAATCATTGTTTTGATGTTCTTTTTATTGTTACTGAGACCTGAACGCTTCTGAGACTTCGCAGTAATTATGAAGACGACTTCGTTGGCCTCCGTTCTCCTCAGGTTTAAGAGAAAGTGGAATTTCTGACTTAATTCCTGAATACAGAGCTTTGTACCTTGCCTCGCCTGTTACACTGTGGCAGTGACTTCCAGCTCCCTCTCTCCACGGGTTCTTCACTCCCATACAGAGAAGAAGCCCTGGCCTCTAAGTGGGTAGTCCCCATTCCTGTCATGCTGTCACAAGTGACCAATTCCAATAGTAACTGCTTCCAGCGACCCAGAAGTTGCAATTCATTCAGAATCATCAATGAGTCTCTGCAGTGCAATGGACTAAGGTGTTGATTTATTTTGATACAATATTAGTCTTTATTTTGATACAGAAAAGTAGCAAGGATAACACAAAGAGCTCCCTTATGTTTCTTTTCAAGTTCACACTGGCTTGATTATGGATATTTAAAAATCTACTGTAATATTTGCTATTGGTATATGAGTCTCTGATGGTTTTCCCCCAAATGCTGTTTAGGGTTTTTTGTTTTGTTTTGTTTTGTTTTGTTTTGTTTTGCCAGTTTATTTTTCTAGGTGAGGTTTGAATTATTTCTTTAAGTTTCCATTGAGATTTTGATGTAATTTATTTTAATCTATACATTAATTTGAGAAGGCTCTTATAGTACTACCTTTTCCTATGTGAAAAATGGATTTTTTCCATTTAGCCGTTATGTCTAAAGTTAATGTAGCTTCAGCATACAGATCCCAGAAATTTTGTTAAAGGTATTTTCTACCAGTTCTTTTACTTTTGTTGTTGTGAAAAAGATTTTATCTTATTATATTTTCTAACCATGATTGCTAGTGTATAGGGACATTATTTCTAAATATATATAAATAATTATCCTGTGTCTAGTCATTTTACCATATAGTTATTAACTGAACAGTCTTTCAGTTGTATATATTTTGTTGGTATATAATCCCATAACCGACAAGTAACAACTTTGTTTCCTTTCTTCCAAGAGTTGTGAGTGTCCGTTCTGTTCCACATAAGAAATGGAGAGATCTAGGTTAAATATAAACTCTTCCTCATACTATCAGTTAGGTATCATCAAATTTCCTTAGGCTTCGGTTTGCTTATCTGTAAAATAGAAATGATAGTACCTACTTCATGGACTTGTCAGGGCTAAAGGATAGGGCCCTTGAGTTTCTATGTAATAATCACATAAAATGCTCCTTATTAGTTATTGTATTGATCTGAACTCCCAGGACAATGTTACTTAATAGTGTACACTTTGTGGATCATAATCTTAAAGGTGATACCCCCCAGTATTATGATCTTATGCAAGATTCAGCTATTGGTCTGAGACGATTACTATGTTAAGGAGAAATCCATCTGTTCCTGGCCTATTCCAAGTTTCATCCCAGTCAATGGTAGATGTTGAATTTTGTAATTGCATGGAAGTTTATATTTGACCCATGGATGTGATCTTCTAAGGTCCCCCTCAAATTAATCTATGGATTTCCCAAGGCTAAGATATCCTTGTAGTTCTGGAATAAATAAATCATATTTGATCATGGATATTATTCTTTTAATATTCAAGTAAATTCTATTCATATTTTCAAATCCTTAATCTGTTACTTAGTATATTAGCAGTTCCTCTCAGCTTTGGCCACCTGACACTATAACTTTATGTCCTCATCCAAGACTTTGATGAAAGTGTTGACCAGACCATGACCAGGTTTAGGAATGAAGGAATGAAGGAACCCCAAATTTCAATTAGAACCTCAATTCGCACAGCTGACTCCTCCATACTGTGCAGGTCATTAACTGACAGCCCACAATGAACAGACATGGAACTTTGGGGTTGTTTGAACAACTTTGGTCTGCAAAGTATTTACTGTTGAATAATAAGGTCCCACCCTACATAGACCTTACTTAGATGTTTCCGTTAAGATACTTCTGGCTGAAAGCAATAGAAAACTGGATGCAAACTAGCTTAAAATGAATGACCCAGTCCCATGAGAAAAGTCCAGGGGAATCCTGTACTGGGCACCCTCAGCTCCGCCCGTGCAGTGCACCTGCTCACCATGGGCCTGCATCCTCAGGCATCACGCCAGACTCTCCAGGTGTCCCTTTTCCCAGCAGACAGCCTCTCACCTCTCATGGCCAAAAGCAGTGCAGAGCCAGTGCAGGGTTAATTGGGATGCACTTGCTTGCTTTACAACGACTATCTTGCCCTGAACAAAAGGAGTGAGGAGATGGACAGGGACACGGGGCCAGCACCGGTGTCCACTGTGCCATGGTCAGATAAAGCAGGACTCCAGCTTATGGGGTGTCAGGAAGAGTGATCTACGTAGTGCCCTCAGCGGAAAGGAAGTCAGGACCCTCATCAGGGTTCTGCTTCCAGGCCTGGAATTTTAATTTACACCATTACAGAATAAGGAACGGATAACCAGAACAAACACTACTAAAAAAGTGAACGCTAATGCGTTCATGTTTCCTCCCTCATCAAGGCTATGTTCTCAGTAATTCAGACAAAGTTGTTATTTTATATTCATCTCTATAATCATTACTTTGTATTGTATTTATTCAGTATGCACTGTACTTATCTTAGGTGAATAGGTCCACAGGATTTCAAGTGTGGAATCGCTTGGTCTGGGACCAGAACCTGTCAGCCTGTTGCTTTCCAAAAGATACTCTCCATCACAAGTTTCCTTATCAGGGAGAGTTGTATGAGAACCAGTGGTTAAGAGAGTAAAGGGCTGGGTGTGCAAGAAGAATGACCCTAAAATAGGAGTTGATCTAGCCATACATAAAGCTTATCCTAAAAATGACTACAGCCATCCAAGCCTGGTCTCTGGAATACCGAGTCCCCTCCTCAGCACAGGCAGAACCTAAGGTGGCTGCCCTAATGGCGCTGCTGCTGGCCCTGGCCTCCCTTTGCAAACACGGCTTCCTGACAATAGGCAGCACCAGAGAAGGGCGCTCCATGGATGCAGGCTTGTGCAGAGCAGCTATGTGCCCCTGAGGCTGAGGCTTAGCATTTGCCAACACTAGGCTGTATGGAGAGAAATCCATTCCCTGGCTGTTTGGGAAGGAGCTAAGGTACCTTTCGAGCTAGGTGAATATAATCCACAAACATTAAGATATTTTAGTGGATTTGGCTCTTAACAAAATCCCTCCTTCTTACTGCCTTGAATACCATTCTCAGATATTTGTCTCTCATCACTGTGAGCACAGGCAACCCAGTGACACAAGCTCCCAGGGCTGTGCCTAGGGGCCAGAGAGATGGCGGGGGTGAGGTGGGGGGGGGCTTTCTCTAGATAAACAACAGTCCTTCAAAAAACATTCCCATACAATGTCAATGTTGAGGCTATAGTTATATATAAAATCTCTTTTTACAAAGTGCTATTTTAATAAAAATTGTTTCAAGAGGAAGATATTTACATATTCAAATTATGCAGTTACTGTGCAGTTTTTATTGGTGCATTTAAATTTTGAAAGTAAGAAATGTCTCCTAAGCTCTTGCTTATCTTATTTTTTCCTACCAAGTTGCTGCTAATTATAAAGACTATCAAGGAATGAATATTTATCATATGCTAAAGGCCCAAACAGGGAAAATCAAACAAGAGGCTAGAACTCACTTCCTAATACCCATAAACCTAAACTTTGTCATATTTAATCTCACAAAATACCAGGCACGTTCATCACTTTTCCCTAAAATAAATAATTTCATTTCTTAATAATAACATGAGTATCAGTTGGTACCTTGCTTAGAGTTCAAGGGAGGTGTTAAAACTGGCACCAGCAGTGGAGACAAAGGTGGCGTGGGGACTGCCCATCCCACCAGGCCTGAGTGAGCTTGGGATTGCTCTGCTCCTTCCAACACCTGTGAATAAAGTGGGTGTGGAGTGTGTCAACAGCTGATTTACCAGGGCCATTTCTCTGTCCTGCACTTGGACATTTGAGGCTGGAGCCAGCGTCAGCGGTGGCTTCCTGAAATGGGGCCCTAGCTTCAGAAACCCTCCCACCTCACTGTGCCAAACACCAGGTGGCCTATAAAGAAACTCAGATACCACAATTGTTTCTTGTAAGAAAACTGCTCCCCACCCCCCAACTTTGGGAGGCAGGGAGAAGAAATGATATGTGGAAAGTTAAGAATCTCCAAAAGACAATGGTAAGTATAGAATAAAGGCACAGACCATACAGCTCTCACTACTGGAGGCACCCTTTGAGGGGAAAAGATTAGCTTGGCTTCAAAAATAAAATCATGTTTTTTCTCTGCTCATGCAATATAATCATCGCTCTCCTCCACTAAGTATGATACACACCAGTCTTGGGTTGGATTTGGTTGTCTCAGGACTTGTGTGATGAGGAGGCCCCTTGAACTTCATGCTCCATGCTGAATTTTCTGTGGCTCCTTGACCGCATATGCACATCTGGTGCCTACTGATTCTTCTCTCTGGAACATTCCTGGGCTCCCAGTGCCTGTCGCTCCTTGAGTTTTTCAATATTGAAGTATTTACCTGCCAAACTGTAAGCTTCTGAGACTTCTGCCTGTGCAGGTCACATTAGACCCCCGGTGGGCTGCTGCCCCTCCTTGCTAGACATCATGGGTCCAAGGACGGTGCAGGATGAGTCTGTCTGTGCTGCTCTGAGCCCAGAACAGAACACTCTCCGTGGGCATTCTGGGGAGTATTGTCAGACTAATGACAGTCATTTTCGAGGCTTGGGGAAAGAAACAAGGAAGAATAAAAGGACAAAATAAATGAAATTTCAAACCAAGAAGATTGGATTCAGAGACTTTCAAAAGAGGCCTGCATGGCAGAGGTGCTGCAAAGGAGTCGGGCATTGTGCGGTGTTCTGAATGTCCGTGAATTTAATTCAGGAGGATGTACTACCTGCGAGGATTGTCCCATAGCTGATCGAAGTGCTAGCACACTCTCAACAGATGGGAGATGTTCAAATTTTAATGAACTGGCAAAAAAGCTACACTGCCATATCTAAAATATGTATATATTATATAATTTTAATTTTTTCCCTACCTCTCTTTCTTGAAAACTTTTATCTTACAAGCCAAGGTTTTGCCAGGCCCAGCCTTTTCAGGAACTTAGCTTGGATCTTGGCAGGGGTTTCGATGTTTTGAGTGTATATGTGTATGTGTGAGTATGTTCTGGCTATACCCAAATTCTTTCAGGCAGGGCTCATTCTAGAAGCCACCTCTCCTGGTGACTGGTCCATGGAAGGTTCTGCCCTCTTTGGTTGATTAAATCAACCTGTCTTTCTGATGAGTTGATATTTTTCTGGTAAACATTTTTATGACACCCTGTTGTAGAGGACTGTGTCGGAGAAACAGGGATTGATGCATGTGTAAAGTAGGAGGTGGTTAGTGGGATCTGAAAGTAGAGTCTGATGTGACAGGAAGGAGAGAAGGGACCAGGGGTAGTTTGGTGTTCAGCACTTACAATGGAAGAGATATATCTCTGGATTTAGGAAAGTAGGTCTGATGCATTCCGTGTTAATGATTATGCCGCCACCTTGATTTTGGAAATCTAGGAGTTGGTTTTGAGTCTTTGGGAACCTCTCTGGGCTGTGCCATATTCTTTCTTTTTGTCTCTTTCTTCCTCTACAAATAGTCCCAACATCTCCTGTGTGTCTTTGCATTTTAGTAATAGAGGCAAGCTTGAAGGTTTCTCCTTATTCCCAGGAAGTGGTCTGGGAACTGCAACTATAACAATAACATCAACCAAACTCCAAACAAACAAACAAAGTAACAAGCCACTGGAGGCAAAACATGTGTATTTGCTCAGGGAGCCAACTTTCCTTTTTTCTTTGGAAATAGAAGTTGTAACTGTCTTTCCAAATCACCTGAGTATGCCAGGGTTTTTTTTTTATTGTTGTTAATTTATAAATGGGCATATAATCATACGCAGTTTTCATAAATAAAAGGTCCAACACAAGGTATTATTAAGTGTACTGACTATAAACAGGAATGGCTTACTATCTAGCACTTCGCTTCTGAATTTGTCACATTACGATGACAGAGCATCCATGTGTGTTTACATTAGGACCTTGCTCTATATACTTTCTGTTAAGTATTAAAATAGGTTTTTAAGTGGTGGAGGGAAGGTGGAGACAAATGTATTTGAAAAAATAAATTAATTAATTAAAAAAATAAAATAGGTTTTTACATGTACTTCTGGTTAGTGAAGAGGCTACCGCTGAGACTATGTTGTCTGTAATTACACTGAACTGCGGGGCTGCCTTAGATGCAAGTCAGGATGACTCATACATCGCTGCAGGTAGTTCGCTGCTGGAGACCCTTCCTGTTAATAAGGAGGGATCAGTGTTCTCACCAACTCAGAAATCTCAGCACCTGTTTCTCTTCTTCTCTCTCCATTTTTGTCCCAGTAAACCTCAATCTCACATAATCTCTCAGACAATAACAGTTTTAACATTTTTACTAAAGTGCAAGAGTGAGAAAACAATTCCTCAGGAACTCCTAGGATGTAAGTGTCTAGGTTTGGCTCATACCAGGCCAATGGTCATAACATCACTAGCACCCACTACAAAGATGTATTCTGAAGGTCTAGGACATTGTCACAAAGCTTAAGCCCAACTCTATTCTGAAGCTGTTAGATGTTCTGAAAGCAAGGAGAGTACATAGGCACCTCAAATCCACAGTTTTTTAGAAGGAAGGGGTGGTGTGGAAAAGCCACAGATTAAAGAATATTAAAGATCATTGATCACGGATTTACAAAAAGTAGGCTCATTCTCTGATGAGACCTTAATAAAACCACACCTGTGTGTATCAAGCTTATCTTCCCAACACAACACCAGTGTTGGCAGTGACTGAAAGAAGTGCCTCAATGACCAACAACAATGAAAAAACACCCCACTTCCATTCTTGCTTTGTTCCATCCATTTTTCTAGATCCCATATCTTTGTCTTTTTCTGTCTCTTAAGGCTTGCCTGCTGTGCTGGGTTACAACCCTGGTGGACACTTGGGTATTCTCATCAACAGGGGATGGGATGAATCTTACCTGTTACGATATTGTGAACCTTTATATTATGGGAAATTACCTGTATGCAAAGGAAAAAATATCTGCAAATACTATTTAAATATCCATTTCTAGAATCTTAGCAGGAGGTATAGGAATATTTTCTAAAATGCCAGAAATCCATTATTAGAGTTTAGGGATAGCAGTAGATGTTACCTAACTTGCAAAGCCTGACAGTTCTAGAGCCTTGAACGTTCTTTTCCTTTTAGAGGTAGACACTATTCTCATATTTTCCTTTTAGAGGTGGGCACATGAAAGACTGCTCCCCCAGCCCCCTCTCTATCTGAAGAGAAGAAGTGAAATGAGCTGAGGAGAAGGGATGTATGTCACTTCCAGGCTGAGGTTGTAGAAAACCCATGGTAGCTTCTCTAGCCTCTCTTTACGTTGGCAACCAAGAGGGCCACATGTTCCAGCCTTTAGAAATGAGAGATAAAAATGGGGGTCTTGGAGGGGACAAGCAGCTGTTAGGGAGATAGCAGTGTTCATGAAAAGAGGCTGTCCATACGGCAGGTGACAGGGTTCGTTCACTTCCTTTAAGCCTGGTTGAACAAGACTCCAAAGTTTGTGGTGCTGGGAGGAGGGAATACTCCCATTTTTCATTTGGGTGTTCTCCGAACTGCTGCACCGGCTGATCTGTCCTCTTACTAATGGATGTGGGAAAGGGCTTGATGAGAAATGAGGTGATAGTTTGGCCAAGTAGAAAGAGAAGATAGACTCTCTCTCGTGGTAAGGGAGTTGGGGCCATGGAGGTAGATAAGAAAGAGGAGGCAAGTTTGCTGGAGATCACCTCAGTGTTGAAAAACGGTAGAAAAAGTAGGTAGAAAAGTAGGAAGACATCAAATCTTGCAAGGGATCAGGATTCAACTGTTGTGGGTCTTGTTGGGGGGACTATCCTCATCTATTCTACAGACAATGAATGAATTTCAGACAATTATAATCAATAAAAACACAGCAGCTGTCTCACGCTCACCATGTTCTTGCTTATATAATGGATTAACAGTTATAACTAACTTGGCAAAACTCAACATGAACAGAACAGTGTAGGAAAACATCATTTTTCATCTTCTTCCTCTTTCCAACAACAAAGGGGAAGACGGTTGCAAGAGTCTCAGACACAGCAGAGTCTCTGCATCCCCAACCTTCCAGCAACAGGAGCTGTGCGTTCATCGGCGAGCGGAGTGGCCATGGGCTGGGGAGAAGAGAAGAGTAATTTTAATTGACTGTGAGATTGACATATTTACCAGGTTGTTTTAATAATTAAAACAGATTGAGAAGTATGGAATCATACTGACACTGACACCCTTATTAAGAGAGACAGTTTGACCAGCAACACTGAAAGGAAAAGAAATCAACAGAGACAAGAGGGAAAGGGGGGCGTGGGGAAAAGGAAGGGAAGGGGAAAGTCAAGGAACATATAGCGAGGACTCATGGACAAAACCAAAGGGGAAAAGCTGAGGGAGGGAAGGAAGGAGGGGGCAAGACAAAGTGGTGGGGGGGAGGCAGAGACAAATGTATTTGAAAAAATAAATTAAAATTAAATTAAAAAGAAAACAAAAAAAAACCCCCAAAAACAAAACAAAAAATAAAAAAGATAGTTTGAGAGAAAGGGGGAACCTGTTAGACAAAATTAACATGGAAATAGTTTCTGAAAAAAAATAGTATCGCCTTATGTATGTATTTCGATGGGATTACTCAATTGAACAAATTACATATATATTTTCATCTATCAATTATCTATGTAACTATCAATTATCTGTTTACCTATCTATCTTTCCATCTACCTATGTTCTCTGCACTAGATCGTTGTAAGCATCATGAGATTAGAGAACAAGTCTGTTGTATTCACCAAAATATGTCTATGCTCCAGCCAGTTACCTATATACTAAGTGAAACTTCGGAAATATTTGCTACATGATGTTAATGGAATTCTCCTCTGGATCTTTCCTGTCTCTACTATCAATTACTACAGAATATAAAAATATCAATTAGTTGTGTTAACTTCACTGGATCTGACAAAATCGAAACTAAAATATATTAAATTCTCATGTGCCAGTCCCTGTGGTAGGTGGTTTATGTGACCTGGCCCAGCTGTACCCCACAAAAATACTGCAAGGCAGTGGTTAGTTTTACTTTACAGATGAGAAATCTACATCCAAAAATAGGTAAGGATGTAGCAGGTCACAAGGGACAAAACTGGGATTTATTTCTTTTTAAAATTTAAATTATATTTCATTGTTTATGCTATTACAGTTGTCCCAATTTTTTCCCCTTTATCCCTCTCCACACAGACCTGCTCACTCCCTTAGGCAATCACCCCATTGTTGTCCATGTCCATGGGTCATGCATATGTGTTCTTTGGCTACTATATCCCTATGCTATTCTTTACATCTCCATGACTATTCTGTAACAATGAATTTGTGCTTTTTAATCCCTTCATCTTTTTTTGCCCACTCTCCTAACCCCTCCCATCTGGAAACCATCAAAATGTTCTCTATATCTATGATTCTGTTTCTGTTCTGCTTGTTTGTTTATTTTGTGTTTAAGATTCAATTATTGATTGATATGAATTTATTACCATTTTATTGTTCATATTTTTATCTTCTTTTTAGTATATTTTCTTGATTATGCCTTACGGTTGTCTGATTTTCCCCCCCTTTACCTCCCTCTGTCCTGCACCCCACTTCCCTCCAGCATTCCCCCCAATTAATTCATGTCCATGGGTCATACATATAAGTTCTGTGGCTTTTCTATTACCTATACTATTCTTAATCTTCTCCTGTCTATTTTGTTCCTACCAATTATGCTTCTTATTCCCTGAACCTTTTGCCCCATTCTCCCACCTCTCCCTTCCCACTGATAACCCTCCATGTGATCTCCTTTTTTTGTGATTTTGTTCCTGTTCTAGTTGTTTGCTTAGTTTGTTTTTGTTTTTGTTTTAGGTTCAGTTGTTGATAGTTGTGAGTTTATTCTTCTTAAAGAAGACCCTTTAACATTTCATATAATAATGGTTTGGTGATGATAAACTCCTTTAGCTTGTTTGAGAAAGCTATTTATCTGTCCTTTGATTCTAAATGATAACTTTAGAATCAAAGATAAATTGATAAATTACTGGGTAGAGTAATTTTGGTTGTAGGTCCTTGCTTTTCATCACTTTGAATATTTCCTGCCAATTCCTTCTAGCTTGCAACATTTCTGTTGAGAAATCAGCTGACAGTTATATGGGAGCTACTTTGTAGGTAACTATCTGCTTTTTTTCTTGCCGCTTCTAAGATTTTCTCTTTGTCTTTAAACTTTGGCATTTTAATTATGATGTGTCTTGGTGTGGACCTCTTTGGATTCATCTTGTTTAGAACTCTCTGTGCTTCCTGGACTTGTATGCCTACTTCTTTCTCCAAGTTAGGGAAGTTTTTTTGTGATTTTTCTCAAATAGGTTTTCAATACTTGTTCTCTCTCTTCTCCTTCCAGCACCCCCATAATGAAAACATTGATATGCTTAAAGTTGTCCCACAGGCTCCTTGTACTATCCTCATCTGAGGCAGGGAGGGTTCTGGTTTTTTTTCTTGCTGTTCAGATTGAGTGTTTTTTCCCTTCTTATATTCCAAATTGCTGATTTGGTTCTCAGTTTCATCCATTCTACTGCTGATCCCCTGTAAATTATTCTTCATTTCAGTTAGTGTATTCTTCATTTCTGACTGGTTCTTTTCTATGGTTTCCATGTCCTTTTTTATGCTGTTGAAGTCCTCACTAAATTCCTTGAACATCTTCATAATCAGTCTCCTTTTCTCTTGCTACTTTTAAGATTCTTTCCTTATCTTTAATCTTGGGTAGTGTAATTATGACATGCCTTGGTGTGTGCTTCCTTGGGTCCAACTTATTTGGGACTCTCTGAGCTTCCTGGATATCCTGGAAGTCTATTTCATTTGCCAGAATGGGGAAGTTCTCCATTATTTTTTCAAGTAAGTTTTCAATTTCTTGCCCTTTTCCTTCTCCTACTGGAACCCCTGTGATTCAGATGTTGGAATGTTAAAGTTGTCCTAGAGGTTCCTAAGCCTCTCTTCATGTGTTTTGAATTTTTTCCTTCATTATGTTCTGGTTGAATGTTTATTTCTTCCTTCTGCTCCAAATCATTGATTGGAGTCCCAGTTTCCTTCCCTTTACTGTTGGTTCCCTGTATATTTATCTTTATTTCACTTTGCATAGCCTTCACTTTTTCCTCTACACTCTTTCTGTAAGCATCCTGATTACCAGAGTTTTGAACTCTGCATCTGATAGGTTGGCTATCTCTTGGTCACTTAGTTCTTTTGGAGTTTTGATCTGTTCTTTCATTTGGGCCATATTTGTTTGTGTCAGCACACCTGGTACATTGTAAGGGGCAGAGCCTTAGGTATTCACTGGGGCAGGGCAACCCATGTCGCTGCGTTATGGCACTGTATGTAGGGGAGAAGTCAGAGAGGGAACAATGCCGCTTGCTTGGCTCTTAGTTGGTTTTCAGTCCCTTCCTCTGCTACCCACAAGCAAATTGGGCCCTTCTGGTGCTGATTCCTAAGTGGGTGAGTTTGTGTATGTTCTAGGACCCTGTGGGTCTCTCTAACAGACTCTCCTGTGAGGCTAGGCATATCCTGCCACCACAACCCCCACTGGTTTTTACAGCCGGAGGTTTTGAGGCTTCCTTTTTCTGCACTGGAACCTTGGGTTGCACAGTCTGCCTTGCTCCCCTGTTGTTCCTTCCAGTTTATCTGCACACAAATGTGGCACTGCCAGCTGCAGTCTCACCCACCAAGCCATCCAGCTGCCACCTTGTCATGCGTTCTCTTTGCCCTGGCTGCCTTATCTACCCTTCCTGCCAGTCTGGAAGAATGTTTCTGCTTTAACACCTTGGTTGTCGGACTTCCATACAATTTAATTTTCTGGAAGTTCTGATTGTTTTTTGTTGTTGTCCTTCTTTTGGTTGTGTGCAGAGGCAAATTGTATCAATCTATTCCTCCATCTTGGCCAGAAGTCTGTAAGTCTCAACTTTTGGATTATTTTAGATAAAGTAAATAATCAAATGTATTCTTTTCCTCTTAAATGTAGAGTAGAATTTTTGTTTCTGCCCTGAAATATTAACTGCTTTGGGAATTAACTTCATTATTAGTTATCTATTGCTCTGTAACAATATCACCACAGATTCAGAAGGTTGAAACACACACCTGCTATTGGGTTAGCTACAAAGTCCGTATGGTTTTTTCTATAAAATAAAAGACATATTTTTCATTTTTGCCAATAACTTTATTGATTTGGATATTTTGAGCATGTCAGCTATCTCCTGCATGATATGATATTGATTGTTCTCAATTAATGCATTGATTTGATCACTATCAAATTCAACTGATCTACCTGACTGTTGGAGCATCATCTAGCAAGAAATTTCCAGCACAAAACTTTGCAAACCACTTTTGACATGTTCAATCAGTTATAGCACCTTCTCCATACGATGTGCAAATCTTTTTTTGCATTTCAGTTACGTTTTTACCTTTTTTGAAATAATAAAGCATAATATGCCAAAGTGTCCATTTTCAATATTAAAATGAAAAAATTCACCAATTTTGGTAAGTTTTTAAAAAAGTGCACACTGATATGACAGCTGTCACAATACAATCTAACAAAATTGTTTCAAGTAAAGTTAAAGACAACTAAGTGCTATTAGAACCATCTTATGGAAAAAAACAAATGAACTTTTTGGCCAAGCCAGTACATCACAGTATCTATAGGTCAGAAATCTGGGCATGGCTGAGCTGGGTCTCCTGCTTTAAAGTTTCACAAAGCTGCAGTCGGGCATCAACCAGGGCAGTGGTCTCATTTGAAGTTTGACTAGGGAAGGATCTACTTCCAAACATACATGATATTTGGAAAAATCCAATTCCTTGCATGGTACTGGTTTGAGTGCTTCGGATTCTTGCTGGCTTGACCAGAGGTCATCTTACACCTCCTTGACACATGACCCTCTTGCTGGCAGCTCCTAACATGGTAGCTGGTTTCTTCAAAGCCATCAGTAGAATGTTACCTCCTGAGACAGGTCTTACCACCTTATGTGAGAATCACATACATGTAATCACATATATCCCCTCATCTTTGCCAAATCCAATTGGTTAGAAGAAAGTCAGGTTCTGTCCATGCTCAAGGGGAGTGGATCACACAAGGGCATGAACACCCAGATGTGGGAATCACAGGGGCCACCCTAGAATCTGCCCACAATACTCTCCCACAATAAATTACTAGAAAAATCAGGTAAAATATACAAAACAGCTCTTGTAGACATTGGAAACTAGCCAATACAGGAATGTGATCCCTGAGACAAGAAACAATGTTTACCCTGTGACTGTTTTGCCTGAGTGCCTGGAAGTGGTTTCCATGCCACTGTGCAGAGACTAGCAATTTTCCTTAGTTGAAGAGAAAGATCAATACTTGTAGACATCAAAGAAGCTAGAATTTGTGGAGAGAATACTAGAAAGAAGAGACCTGCACAGAGCAAACTCTGAGGATCTAGAAAGGGATTTCTTCAAGTCTTTGGCTGAATTTATGGGATGAATGTGTGAACTCTGGGAAGTTCCCCAGAGCTGGCACAGAGCTGGGAAGAGTCTGCGTTCCCTTCTACAGGAGGGAGAGACCTTGCAATATACAGAAGACCAGAGAGTCTTCAGAAGTGCCACACTTTAGTTGTGGAGCTAAATTAACCCTAAAGTCTCCTATAGATCTGCCCTAACAAGTCTTAAGAGCCGCTTTGAAAGGATGATTGTTCCCGAGTAACCTGTGTGCCAAATCCCTTAAATTAAATACAGTGCACAGCCACATAAAAGTCACAATATCAGACATCCAATTAGAAGTAATAAAACATGAAATGAAGAAAAAATTAACTGAGAATAAGGAGAAAAAAATCATTCAATGAAAAAAATCTACAAATGATAAAATAAAAGGATTAGTAGGCACAAATGTTAAAAAACTATTAGCATATGCTCCAAATGCTCAAGAATGCAGAGGAAAACATGAATGTGACAAGGAGAGAAATCAAAGATATTAACAAAGACCCAAATGGAACTTCTAGAGATAAAAAAGATAATTTCAGAGATGAAATACACACTTTATTGAATTAAAAGCACAGTAATCACTGAAGAAGTAAGGAACAGTGATCCTAAAAACAGCAGTAAGTCTACGATGAAGCACACAGAGAGAAAAAGCTAAAAAAGTAAATCTCAGTGAGTTGTGAGGTAATATCAAGTGTTCTAGCATATATGTAATTAAAGCGTGAGCGGAGGAGAGAAAGGAGGAGTTAAAAAATAAGAAAAAATAATGGCTACAAATTTTTCACATTTGATGAAAACTATAAAACTATAGATCCAAGAAACTGAATGAATCACAACAGAAAAAAAAAAGCCATAAAGAAAACCCAAACAACCCTAAATCTACTAAAGAAGTTGAATTTACAAGTAAAAACATTCTAATAGAGAACAGGAAGTTCCACATCCAGGTGGCTTTACTGGTGATATATATAAACATTTAAGGGGGAAAAATACCAATTTTACCCCAATTCCTTTAGGCAAAAGGGAGGAAATATTCCCCCACTCATTTTCTGAGGCCAGAGTTTCCACAACACCACAACCAGAAAAAAACATTATGAGAAAAGAAAACGATAAACTGGTGTCCTTCATGTACATGGATGTAAAAATCTTAAAATTTTGGCACACTGAATTCAATAATATGTATAAAAGATGATAGATTATGTCCAAGTGGGGTTTATTGCAGGAATTCAAGGTAGATTTAACATTAAAAAATTAATCAATGTAATTAACCAAGTTTAAAGACTAAAAGAAGAAAAAAACATGATTATTTTAATGTATGCAAAGAAAGAATTTGATGAACTTCAATACCTATTTAGTATAAACACTGCTGACAAACTAGTGTTAAAGCAAAACTTCCTCAACTTGATAAAGTGCACTTATTGAAAACCTATAGTTAACATGTTAAATAGGGACAACCTGAATGTTTTTCCCTTAAGATTAGGAAAAAGGCAACGGTATCTGTTCTATTCAACATTGCAAGAGAAGCCCCAGTCTGTGCAATATGGCAAGAAAAAAAGAAAACACGTAATTGGAAAGCAAAATGTAAAAATTTGTTCACATTTGAAATATTCATTATGTAGAAAAGTTGAAGTACTCTATCAAAACCACTGGAACTAAGAAATGAAACTAGGCCAATATATAAAAATGCATTTCTTTATACTAGCAGAAAACAATTGGAAATGGAAATTTAAAATAGCATAAAAATATCTTTTTTTGAACAGGTGCCTTGTTTATTGCTGTTCCAACTTAAATATAAATGATATGTACCAAATAAAGAGAAAATAAATACTGTAAGTGATATATAATAATACATTTTGAGTAAGACTAGACACCAAAAAAAAGAGAAAAATAAAAAAATTTCTCTCAAAGAGAAGATAAATTTTATTTTTTATATATTTTTTATTTTTAAATTGAATTTATTGGAGTGACAGGTTAATTAGCATAAAATACTTTAAAAATTCAACAAAATATGTGCAAGACATATACCCTGGAAATCATAAAGCACTGCTAAGACAAATTAGAGTTATATCATGACCATGGATTGGGAAATGCGAAAGGGTTAAGATGTCAGTTCTCCCGCAGTTGATTCATAGATTCAATACAATCACACCGAAGATACTATCAGCCCTTTTAGTGGAAATTGACAAGCTGCTTTTTAAAATTTGTGTGGAAATGCAAAGGATCTAGGAGAGCCAAAATAATTTGTAAATGCCAATAGCTTAAATAATGGGGCACATATGTCTTGACAGTAAAATGTGTGAAACAGGCTTGGGGACTTTCATGAAGAACATCTCTACCATGAACTGAGGGGCTGTGTGACTGTCAACCACAGTGCTGCTTGAGTGACATCAACACAGTAGAGCACGCAGGATGAGGAAGGCAGGCAGCGAGTCACCCAAATGCAGGCCTGGTAATATTTCGAGAATTGTGCTCGGGCTTGGGCATCACAATTTCTGAGAAACAATGGAAAGGCAGGGAATGCCTTGTGATGAGTGAGCAGTTCTTAAAAATAGGATATACAAAAAATCATGGAAGAAACTGGGATAGATTGGACCCATTCTGTATTGTCAGGTGATAGGTTTTTGGCTCCATATAATGGAAGAATTTTCTGTTACAGTTGTGTAGAATAACATGTCTCTGAGGGTAGCAGTTCAAAAACTAGTTGGTATGTAATGAGTCCTATTTTGTGGAAAGCACTGTGCTAAGTACTTTAAAAAAAATTTTTGTTGTTGTCAGCTGCATGCAAAAAAAATGCATGGTAAGGAAGTTCTTTTTTTCTAGTTTGTTGAGTAATTTTATTATGAAAAACTATTGAATTAATTAACTGTTTTTACTGCATCAGTTGGGAGGATCATGTGTTTTTTCTTTTTCATTTAATTAATGTGGTGTATTCTATTGATATTCATGTGTTGAATCACTCTCTCATTCTGGAAATAAATCCCACTTAGTCATGTTGTATAAATGCTGTTGAATTTAGTTTGCTAGTATTTAGCTGTGGATTATTGTACCTGTTTTCATAAGTGGTACTGGTCTGTAGCTTTGTTGTTGTTGTTGTTGTTGTTTTTTAATGTGGTATCTTTGCCTTTGATATAGGGGTAATTTTGGCCTCATAGAGTAGGTTAGGGAATGTTTCCCCCTTTTCTTTTTTTTTTCAGAAGAGTTCGAGAAGGATTAGTGTTGATTCTTTAAAGATCTTGTACAAATCATCAGTGAAGCAGTCTGGTCCTGTACTTTTTCTTTAGTGAGGCATTTATGACTTATTCAACTTATTTACTTGTTATAGTATATTGAGACTTTTTTAAAAATTTCTTCTTGAGTCAGTTTGGTAATATTTTTGTTTCTAGAAGTTTGTCTCTTTTACTTAGGTTATCTCATTTGTCGGTGGACCATTGTTCATAGTTTTCTTTAATGGTCCTTTTGTACTGGTAGTATTATTTCCCCTTTTATTTCTAATTTATTTGTGTCTTCTCTCCTTTTTTTAGTCAGTCTAGCTAGAAGTTTGTCAATTTTGTTGAGTTTTCTCAAGGAATAAACTTTGGTTTTGTTGGTTCTCTGTATTGTTTTGCTATACTCTATTTTATTTATCACTACTCTCATCTTTATTATTTCCTTTTATTTCCTTCTGGCTCTACATTTAGTTTGCTCTTTCATCTAGTTTCTTAAGGTGTAAAGTTAGATTATTAATCTGAGATTGTTTTTCTTTTTAATGTAGATGTTCACAACTGTAAATTTTCCTCTGAGTCCTGTTTTTGCTGCATAAATTTAGTATATCGCATTATTTTCATTCATCTCTAAGCATTTTCTAATTTTTTGGTGACTTTCTTCTTAGACCCATTAACTATTTAGGAATATGTTGTCTAATTGGTTCATGTGCATAGCAAAGAATTCTGTTCTAGTGTTATTAGGTTTACTGTTTTATAGATGTCTGTTTTAATTGGCTTACAATGTTTTTGAAGTACTCTATTTCCTTATTGACTTTCCTTCTACTTAGATGTTCTATCCACTTACTGAAAGTGTGGTATTAAATCTCCAAATTTTATTTTATTTTTAATCTTTATGCATCTTCTATTTATTTTATTTTTTATTGTTTATTCAATTACAATTGTTCCAATTTTTCCCCTTTGCCCCCCTCCACTCAGCCCACCCTACTACAGTACATCCCCACTCCATTGCCCATGTCTATGGATCATTCATGCATGTGCTTTGCTAATTTCTTTCCCTCCTTCCACCATTCCTGCCTTACCACCTCTCCTCTTACAGCTGTCAGTTTGTTCTATGTTTCCATGTCTCTGGTTCTGTTTTGCTCTTTAGTTTATTTTGTTCATTAGGTTCCAGTTATAAGTGAGATCATTTCATGTTTGTCTTCTACCAACTGACTTATTTCACTTCGCATAACAGTCTCCAGTTCTATCCATGCTGTTCCAAAAGGTAGGAATTCATTCTTTTCTTCCACTTTGTAGTATTCCATTGTATAAATCTACCACAGTTTTTTAATCCACTCCATCTACTGATGGGCACTTAGGCTGTTTCCAGTGCTTGGCTATTGTAAATAGCATGGCTATAAACATAGGGGTATATAAGCTCTTTTGAACCTGTGTTTCAGGATTCTTAGGATATATTCTCAGCAGTGAAATCTCTACTGTCATGAGGCAGTTTCATTTTTAATTTTTTGTAGACACTCCATACCATTTTTCCACAGTGGCTCCACCAGTCTGTATTCCCACCAATAGTTCAGTAGTGTTCCTTTTTCTCCACATCCTCGCCAACAATTGTTTGTTGATTTACTAATGGTAGCCATTCTGACAGTTGTGAGGTGATATTTCATTGTGGTTTTAATTTGCATCTTTCTGATGGCTAGTGATAATGAACATTTATTCATATGTTTATGGGCCCTCTGTAGGTCCTCCTTGGAGAAGTGTCTATTAAGGTCACTTGCCCATTTTTTAATTGGATTATTTGTTTTTCTGGTGTTGAGTTATAGGTGTTCTTTATGTATTTTGGAGACCAAACCCTTGTCCGAGGTATCATTGCCAAATATATCTTCCCATTTGGTTGGTTCTCTTTTCATTTTGCTGATGTTTTCTTTGTCCATGCAGAAGTTTTTAATTTGATAAGTACCATTTGTTTATTTTTTCTTTATATCCCTTGCTGTAGAGATATATCAGCAAAAATATTGCTACATGGTATACCTGAAATCTTACTGCCTATGTTTTCCACTGGGACATTAATGGTATCACAACCTATATTTAAGTATTTTATCCATTTTGAGTTTATTCTTGTGTATGGTATAAGTTGGTGGTCTAGTTTCACTTTTTTTGTGTGTGTACCAGTCCAATTCTATTAACACCATTTATTGAAAAGGCTGTATTTACTCCACTGTAAGCTCATGACCCCTCTGTCAATATTAATTGACCACATATATATGGGTTGATTTCTGGGCTTTCTGTTATGTTCCAGTGTTCTATATGCCTGTTCTTATGCTAGTGCCAGGCTGTTTTGATTACAGTGTAATATAGTTTGATATCAGGTATTGTGAACCCCCCTATTTTGTTCTTTCTCACGATTGTTGAAGCTATTCGGGATCTTTTTTGGTTCCATACAAATTTTTGGAATATTTTTTCTAGATCTGTTAAATATACCATTGGTATTTTAATAGAAATTGTGTTGAGTCTATAGATTGCTTTGTGTAGCATGGACATTTTAATGATGTTAATTCTTTCAATCCAATCCATGAACATAGTACATGCTTCCATTTATTTGTATCTTCCTCAATTTCTTTCTTTAGTGTCTACAGTTTTCTGAGTATAGGTAATTTACACCCTTGGTTAAATTTATTCCTACATACTTTATTTTTCTTCTTGCTATAGTAAATGGTATTTTTTCTTAGTTTCTTTTTCCGATAGTTCATTGCTGGTGTACAAAAAATGCCATTGATTTCTGAATATTGACTTTGTATCCCACTACTTTTCCAAATTCACTTATTAGGTTGAGCACTTTTCTGGTGGAAACTATAATGTTTTCTATCTACACTAACATATCATCTGTGAATAATGATAGTTTCATTCCTCCTTTCCACTTTAGATGCCTTTTATTTATTTTTCCTATCTAATTGCTGTGACTGGAGCTTCCAGTACTATGTTGAACAAGAGTGGTGAAGGCGGACCCTCTTGTCTTGTTCCTTATCTTAAGGTAAACACTTTTAGTTTTCATCCATTGAATATGATGGTGGCTGTAGGTTTTTCATATTTGGCTTTTATTTCATTGAGGTAGGTTCCCTCTATTTCCACTTTGCTGAGTGTTTTTTTATTATAAATGGGTACTGGATTTTATCAAATGCTTTTTCAGCATCTATTGATATGCTCATGTGATTTTTGTCCTTCATTTTGTTTATGTGGTGTATTACATTTATTGATTTGTGAATATGGTATCACACTTTCATCGCTGGGATGAATCCTACTTGATCATGATGTATGATCTTTTTAATGTTTTGCTGGATGCAGTGTGTCAATATTTTATTGAGTTTTTTAACATCTATGTTCATCAGAGATATTGGCCTCTAATTTTTTTTTCTTTTTCTTGTCTTTACTTGGTTTTGGAATTAGGATAATACTGGTCTTGTTAAAAGAGTTTGGGAGTCTTCCCTCTTCTTGAATCTTTTGGATTAGTTTGAGAAGGATAGGAGTTAGTTCTTCCCTAAATGTTTGGTAAAGTTGACCTGTGAAGCCATCCTGTCCAGGGTTTTTGTGAGCCAGGAGTTTATCGATTACTGCTTCAATTTCACTTTTTTTTTTTTTAAATCAGTCTCTTCAAGCTTTTTGCTTCGTTTTGATTCAGTTTTAAAAAATTGTATGTTTTTAGAAATTTATACCTTGCACCCAGGTTGTCTGAATTTTTGACATCTAGTTGTTCATAGTAATTTCTTATAGTCCTTTGTGTTTTGGGTGTATTGGTTGTACTTCTCTCTTGTTTCTGATTTTATTTATTTGGGTCCTCTCTCTTTTATTTTTTGTCTTGATGAGTCTAGTTAAAGATTTGTTATTTTTTAAAAATTTTTTTCAGATAACCAACTCTTAGATTCATTGATCCTTTTGGTTATTTTTTAGTCATTTAATTCTGCTCTGATCTTGATTATTTCCTTCCTTCTACTTGCTCTGGGCTTTGTTTGTTGCTCTCTCTCTAGTTATATTAGATGTAGGGTTAGGTTGTTTAATTGAGATTTTTCTGTCTTCTTCAAGAAGACCTGTATTGCTGTGAACTTCTCTCTCAGGACTGCCTTTGCTGTGTTCCATAGGTTTTAAGTTGTTGTATGTTCATTTTCATTTGTTTCCAGATATTTTTTCTTTATTTCTTGATTTCATTCTTAACACATTCATTATTTAATAATCTGTTATTCAGTCTCCATATATTTGAATGTTTTTGAGTTTTTTTCTTGAGGTTGGTTTCTAGTTTCAAGTCATTGTGATCCAAGAAGTTTGATATGATTTCAGTTTTCTTGAGTTTGTCAAGGCCTGTTTTGTGTCCTACTACATAGTCCGTCTTTGAACAAGATTCATATGCATTTGACAAGAATGTATGTTTTGCTTCTTTAGGACGAAATGTTCTGTAAATATCAATTACGTCCATTTGACCTAGAGTGTCATTCAATGCCACAATATCCTTGTTGAATCTTTGTTTGAAAGGTCTCTTCTTTGTTGACAGTGAGGTGTTAAAATCTCCTACAATGACTGTATTGCTGTCAATATCTTTCTAAAAATCTTTAAAGACTTTATTTATATATTTAGGTGTTCCTATGTTGGGTGCATGTCTACAAAGGATATGTCCTCTTCTTGGACTATTGACTTAAGAATTATGTAGTGACCTTCTTTGTCTCTTGTTTTGCCTTTGTTTTGAAGTCTATTTTGTCTGACATAAGTATTACTACCCCAGATTTTTTTTCATGTCCATTCGCTTGGAATATTTTCCCCATCCCTTCACTTTTAGCCTGTGTAGATCTTTTGTTCTGAGGTGGGTCTGTTGTGGACCCACCTCATACATGTGGAACATTTTTACTTAATCCATTCAGCTACCCTATATCCTTTTGATTGGAGCATTTAATCTATTTACATTTAAGGTTATTATTGTTAGGTTCTTATTTATTGCCATTTTTCCTCTTTATACTCATGTTTCTCTCTCTCTCTACTTTTTCTTAAAGCAGTCCCATTAGCATCTTTTGCAATGTCATTTTGGTGGAGATGTACTCTTAGTTAGCCTTTTTTTTTTTTTTTTTTTTGGTCTGGGAAACTCTTTATATTGCTTTCCATTTTAAATGAGAGCCTTGCTGGATGGAGTAGTCTTGGTTGCAGTTCTTTGCTTTTCTTTACTTGGAATATGTGGGCTGTCCTTTCTGACTTGTAGTGTTTCTGTTGAGAAATCAGCTGATAGCCTTATTGGAGCTCCCTTGTATGTTACTAGCTGTCTCTCTTTTGCTGCCTTTAAGATTCTTTGTCTTTAAATTTTGCCATTTTAATTGTGATGTGTCTTGGAGTGGTCCTCTTTGGGTTCATCTTAATTGGTACCCTCTGTGCTTTCTAACTTGCATGGCTTTTTCCCTCACCAAGATAGGGAAGTTTTCTGTCATTATTTTTTCAAACAGATTTTCTAACCCTTGCACTTTTTCCTTTCCTTCTGGTATCCCTATGATGTGAATGTTGTTAAGTTTCATGTTGTCCTGAAGCTCCCTTAAGCTCCTCATTCATTTTGAGTGCTTTTTTTTCTATTTTGTCTTTCAACTCACTGATTCAGTCCTCTGCTTCATCTAGCCTGCTTTTAATTTCTTATAGTGCGTTCTTCATTTCAGATGTTGTATTCTTCATTTCCACCTGGTTCTTACCCATAGTTTTCTGTCTTTTCCATGCTGATATATTTCCCAGCCAGTTCCTTGTAGCTCCCATAAAGTTCCTTGTAGTTCTCATTGATTTCTTTAAGCATCCTTGTAACCATTACTTTGAGCTCTATGTCTGTTCAATTTCTTGCCTCAGTTTCGTTTAGTTCTTTTTCTGTGGATTCCTCCTTACCTTACCAATGAAAGCTGTTCTTTCTCTCCCCATTTTAGATGACTGTTTTTATGCACCTGTGTGGACTTTAGGTAAGTTATTTAAATTCTCTGGGCCTTTGTTGCTCATAGTTCTTAGCCCCCGCAAAAAAAGAGTGGTAAAAACAACTGATTGAAAATAGTTTGAATTGTGGATCACCAGTTAATTAAAAAAGAATGTAACTCAGAGACAGCAAAATGTAAGGGATTCATAGGTCAAAGTGTGACATAAGAGCATGTAGTTTTCATGCTTAATCCTGGTGCTCCATTCTTCCCAAATATCTAAGTGTTCACTAACCCTCCAAATTTTATTTTAGAATTATCTCTTCCATTAATTCTGCCAATGTTTGCTTCATGTATTAGGGGATCTGCTGTTTGATGTATATATATTTACAGTTATCAATATTAATGTTTTTCTTGTATTTTAACACATTTTTGACCATGTATCTATTTTGTCTGTTACAAATACAGTGATTGAAGCTCTTTTTGGTTACTATTTGCATGGTGAAAATAGTACTATTTGCATGGAAAAGTTTTTTTCCCATATTTTTACATTCAACCTTTTTGTGACTTTGAGTCTTCTCGGATTTTGATAGGAATTGCTTTAAACCTGTGCATCAATTTGGGAGAAATGATATATTATGTTGAGTCTTTCAATTCATAAACATGGTATATTTTTCTATTTATGTCTCATTTGATTTTTTCATCAGCATTTTGTAGTTTTTAGCAAAAGTCTATATATATATATATATATGTTGTTAAACTTATATCTATGTATTTTATTTTTCTTAAGTACATATAGATAGTATTGTGTTTTTTTATTTTTGACTTCCACATGTTTATGCTAGTATATAGAAATATACTTACTTTTTTGCATTAGTCTTGTCTTGCAACTTTTTTGAAATCACTTATTAGTTTTAGGAGAGTTTTAAAAGATCTGGAATTTTCTATGGAGACAGTCATATCATCTGCACATGAGGACGTTTTTTATTTTTATTTTCTCATATCTATGTTCTTATTTTATTTTCTTGCCTTGTGCACTGACTAGAATGTAAAATGCTCTGTTAAATGAGAATGATGAGTTGATGAGAACACTTATTCTTGTCTTGGTCCCAATCTTAGAAAGAAATGCATCCGGTTTTTCATCATTAAGTATAATTTAGCTTTAGGTTTTTTTTGTTTGTTTTTGTTTTTGTGCTTGTAGATGCACTTTATCAATTTGAGGATGTTCCCTTCTATTCTTGTTTCTGAGAGGTTTTTTTTTTTTTATCATTAATGGATGCTGAATTTCATTAAATGTTTCTTCTGCATTGATTGATATAATCATGTGATTCTTTTCTTCTCTAGTCTGCTAATCAAAATCCAAGCAGACTCAAAGTCACAAAAAGACTGAATGTAAAAATATGGCGGGTTGATTACATTGATTGATT